>NC_132851.1:32834848-33137878 GCF_048164855.1 Canis lupus baileyi | reverse complement strand
CCCTGAGGCATGCCATACCAGCGCCTATGTCATTGGGACACAGGGGTGTGCTTCAGTGGGGGAGACTCTCTGAGATCTTTTTTTGTGTGTGTGCCATTGGTTAATTCAGGAAGCACTGAGATGTGAGCTCAAAATCTTTCATTCCCCAAAAGTCCTTGATTCTGACTCCCAAACTCTCCTCCACCTGCAAGCCCTTGATCTCGTTTCCCCACCCCTTTTTCTGCAGTTCCCATCCTGTGTCAATGTTGCTCCAGTCACCTACCCTCCCAAAGGCCTTTGTCATACTGTGTCATGTCTAAGGGACATACCTGAACAATGCTTGCTCCCCTTCAGATGCCACATGCCTAGAGAGTGGAGAATTGGAGACTTGTTTCCATCTATAAGCCCTCCTGTCACCCAGCTTCCCCTGGCTCCCACAGGCACTCAATAGCTTTGCCAGCATTAAATATATCAAAAGAAATTTGACTTCCATATCATTCACTTGTAAAACATAAAATGCACCATCTTTGTTAAAGATGGGAGAGCATGATCCCAGGTGGGCTGGGGCTGAGATTAGGAAGGAGACTCTTTCTGGGTCACTTACTGACATGCATGTTAGGCAGACAGTATCCTAAGAAGCCCTGTAGCCACACAGTTCCCAAGAGACTCCATGCTTTCTCTGCAACCTTACTCCCTGCAACTGCCCTTCCACCACCTTCTCCACTCTTCTGGTGCTCAGATCTTGGGCATCAGGAGTGGGTTGGTGAAGAGGGAACAAAAGAAAGGAATCAGATATTGAAAGTTGACTTCATTTCCCATAATCTCAGGGGTGTGGTTGGGGATATTTAGTAGCTGATGGAAAGGAGAGGAGCCTTGTGACTCTGGAGAGTGTGAGCCCCCTGCACTGCCCAAGCTCAGCCATCTGTCACTTGCTATCAGAACCCTCTCTACAGCCTCTTAACTTTCTCTCTCTTACAGCCTGCCTGGTTTCCCTCCAACCCAGGTCTGGACCCCTCACTCTTGCCCTAAGCACCTCCCTAATGGAAAGGGTGTATACTCTGCAAACCCAAGCTCAACTCCCCACTCTGCTGTATGGCTACTGCTCTTCTCACCTGGCAGATTGGATGCAAAAAGCAGAAATAATATAGTCTGGCACAGGGTAGCAATCCAAGAAATGGTAGCTTATATTTTTTAAAGAAGAAAGTCTCTGATCCTTCAGGCTGGCACTGAAGGTTTGCTGCATTCAGTGTCCTGCCATTTCTCAACATCCCACCTCTGACTCTGAACTGCTGTCAAACCAGGTCATCTCCGGGGCTCAGCATGATAGCATCTCCACGTGAAAGGATGAAACTGAGACTTTGGGACCAAGCTGGGCAGCTGCAGTGGTGCTCACCAAGCATCTCATGAGCATTCCGTGTGGCCATTTCTGACCAATGGGCCATGAGAGAGGTGACTTGTGTCACTTGCAGGCAAAGCCTGGAAGCACTGATTTGACCTTTCAGCTATTTCTTTCTTAGCTATAAAAACTTTCCTTGGAGTGCACCTATGAGATTAATGCATGAGGGAAAGCTACCAGGGGGAGTCTCTAGGACTATGTGTGACTGAACACTCAGCATCTGCTCTGATAAACTGCTTAGATTTTGGGAATGTTTGTTACTACAGCATAACTCAAACTATTCTAACTAATACACATGTGAAATAGTTATCAAATATTTAATATTGCTGACTTGACATTTCATTTAGTTAACTAATGAAGCACAGAAGTAAACAGACCATTATAACACAGTGCAATGTGTACCCACCTACAGCTCACTCTGGGACAATAGAGCAGGAGCATTTAATGTAGTCTGGCATCAGAAAAGCTTTTCTAAAGTAACAGCTAACCAGAATATGAAGATTGAAAGCTAGTTTGAGGATAAGCAGGTTGTTTTGAGGATTTAGTGCTATGTTACATATGAAACTCATGGCAGCCCCCAATAAATAATTCCAAAGTTCACCTTCATTTTCAAGTACTTTTACCTGGATCTAGTTCACCAATACCCTAAAATAATGCAAGGTATCTCCCTTTAATTCTTAGTACACAAAATCCCTTCTCTCTTCTGCATTGTCTCTACCTGGAATTCTAGAATATCCAGACTTACTTTAGTATAGCTATCCTGTATTTTATGGGCTTCACAGATAGTACAGACCAGGCATGAGTCATTCTCCATCTTGTGACTTAGAGAACATGTCTTAGAGACTGAGTCATAAAATCATAAAGGCATGGAACATTTGGATGGAATACCAAAGGGAGAAGAAATAAAAATTCCTCTTGGCATACAAATTATCTTGAAACAAATTTGGAACAGGATGTTGAAACTGAAGTCTCTGATAAGTACCATGAGATAACAGATGAGAAATTCAAAGCCAGATTCCCATGTTTGGAATTTACAAAGAAAATGTCAGAAGACCTGGCTCAGGGCTAAAGGATCCTCTTCCCCATTGAAGATTTAAAGAGGATTAAGGGGATAGAAGGAGGAAAATTGTCAAGGAGATTTATTTAGAGATGTCATCATATTTTGGGGTGCCAGCTCATGTTTGGTGAGTGTCTTCAATGGAACTATCCCAAGCTATTTGAAATATGTTTCCTATGGTTGAGGTATGATTCCTAACTATGAAATGTAGAGAGCAGAGGAGAGCTAGGGTAGAAGCTGCGAATCCTGCTGGGTAGGGACCCAGTGTTTCTTGGAGTGTTTCCCATGAACCAGTGTGGGACTCTCTGGGTAAGAGAAAGCTATCCCAACTGATAGGGCTGCCCAGGAGTAGGGGCAGATCCCATTATCAACAACTTGGGTCCCTAAGGTCAGAGGAAGAGATGAAGGATCTGCCCAAATAGAGTTGCTTCCACCTGAGTGGAAGGAGCCTCAAAGGACGTTCTTGGTGATAGGCTTTTAGAAGAACCTAAAAATGACCATGTTTCTGCTGGGTTCTGGAATGCTAGGGCAGCTTATGGTGGCACCATCCAAAGAGGGCCTTACCAATCTTTTCTCTCTCCTTCTTCCTCCTCCCCAAACCCTGGAAGAATCAGAAGCTTTTGAGAAGCTGGGGTCTGGGAAATTGTTGAACCACAAGACCAAGAAATAGAACCACAAGACCACCTTTCTCTCCACCTTAGTCTTCCAGCCTAAAACCACCTAAGCTGGAGGAAGGAGAAAGACCCACTACCAAATCTTGTGTAGGTTTTTGGATAATATCTTTGGGCACTCCATTACTTAATCAAGACAATTTTTTCAGACTTAAGACAATGATAGAAGTGCTATCAGTGATAGCACTTTTCAATGATTGAAAGCTACCAGAAAAGTCTTGGATTTGCCTTATTCACACCCAGGAGCAGGAAGAGATTGCCTCATTGTATAGCTTTTAAAGAAGTAGTAGGAGAACAAGATAAAGGTGTGTTTTAATTGCTTCACGAGCTGTGCTTGTTCAAACTGCATCTTTTAAAGGGTTTTCAAGTATCTTTTCAAAACTGCAGAGAAGAGAGATTATTAGAAATTACTAAGGAATAAGAAATAACTGGATATCAATTGTACAATGCCCTTTATCGTTCACTTAGTATTTACAAAATACCCCTTGTGTTTTCTAGGTTTAGTTATCAACTTTCATTATTCCTTCCTGTTAGGAATCTTATTTATTCAACCTGAAATTCTTATCCAAGCAGGTTTTTAGCAACAGAATCCTCAGGATTGGGCACAGCAGGGTGAGAAAATCACAGAAGAGCTCTTCCATTGTCCACCTTCATCCTACATCAGTTTTAAGGTCTCTGAGCTCTGTCTGTTGCATAACCTGAATTTAGCTAAAATTCTTGCAGTGCCCCAATCTACACTTACGTCTTTTCTCACCACCTAATCATCAAAAAGGCAAACCAACAAACACACATATCCACATACCACAAACCACCTCACAAATCAACTCTTTAAGCCTAGAAGAGAAAGGTAGTAGTTGTTGTTGTTTTAAGTATTATTTCTGAAGGCTACTTCAGTCACATAGAAGAAGAAATCACATATACCAACACCCAAAACTTACACATTTCTTCCTTAAACATCTTTTCTATTTTCTCAAGTTTTCCTTTCCTAAAGTAGCTGTTGTCTTTCGATTGCCTGAAACCTTCCTCCCTACATCGCATTCCATCTGCTTACAAATCCTGTACTTTGATTTGTGAATAAAGGCCCTTCTCTAGCCAAATCCTGGCTTGCTGCCCCCAGACATGCCCCAGGCCACTGCAATTCTTCCTGTGGTCTCAGGTACTTTTGGGCGGTGGGGGCTGGTGGGGAGGCTCATAAGCGTCAATATGGCTTAGTTGCTTTGGAGTCCTGTCTCCTCCTAGGGCTTGACTGCACATTTCCCCTGGCTTTTTCTCTCCTGTATATTTTTGCCTTTGCAATCCTGACCTGAAGCTGGCCAGGTGGGCCAAAGCTACAGAAGGATTGCTTCCAGCTCCCCCTGAAATGGGCCTTCACATTTGTGGGGCCTCCTGGGATGGAAAGAGTTAAGAGAACAGATTCTCTCTCATTTTGATCTCATAGGCAGATCAGTTCCTGTCATAGCATACATTTGAGAAATATGATAGCCCATGAAATATTAGCCTCTTCTCCCTCTTTTTCTGCAAGCACAATATTGCCAATAATTTTACCAGTTCAATAAGTGAAAATGTTCATAGTTTTTCACTCTGGTCCTGCTAACAATCCCACTTTCTCTTTTCTGTCCATCCTCCTCACTAGACATACATGGCTATTCAAAATAAAAAATGCGTAAACATGCAGAAACCCACAGAAGCTGGTGACTTATTTATATTGTGTAAATTGCATTCAAGAATTAAGTACACTTGGGCATTCTCAAAAAGCCATGCTCCCTTGCCATCAACTGGAGGAATGGATCTAAATTATAAATTAAAGCCTGCTGCCAAATATGTAAATATATACACATACATATATAGGCATTTATTCCATAAGTGCATCCTAATTCAGGACCTTATTATGAAGGCCAGTGACAAATAGGTCTGCAAACTTTCAAGAAAGCAAGAGAGCAGGAAAAATAGAATATACCCAGAGAAATAAATTAAATTCTATTTCATTACCAACAGCAATCTGAATAAATTCAGATTGAGGGCATCAGTCTTCAAGGATTTCAAAGGTAGCAATACAGAAATAAACAAATAAAAAATCTATATCCACTTAAAAGCACCAAGACATTAAAAAATCCAGTAAAAAAAAATCATCTCCTTTCTTAGCAATGACAAACTCAATGCTCAAGCAGCTCTGTGGAGGTAAGCTGTAACATCTTGCATTTTGCATGAGGGATGCATTTCCAAAGAACTATGTCACCTAGTTTTTATTACCTAATTTTATTTGGTGACATCCCTCTTGTCACCCCTGCCCACAGAGCCAGTGTTGAACATAGCAGGAGGCAGTGAACCTTCTAGCTCAAACTGGAGTCAGAACTAATCATCATTAGGAGAAACTAGGGGGTAATATATGATGGGCCAGAGGTGCTGTTGGGGGGAGAGGGAGTGGGATCTCAGGCGTCCACCTCTCCTCTAAGGAGCCACAAGTCAGTTGGGAGAACAGGACATACTGGGAACAGCTTTATCAATTGTGTATGTCTTAGATCTCCTCAACCTGAGTCCTCTTCACCATCCCCCACTGCTCCTTGAAATGAGCATGGTATTACTAAGACTCTCTGGATGGCTCCAAAGGGTAGAAGTAAGAACAATACAGAGAATCCCTAGGAAAAATTGTTGATCTTCAGTGGAAGAAATAAGCTTCTGAGGGTCAGAACCACTCAACATGGCCTCAGTTGGTTGCAAAGCATGGGTATTCTCCAAACACTGGGAGTGCTCATGTGTGCGTTGGTTGATGGAACCCCTGGTACGGACTCAGCAGGAAAAAGAGGATGGATGTGAGTAGTAAGGGTCTCAGATCCACAAAAGAGTGGATGATACAGAGAAAAAGAAGGACCGAAGAGACATTATGGTTTCATGCAAAAGAAAGAGAACTCTCGTCCTGTGCATCTCAGGAGAGCAGAGTTACAATCAACACAAGTATATGGAAATGAAGGCAGATTTGGGTTCCATTCAGGGAAACATTTCTGGGCAGATAAATCTGTCTAACTGAAAGGATTGCTTTACAAGAAAAAGAGCTGGGCCTCATTGCCCAATGGTGTTTGGGGAGGCAGTGTGATGACCACCCATCAGAACTTTTATAAAGGGCCTTCTTCCCAGGTGACAGTGTGAACCAGACACTTGTAGGTCCATAGCATCTTTTTTTTTTATGGTTTTTTTTTTAATTTTTATTTATTTTTGATAGTCACAGAGAGAGAGAGAGAGAGAGGCAGAGACATAGGCAGAGGGAGAAGCAGCCTCCATGCACCGGGAGCCCGACGTGGGATTCGATCCCGGGTCTCCAGGATCGCGCCCTGGGCCAAAGGCAGGCGCTAAACCGCTGCGCCACCCAGGGATCCCAGTCCGTACCATCTTTGAGCATCTCTGACCCTGTGACTCCTCATGAGATGGGAAATGCACAGCACACATGCTGCGTCCCCCTCTCTCCTACCCTGGGCAAACATCCCTAAGCAACAACAGCTCTTTCTAGAGATGTTCTTGATATCTTTCCCCCAAGGAACTGCCAGTAATCAATTCTATTTTGCATCTTTAAGTAGTACAATATCCCAAAGCATTTGTTACTAATCTAAGTTTAGCCTTGAAAGACATGTTCTATGGATTTGACATAATTGCCTAGGACACCCAACCACAAACACATGGAGACACACAGACACACACACACACACACACACACACACACACACACACCTACCTCTTAAGTCCTACCACGCTTTTTCATGGACATCATTTTTTTGCTTAATGTCAAGTCAGGTGTGTCTCCACCTAATCCTGTCTTCCTGGCCCTGTGATCATCACGCTCAGTGCCCCAACTCTGGCCACTGCCTAGTCAATGTCTGTTGGGGACATTGGCGCACCTGGAGGGGTATGTATTTACTCCCATTGTCCCAGCTGTTCCCCCAGCTGAGCTGGAGGGTGGGATTCTGATAGCCAGGCTGGAGCAGAGGAGAAAGCATACATCTCACAACTCTGGGACAGTCTTCAATCACAAAATAAACTGCACACCTCAATAAAAGTAGCTGGTGTGGTTTGAGAATCAGAAGTTTAAAGTGCCAAGCCCGAGTAGGTGAGCAAACAGGCAAGAATGAGATCTGAAGGGAGACATTTGTAGTGAAGGCAGTAGGCTTGGAGTGTAAATGGGATGGGAAGCAGGAGAACATCTCCAGACAGTGTCACTGGAGTGGGCTGGGTGGTCTCACCCACAGGTGATGGGCAGGGAGGACACTAAAGGGTAATGGCCCCTCAGCTCCCCTCTTTCCCTATCACGTCTGCCAGACTCCCCTCTACTCCCGATGGGCTGACAGGCCCACATCCCAAGCCTGGGTAGGGCTAGTGGGGATGGCCCTGGACGCCCCATAGGGGATGCAATCAGATACACTCTGCCTCAAGGGACTTGGGGATGAAGATTTTGCACACTTCTGACCAGTTGATCTTGAAACAGTGTTATTGCCCCATCCCTTCCTCTGCTCTAGAAACAGTCCTGATGCCACCACGACCCCAACACAAACTGGAGGTTGAAGTCCAGACTCCATAATTAGACTCTCCATCCACCTACTATCACATACCCCTTTCCATTGCAACCACCTGCTAATCAAATATTTATCAAACACATGGTATATGCCAGGCATTTGGAATAAAAGCTGAGTGGAACGCGATGTCCACTCTCAAGAAACTCATGATTGGGGATCCCTGGGTGGCGCAGCGGTTTGGCGCCTGCCTTTGGCCCAGGGCGCGATCCTGGGGACCTGGGATCGAATCCCACATCGGGCTCCCAGTGCATGGAGCCTGCTTCTCCCTCTGCCTGTGTCTCTGCCTCTCTCTCTCTCTCTGTGTGACTATCATAAATAAATAAATTAAAAAAAAAAAAAAAGAAGCTCATGATTATCTCAATAAATCACTCTCTGGCCCCAGTTTTCCTGCCCTGCACATCTTCTAACCAGGCCTCCATGAGTGGCCCATTCCAAGCTAACAGGTGTACTCAAATTACCCCAGTGTGATGGCAAATGCTCAGGGAACTGGTCAATCTTGGTTTGAAACCCACTTCTGTTGCTTTCTGGCAAGTGTTTTTTTTTTTTTTTTTTTTTACCGTTCTGCACCTCGGTTGTCTTACAGCATTGAAATGAGGATTATAGGCTTGAGCCTCTAGCTCATAGTGAGTACACCTTCACCACACCCTTACTATTACTGCCGGTGCTATTGTTCACTCTCCTCTCTGAGCCTTACTGCGGGGCATCCCTCACTGATGAAAGCACCTGACCCACGCACTGCCCATCTCCTTCCCAGGCCTGATGGGGCCAGCCTGCTCCTCCACTTACTTCCCACCCAGCACCTGGTGCCTGGACGGCTCTCATGGGATCTCAGATGCAGGACACCTGCAAGGCCAGGACAGGGACAACCCCCCACCCGCCCACCTCTGTGAAGATCTTCCACTTACTTAGGTCCTTCCATAGAAAACCCAAGGATGCTGGACCCCAGGGACTTTGGGGCTTGCTATGAAGTAAACCAGCAAAGCCAATGTTTCCTAGAATTACAGCCTCACTGTGTCTGCCTGCTTTGGGCTCACAAGCTCCCTGGGAGTGATTTCTGCAGACACTCCCCCACATTTCAGTCCTTCCAGCTCTCTCAGCACCCAGACAGGATGGGAGGTGGAGGTAAGGGGGAGTGAGGGTCGGAAACCATGCTTAATAACTGCCTTAGGGTAAGTATGGACCTGCCGCCCCTGGAGGAGAAGCTCTCTAACAACAGAGTCAGGATTGTGAACATTTTTCTACCAGAAAGGAATCACTTGATGGTAATGACAAATGATTTTTCTCTCTGTCTCTAACACCTAAATTTGTAGGAAGTAGGTTCTCAGCAAATATTTCCTATATAGACTGACTAAACAATTGACTCCTGATTCTGAAAGTGTTTCCACCAAACAAATTTTATTTAAGTAATAAGTAATTGGTTCTCTTCCTTTTTTTTTAAAGATTTTATTTATTCATTCATGAGAGACACAGAGAGAGAGAGAGAGAAAGAGAGAGAGGCAGAGACACAGGCAGAAGGAGAAGCAGGCCCCATGCAAGGAGCCTGATGCGGGACTTGATCCTGGGTCTCCAGGATCACACCCTGGGCCGAAGGCAGGTGCCAAATCGCTGAGCCACCCAGGGATCCCCAATTGGTTCTCTTCCTAAATGAGTCATACATTGGGTATAAATCAGCAGACAGTAAATGCAAGAAGGAAGCAGCAGTAACATGCTATTGGGTTACCCCTTGTGGCCAACACTGTGGGCCGCCTGTCCAGTGCCCATGCCCCCTGCCCGCCTCTGCCCCACCTGGGCTCAGCTCTGACAGGGGATGGATGTGCTAGACCCTCGCAGCAGGGGGTGTCATGGGAATCAGTTTGGGCTAAGGAGACATAAAGATTTAGCAGTGTTTGGGGGAGACTCCCACCAAATGCTCATCCCTACTCCATGATAAAAATAGATTTAAAACACGGGTGCCTGGGTGGCTCAGTTGGTTAAGCATCTGCCTTCAGCTCAGGTCATGATCCCAGGGTCCTGGGATGGAGCCCCAGGTGCTTCTCACTCTCCCTCTTCCCTCCACTTGTGTTTGCTCTGTTTCTCTAGTGCTCTCTCTCGTTCTCAAATAAATAAATAAATAAATAAAATCTTTTTAAAAATTCAAAAAATAGATTTAAAACAAAACAAAAAAATAAGAAAGCACTTACTTCCCTCTTCCTTTTGGCATTGCCATCTTGGGACCATGAGCAGTGATAAGATTTATGCACCAAGAAGGTCAGCTCAGAGAGGGTGATCGCTTGGGTCCTCTTTGAGGGCGTTTCAAGATGCTGAATCAGTACTAGAACCACCTGCTTCTGGACATCTTCTTATTGGAGAGGAAAAGAAAACCCTATTGGTTAAGTCTTATCAAGTCAGATACTCTGTTGCTGTCAGCTGAAAGCATACTAGGTGATAGAACAGTTTCCTGAGCTAGCATCGCTCAGGTGGCCCGTGATGCTCCCCTGTACAGGTACAACTGCTGCAAAGTCGTGGGTCATGTTTAAGGCTGCCTGGAAGTCTGCTTTACTACCTTTGGGAGTCCCACAGGTAAAGCAGACATTCTCACTTTCCAGAGAAACAAGGAAGGAGACATGGGCTTTTTTATTTTTTTTTTGGATATGAAGGGACTGAACCCTGTCTCCACTGCTTTCCGCGTGGGCAGCACTTACCTGAAACCCTGTTGCCTCATCTGTAATGTGAGGCACAGTGGCGAGACAGGGTCTGGCTGGCGGAAAGGCAGGGAGGGTACCCAGCGCAGGGCCCACCGCGGAAAGAGCCCCAGTGCTGCTGGGCTTTCATTTCTGCTCCCCACCTGTGGAGCTGTGAGGTGAATGATTTTTCCATGCCTTGACTGGCCCACTCTTGTTTTCCCTTAGAGGAAGATGAGGACAGCCCCGCTGGGCCTAGGAGCAAGGGAAGCAGCAAGAAACCCTGGAGAGGCTGGTGGGAGGTGCAGACAGGTGAAGTTCAACTTTCAAACCATCACTTCAGAAGCCTACCCTGCTCAGATTCCTGATGCTTTTCTGACTTGATTTCCAGGTGCTGCTAAGAAAAAAAAAAAAAAAAAAAAAAAAGGCTCAATGCTTAGCTATTCCCACATTGTCCCTAGGTCCATTCCCTCGGTGATCTTCCATGCATTTGTCCAGGCTGCTTCCAGGCCTGGAGAAGCATCCTCCACCACCCAGGCCATCTCCTGCTTCTTCCACCAGGCAAGGTTCAGCCCTGCCCTCCAAGGACGGTCCTCACCCACCTCTCTGGGTCTGTGGCCTGCCTGCTGGCCCCACGTGCTCCCTGCTGGCCCCAGCACAGAGTTCTTCACTATTCGATTCTTCTCGCTCTCAAACTGTCTCCTCATTCCCAAACATAGCCCTTGTTGCGTATATTAAGTACATGTGGGTTGAATGATAACGTGCCCATAAAAAAAAAAATCAGCGGTAAGTAAACATTACTCTGTGCAGTGGTATACTTCATCCAGGGAAGTTCTTTTTTTCTTTTTTTCTTTTTTTTTTTTCTGAGAGATAAACCTGATGTGTCTATCATTTCCACCTTTTTGTTTTTCTGGGTACCTTCTGCATCATTGCCGTCAGGAAAACTGGCTGCCACCGCCTTACTTGAGGGAAAGTACGCAAAGAAACAAAACATATGTTTAGAAATTGAAAAAACACAATTAATAATTCATGAGTCAAAGCAGAAATCATAATGGAAATCTAGAACTGAATGACAAGAAAGGCATTATCCATTAAAACTTGAGTAATGTGATTTAAGAATACTTAGAGGGAAATACATTGTCTTAGATGTAGGCATTAGAAAAAAATTAAATCTTCAGAAGATACATATTTAATTCAAAAGCTGGAAAAGGAACCATAGAATAAACTGAAAGGGACTTAAAAGATAAAATCAAAATAAAATCAAAATGCAATTAAATAAAATAAGGAAGCTGTAAAGACATTTCTTTTTTAAGAAGGTAGGTAGCTCATTGAGACGACTCGTAAAAGAGCTGTCTGACAAGATTGCTTAAGAAAAAAGAGAAGAAGAAAAAAGAGAAGACACAAGTAACAATATTTAAAAGGATAAAGAAAGCATAACTGCAGCTTTAGGAGAAATTTTAGCAATAAACAATGTGGCAAATAGTATTATCACAATGATTTTTGATAATAGGATAAAATTAATAAGTTTTTTAAAAATTAAAAATCATCAAAATGTATTCAAGAATAAGCAGAAAACCAGACATGACCATTCCGTAAATTAAATTTGTAATAAAAACCCGCCCCCTAGAAAAAAACGCAACACTGTATTATAATTTCAGGTCTCATCAACTCTTCTAGAAATGGACAATTCTGCTCTGCCTTATACAAGCTCTTCTAGAGACTAGGAAGAGGGAAACTAGCTGAAAACAAAAGGAAAAATAAAGCCTTCTCTTTCCGGTTGGACAAATTCGAGTGTGGGTTACCCCTAGACACCTGATGAAGAGGAAATGTCAGCTCTGTTCCCAGCAACACCGTGATGGTGAAGGAAGGAAAAAAAGCCCCATGATTGGTGAACTGGGAGGGCGTGGGTAGACCATGAATGCCTACAGGAAGCTGTAAATTTGAGCTTCCCTGTGTGGGGCTGATGTGCAACCAGGCATGTTCCTTGTGGGGGGATCTGGAAGCTATGCCTATGGAGTTCTTACAGCTACGTTGCTTCTGATTTCAGCAGATGGCTCCTAACTGCACCCATGTGGTCACTTTCCCTTGTACCTGAGCGGTCACCTGGGTGGTCTGAGGATAGCCAGTGGATGGCTGTGTGGCCTGCTACAGAGACCTCCACCATGGGGAGAAGACCTGCTGCATGTCCTGCAGCCTTCCAAGTGACCCAGAGCCAGATGTGGCCCACCCAGATGTAGAATTTCAATGTCCAGTTGAAACTGAGACCCCTGCTTACCAGCACTGCAAGACCCAAATCATAAGACAAAATAAAAACTTATTCGGTAAATTCAATACCAAAGAAATGAGAATCATAGCGAAAAGGGGAATGACTGGCAAATCACTTTTGAACAAAAACGCAAAAATCTTAATATTAGCAAATTGATTCCAGCAAAGTATTTAAACACACACACGCGCACACACAAAAGGCTAAGTGTTAGAAAAATCCATTGATCAAATTTCCAACCTTAAGAGTAAGGAGAAAAACCATATGACAAAATACTGTTGGCTAATCCATCAGCTGTCCCTACAGTTCTCCCTCCTGGCCTCCTGTACATTAAATTGTGACTACTTTACAACCAATCTTCCATATAGATCAACAAAAGAAAGGAGATCCCAGAAAGGAAGTCACTCATATATTGCAACTCAATTTTTAAATTTTTTTTAATTTTTTGTTTATTTATTTTTAAGTAAACTTTACACCCACTAGGGGGCTTGTACCCACAACCCGGAGATCAAGAGCCATATCCTCCATCTACTGAGCCAGGCAGCTGCCCCCATATGCTGCAACTTTAGAACTAAATTAGAATTACAAATCCGTGGACAAGAAAAGACCGGTCGATGATGGTACAGAGCAATTGATTAATACGTGAAAAACAATAAAATTAGATCTCAACATCTCACATCATTAACAAAAGCAAATTTAAGATGAATTAAAACAAACTTTAAAATTTCTAAAAATAATAACATATTGTGATCCATGGGTTGTGCAAGATTTCTTCAATGAGATCACAAAAACCTACCATAGCTTATTATAGAAAATATCAATGAATACAATCATGTTTATATTTGTGGTAAAATGCAACATGCAGAATATTACTATTTATGGAACTTGCAAAAACACACAAGGCAGTGCATATGAAAACGTGTGCGATGTTTGAGGCAAGCACACAAAACTTCCTGCCCACATGCAGCCTGTCCCCACCCCGAGGAGGGGCAGGGATCGGAAGCAGTAAGAACAGGACCTCATCTCTACCTCGGATGCTTTCACATTTTTTTAAAAAGCCCTAAGGCAAACAGACGTTAACCACTGTCCATTCCGGGTGGTGGCTACATGTTCCTTTGTGACAACAATGCTATCTATAATTTTTTGAATGTTTGAAATATTCTACAATAAAGAATAATACAATGAAATGTCTGTCTCTCCCTTGTATCGTAACTCCCATCACAACCTGGATAAAGTCCAAAGAACATAGCAAGTGCTAGAAAGAAGACTCAGCTCCTCACTACCTCATACTCAGTCCTCAGGCCACAAGGGATGATTTGTTGCTCTTCCACACTTGCACATACATGTTTACACATGCATGCTCACACACACACACCTATGCACATGTGCATGCAAACACACCCACTAAAATGATGACCCTACTTCTTGGCTCCAAACCATTACCTGTGTTGTCCCTTTTATGTGGACTCTTGCTCACACTCTGCTAGTCAGTCCCTAACCCCTTTAAGAATCCCCCAGGGGCATGTTGTCTGCAAGCCTCCATTGATCCCTTGAAGCTGACCCCTCCTTGCTCCCGTGATAGCACGCACCTGTCTCTGTCACCGCATCCTTGGTGACATACTCTCTCTGTGTCAACCCCAGTGATCAGGTCATATTTGTCTTAATGTTTTAGTACCTAGAATAGTGCCAAGCACTTAGTGGACATCCATTAGGTGTCCCCTGATGGAAAAATGGACTTACTCCCTGTGGACAGCCAGGAAATCTGATTAAATATGGAAGTACCCCCATGATATTCACTTTTCTTGGGGTACACAACAGCAGTCTTACATTATATCTTGTATTTTTGGCAAGTCTTTAGTGTGGTTCATGGACAGTATATTGGGTTTGGGGAGAGGCAATGCTGGGCTGCAACCTTCCTCCTCCGCATTACTAACTATAAGATTTTGACCAAGTCATAATTTAGCAACTCTGGACCTCGGAAATATGGGAGTAATAATACCATCCTGGAGAGTTATTGTAAAGGTTCTAGAACTAAAATATGTGCAGGCTTTTTGCACCTGGTAAATACGTTATAAATCATTAAACCAGGCTTGTCTGATGTTCAATACAGGCTGATGAATGAAGGTGAGGTCTAAGGATGAGGATTCAAGGGGTCTGGGAAGAACCGATTAAGGAGATGGATTTTGAGTAATTTCGTAGAAAGAAAGATGTTCATGTTGGAGAAAAACTCAAAGGATTTCCAAACCAAGAAAATGGCATTTACATAAGTCTTCTTGGTAGGAGCCAAGAAGTTTCCACAGATGTACCTGTCTGTCCTCCAGCTCTGCGCTCATTTGTAAGCAGCTTTGCCTTTGGGAGGGGCAGGGGCAGAGCAAGGGCTGTGAAGACCATGCTAGATTCTCTGGGTGCAAACCACCTGCTGAAGCCCGAGTGAGGGACGTGGGAGGTGATACGGAGGCAATGGGTGGTGTTGTGGTGAGAGCAGGCTTTGGCAGGCAGCTGGGGAGTTTTCTGAACCTCCATTCCTTTTCATAAAATGGAAAAAAACTGCCTGACTAGTCACTGGGAGGGTTATACATCCTGTGAACCCAACCCAGCACCTGGCCCTGGTGAGAGTTTAACAATTAGTACCTGTTTTGAATATTAGTGCCCCTGCCATGGCACCTGGGCAGTACGGTACGCTCTCAGCATCTCCGAGTCCCAGCTACTTCAAAACTTTTCAACGTGGCCTGCTCCAGTGCTTAAGCCCTTTGAAGCCTACGCTCCTCACAACCGTTAGTGCACCTCAGAAAGCTAATGAAGCTTTTTAAAAAGTGCAGCTCATAGAGCCCACCCAGACCGACCAAACCAGAGTCTCTGGAGCGGAACCTATTATTTTTTTCTAACTTTGTCACAAAAGCAATTCTAGTGCATAGCCAGGGCTGGAAAGCAATGGGTTGAGGCACTACCTGTCCAGGTTCCCCTGATGGAAGGCGAATATCACCTGAGATGGGTAAAATAGGATGTAGCTGGGCTTTTACACCTGGAATGAGCTCACTGATACCATTATTTGATGTCAGCCATGGGGAACGGAGAGGAGACTCCTGAGATGTGGTTCGGGGTGTATGGAAGCTGACACATCGTCAACTGTAAAGTGGGGTGATACCAGTGGCTACTGCAGAGTTTTGATGGGCGGAGTTAATGAGACAGCTATTCAGTCTGTGAGCTCTCCTCTCCGGGGAAGGCTGAGTGGGGATGGGGACAGGAGGCTAGGACGAGAGTGCAGGTAGGATGTCCACCTGACACCTGATGGTGAGGCGGGGAAGGGACCCAGCCTGTCTTCTGTGCCAGATCTTAAGGACAGAGTCCACTTTTTTTGCATTTGCTGTGTTTGTTTTTCACACATTTCACCACCCAGGTGCACCACAGAGCCAGGTTTATGAGTGGACTCAGGAAGACATGTGAAATTTATGGCTTACTGTCATATTTCAGGGGAGACTGGCCATCAGGATCTCTGCCCTTGAGGATATGAGAATCTAGGAGGACGTCTGAGGTCTCTAGAGAAAAAACAAAAACAAACAAAAAACAAACAAACAAACAAAAAACCAACTCAGGCCAATGCTTGAAAACTTAGCTGCCTGCTCTTTTGCTGTAAGGATTGAAAGTGACTACCCGGGTGGTCTGCTGTTGGCATATGGTGACCCAGGGCTGGTCATCTCCCTATTCTGACTTCATTTTCCCACCATAAATGAGAGATCTGGACCACAGTCCCCATACCTTTCATCTTCTAAGCCCTCCTCTTTCTAAGATCGAATGTGTCCGAATCAGAATCCATGTTACTTAGAGATGAATATCGAAGAACCATTGGGGGCCGCTGCCCTGAGGCTCAGCAGACAGCTTGCAACCTGCGGTGGCAATCCTTCCCCCATTCCCACGGAGAGGTGGGGAGCCTGCCCCAGGCCCGCAGAAATTCCTCCAGGGAAGATGGCAAGGGTGCCACAGAGCCACGGTAAACAGTCTTTGCTCCAACTCTTCTTTTGGGTGCGTTTCCTCTTTGAATCTCAGTTGGTTGCAGGGAGCTTGTGGGTCCCTTGCTGAGGAGGTGTTGGGCAAAGCATGAAGGGCAAGGGCTCCCCAGAGAGGATATTTTCCCTCATACCAGAACCTTCCAAAGCAGCAGAGGGAGCCGCGAATTGCAAGTGGGCGGCCATCAGCTCCTCGCTCACAGAGAAGAGTGGGGAGAGTCTCTCCTTCAGGCCCCACTAGATTTTCAGTCTGGTTTCCAGGTGGACCTGTCCCCCTTGCATGTTGCTATTTAGATCCCGGGTGTCCTTCCAGACCACTCTCCAGGCATCCTAGCTGTGGTTGTCCCAGGGGTCCGGGACAGGGTCCCCGAGGAAGGTAGCTCATGAGGAAGGTGTTCTCAGGAAGCACGTGGGAAGAGTGGGAGCAGTGGGGAACAGAGAAAGGTCACGGGAGGGGAGGGTGTGTGAACAGCTGAAGCCCTCTCCCTGGGGTGTGTGTGGGGGGGAATCTTCTGAAGAACCTTGCAGAACGAACTTCATGTTGACCCACTGAGAGTTCACAGCAAAACTGCAGCACGGATCTGGGAATTCTCCTGCCTATTGATGGGGAGTTTCCCTTGGGAGGGCCAAGGTCTTGCACTTGGTGGCTCCCTTGCTGCAGGCCACTGGGTGGCTCCTGTTAGAGGCCAGACGCCCCAAGCAGAGGTAGGACACACAGGGCAGCAGGGGGCGCTAGAGGGATGCCAGCGCCCTCACCTCCGTCTGCTGCGGGGCTGTCAGGAGATGGGTGTCCCTGCATCAACATCAAAAGTCACACTCCTGCTGGGTGGTCCTCTCTAAGGCTGTCCCTGCCTGTGATCTGCTAACTCTCCCCGCCCTCTGCCCATCTGGCCTAGCCTGGTAATCCCCAGCCACTGCTCTAGCCTACTGCCCCCTACCCACACTTCTGGGAGGGTCCTGTCCTTCCCAGGGTGAATGTCCTGTCCTTCCCAGGGCGAATGTCCTGTCCTTCCTGCAAGGAAGGAGCTGCTGTGTCCTCGTTCTGACCCAGGGCCAGCATCCCTCTCGCTGTCTGGTTTCCTCGGCCGAGGCGGGAGATGTACGGTCTCTGAATTCCTGGTACCATGGTTCTGCTTCAGCCGAAAATTCTTGGCTGAATTTCTCACAGTTCCCTGTGCATACTCCCCCCATTCCTTCATGCCCTGGAAGGTGGGCTCTCGGCCCGTGTTTGCTAACAATTCAGATCCAAGGAGGGTTTATTCTGCAGAGTCACAGACAATCTAGAAATAGAATTTCGGCATTCCTCTCCTCAAATCTCCTTCAGCCTCTTCCCCACCGAGACGTCTCAGATGGGTTCTCTCTGGGGTCCAGGCCCCCACCCTCATTCCCTCATTATTGCTTATTCCAGCTCCTCAGCCCCTCCCGAGTTGGCCAGGGCAGCCATCCCACTGTCAGGTTCACCTGCTTCCTCCCAATGTCAAGATCTCCACTCCCATCCTCATGCAAAGGGGTTGGTCAATAGATTTTCCCATCCATGGGTGTTTCTGTCCATCCAGTGAAGCTTGGGCCATCTGCTGTCGTCCTGGTATCATGGGCACTGACAGGCACTCCACTGGTATTGTCCTATTGAACTGAAAGAAGTGTTTTTGCTGGACACGGGGCTTTAGTCAGGGGAGGAACAGCGGTAGGGGTTCTGGGATGCCTGCGAGGAGGCTCCAGGGCCAATCCCAGCTGGGCATCTTAAGGCAACCATGACTGTAGTAAGCCCTGGCCAGGCAAGCAATGAGGAACTGGTCTCTGTCATGTGTGTGGGGAGTCATGAGGTGAAGTCATAGATCCCTCAGATATTCAGGGAAATTTGTGTACCAGGTGGGGAAGGAGGGCACGGAGCCAACATGCTGATCTTCCATTATGTCCCTGGAGGAACTAGACAGGCCACTTCTAGACTCACAACGGATCCTCTCTACAAGTCATATGATACTCTTCCACAGGTGAGTTAAGAGCCCGACCCAGAGAGTTACGGGTTTACAGCCAGGAGCTCGCAGTTAGGACTCAGCCCCTGTGGCCCAGAAGGCTGGCTATCATGCTGCCAGTGCACTGCATACCAGAGACCACAGTTTGGAGAGGTAACAGCAAGAGTTTATAGGAAGAGTCCCCACCAAACAGGGAGTGGGTTAGGCAAAAGCCAGAGCAGAAAGCCACAGCTCAGAATCTGCATTGTGGCCTCCACACTGTCCCCTGGTGGGATGGCTGGCAAGGCCAAGCTGGGACATCCCCAGATGAGCCATGTGGAAATGCACAAAGCTCATGGCACATGTTCTAGAGCAGAGGTCAAGGACAAGTCCTCTAAGGTCAGCTTCCCAGAGACCAGGAAACCCATAGCAAGTCAGGCAGGGAGTCCTAGAAGCACATTTGGTGCTTCCTGGACTGGCCCCTGGCCAGCTGACCACCTCTCTGACATAGCTGCTTCACCTCTGACTCACAGCCTCCATGTGGATAAGATATGGATACTAATTTTCATCTTACTGGCTCACCTGCATTTGGCCCCTTACCCCAGCTAGACCCAGCTAAATGCTCACAAAGCACTCTGTGTGCACCTTGATCTGGGTGCTTTATACTATTAATATGTTCAACACTCTCAACAATTCTGTAGGGATATAAACCTAGGCAGTCGAGGCCACAGCCTGTGTTCTTGATCACCATGCCTTCCTGCCTTTGTCTGTGTAAGACCTGTCCCCACTTTTCCTAGACAGTGGGCTCAGTCACTGGTTGCCTCGTGTCTGAGCCTGGCCTTCCTTGAAAACAGATCCTCAGACTGATGAGTAAGTGGCTCGTGCGTAAATGTGAGCAGGGACACAAGCTAGAGACAGAGGGGAAGGGGGAGGAAAAGCAGCCCATGCAAAGCTGTGTTCTAGTTGAGAGAAGTCAAGCACATCCATGTTATCAGTGGGGCCATTAAGGACAACTGGTCACTCCAACTTGGGATTTGAGAAGCCTGTAGAAAGCATCTCAGAAGGAGCACATGCCTGAGAGCCCAGAGCTTCTAGCGTAGAGGCAGAGAAGTCCAGAGAATAAGGAAAGGGACACCCCTGGCAGGTGCTTGGGGCAAGAAGCTATCTGGTCACACCTGGTTAAACCATAGCTGGGGTGGGAGGGGAGTCTGAGGAACAGGGTCCTGACACTTTCATCTCTCAGCTGTGCCCCTCCTGTTCATTGTTGGCCTTTTCCAAAGCTGTTCTACACTAGTTTCTGCCATTGGTCCTGGGCTTTGTTCATTTAATCATTCAACAAATATGTGTTAGCTATACTCTGAGCCAGACACAAAGCAGACATTGGGTCTGGCCTCTCCACTCCTCAGGCTTTGTTGAATTTCCCACCTGACTTTCTTGAATTGCTGACTCTGAGTTGTGCTCAGAAGAAATTCCTTAAATTCATCTCTGTAAATGTGCCCCTGACCCCAGCCATTTGGCTCTCTACTGATTCAATGGGGGATTTCTATACCTCATGAGTTCTTAACTTCTGTGCTGTTCATTACGATTTCCCAAAGTGGGTTCCAACTAAGAGATGATCAGATAAAAAGGGATGGTGGGACTCTTGCAGATAATAAGCTTAGGAAACACTAATAACATTCCACTGAACACTTTGGGAAATGTTCCTACACCCGACAGTGCCAGCATTCAAGGCCCCAGAGCCTACTCTGAATTCATACCACAAAAATGATCAAATTTTATGCACTCAAAAAGAGTTTATAAACATCAGGAGAGGGAGGCATAAGAGGATATTTTTGAAGAGTATGAACAGTAGATATGCAGTAGATCACATTAATGGTCAAGAATATTCACTCTTCCCTCCCACATGGGAGGACTGTGCTCCCCTGCTCTGTTGATTTGGACTTTCGCCAATGGAATAGAGAAGAAGCTGTGCCGCTTCGGAGCAGGAGCTTGCCATTCAATTGCTTATTTGGGCTTGACCTTCCTGCTCTTGACCTCTGTCTCAGGGATGGACACTTCCATCAAAGGGGTTGCTTCTCTGAGTGCATATCCCCAAATAAGAAGATGCATGGAGCAGAGCTGAGCAGTCACAGTTAAACCACAGCTTCTGATGTGTGATACAATGCAGAAGTGAATGTCTGCTGTAAGCTGCTGAAATTCAGTGGCTGTTTGTTACTCAGCAAAACTGTCTCATACAGTTGTGAGTACTTCATTTTTAACAGGGAAAAGGCAATGATTATGATTTTTGAACCAAATATAAAAAGATATTTCCTTTAGCAGGGGTGTGTGTGTCTTTTGAATTAGTTGGTCTTTGGGGAAAACTATTGCTTATATTGGTATTCTAAATAATCAAATTTTTGCCTCCAGCAAGAGAGGTAGCATTTAGTGTCACTGACTCCATAGAAGCTTTGCATAAATCCTATCTTACCTTCTTAACAAAACTAAGCAGGAAGTATTTCTGTTATCATATAAAAGAAAGAGCTGAAACTCAGAGAGAGTTTAACTGGTCTCACACAGAGGATGACCAGGATTTGAAGTAGGTCTGGAATTCAGACAAAATCCACATTCTTTTCTCCTATCAGGCCAAAGTAGCACTCATCAGCTACTGGGAATGCTAACAAAGACTTCCTTTGAGGAGCCTATAATGAGCTACATTCAACACAAAAGGCATTTCTCTCTTGACACCATTAAAATATTTCTCACACAAAACAACTTAGTAAAAAAAATTCCCCAACCCCCAAATTATTGGAAATATTTCCCAACCAAAAATGAAAAAACCCTTGCTGGATTTTTAAAAAAATATATAATCAAATACTTTTCCAGTGATGTAATATTGGAACAAGAAGAGTTCTTTGGATCCCACCAGACAGGAAAAGTGAAGAAGTATCTCTGGGATTCTTGGTGATCTTGCAAACATCCACACATGGAGAACAATTTCTACCCACCAATTCCAGCCTCGATTCTAGTTTTTTGAAAGTCATCCTGCTGACTGATCATCTGCTTGAAGTGATCTGAGCCAATCAATAAACATTTATTGGAAGTCTGCCCTGTGCCAAACACCACACTGGGTACAGAGGCCAGAACAAACCAGCACTTGACATACGTCATCCCATTTAACTCTCATTAATACATCGTGGACCCATTTCACTAAGGAATAAAACAAAATAAATCACATTATCTAATAAGGAAAAAAATCATAAAAACATGATTTTTAGAAAATCCAGGTTGGGATCGTAAACCAAGTCAGAGTGGCTCTTGTCACCCCATTTGTATATTCTCTTTTCTATTTTTTTTTAAAGATTTTATTTATTTATTCATGAAAGGCACACAGAGAGAGAAAGGCAGAGACACAGGCAGAGGGAGAAGCAGGCTCCATGCAGAAGCCTGACATGGGACTTGATCGCGGGACTCCAGGATCACACCCTGGGCCGAAGGCAGGCACTAAATCACTGAGCCACCCAGGGATCCCTCTTTTGTATTTTTATACACTGGGTACATCTTTATAATAGCATCAAAGGCTACTCTGCCAAGAAGAGTTACCGCAACATTCCTGAACCTGATCTCTCTACTGCCTCTAAGACACCACCCTTGGCTGGTGTCTTGAAACTTGGGTTTCAAGAGGGTTCTTCCTATCCCCTAATTGATAAGGGTGACTCACAGAACCCAAACTGTTTGCACCAACAATGTGGTTTATGTTGAACACCTGCTTTCCTTCAGGGAGTCTGGAATTTTGGCACCAGACAGAAGATGGCTATGTAACAGCCCCCAATAAAAATTTTGGGCACTAAATCTCCAATAAGCCTCCCTGGTAGACAATGTTGTCACGACTCATTGCAGGAGAAATCATGCTTGTTTTGTGTGGTTCCATGGGGAGATGACTCTTGAAAGCTTGTGCCCGGTTTCTCCTCAAATTTGCCCCCTCACCTTTTCCCTATGCTGATCCTCCTTCCTATTCTTTCATTGTAATGAATCATCACTGCGAGTAGGACTATATGCTGAGTCCTATGAGTGAAGGAGTCTTCCAGGGAATCATCAGATCTAGGGGTGGTCTAGTGGTCCCCCAGCATAATCATCTTCCTGCCTGCCAGATAGCAACTGGCTGTCTCAGACCAGCCTCCAGTCACATACCTTGAAGGAAATGAAACCAGTTCTAGTGAAATTCAGGGTGAGAAGGCCATTTGTTAGTGTGAATGTTTTGTACTCTCCACACCTGCTGGACAGAGACCAACCCAAAGGCACGAGTGTCACTCCCAAACTCCTCAGCCTGACTCAGGGATCTCCATTGCCTCACCCTGTCTGCGCCTTCAACCTCATTTGTGCCTCCCACTTTAGGGCAAGCTGCTGTGGTTCCCCCAAACACAAAGCTGTCTCCAGCCTGCACACCTTAGTCCCTGACCTTCCTCCCTCCTGGGTCCTGTTTCCCCCTTTGCTGATTTAAGAAATCACACAAGTCATGGCTACTTGGAGGTCATGTGACCAGGGTATCTTAGTTAACTCAGGTTACCATAACAAAATACCACAGACTATGTGGTTTACATACAGACATTTATTTTTTCTCAGATCTGGAGGCTGGAAGCCTGAGATCAGGGTGCCAGCGTGGCTGGGTTCTGGTGAGGACCCTCTTCATGGGTTGCAGATGGCCACCTTCTCATCATGTCCTCGCATGGTCTTTGTCAGTGTGTGTGTGAGAGAGAGCTCTGGTGTCTCTTCCTCTTAGAAGGACACTAACCTCATCATGAGCCCCACCCTCATGACCTCATCTAAATATAATTATCTCTCAAAGGCCCCACCTCCAAATACCGTTACCTTGGGGTTAAGGCTTCAAAGTGTGAATTTAGGGTAAGAGGACACAAACATTCAGATCACAGCACTGGGACAGTTCAAGCGGCATCTCCTCTGTTGTCCTGCCCTCTTACCTAATTTCCTAATTCAGCAGATGCTGAGTGCCCCCTCCTTGCCAGACATTCTTTCACATCCTGGGGATATGATAAGGGACAGGATAGAAGAAGCCTCTGCCTTCACGGAGCTACGGTTTCCACGTTTCTCCACCAGGAAGCCTTCCTCACTTCACTTTCCTTTCTCTAATTTTAATTTTCCTTTGTTTCCTTTGATTTCACTCTACTCTTAGGAAACACCTTTTGACATATATATATATATATATATATATATATATATATACACACACACACACATATATGACATATATATATCCACAAGAGTGCATATATATTACCTACTTATAAATAATATGCATATTCTAATATATAATGGACAACAGAACAAAATAAAAACATTTAAGACATACACTAAAAACTTAGGAAAAAAACGTTCTAATTCATCTTTCCACATTGAAATGGTGTGAACACCTGGTGAGAACATAGCCTTCTTTGGAGGCCTCTGGCCCATACAGGGACCCCACCTTTCCTGAGCCCTTGAGACCAGTATTGCTCCTACTAATCCTTTTGGAATTGGTTGTTTACCTATCTCCCCACTTTGAAGACTGAAATTCATTCATCTCTGTATGCCCAGTGCTTGGGGCAATGCTCATTACAGAGGGGACTCTCTCCAGACTTTTCTGGAAATACACATACATGAGGCATTGACATTATTGCTACAATGCCTATGATCACAATTTCAAGACTTAGGGGAAAGATGATTCTCTTCTTAAACAGGTCTTCCCACAGTTTCTTAGTTGGATCACCCACAATTCTAGGTCTTGAGCCCACATACTTCTGAAACCAAAGAGGTTCACCTGAAACCAATGCAGACTGAGTCGTGTAACCCGACAAATGTGAATGTCAAATTGTATTGGGACTTGCAGTTGTCGGGGACCGTGCCAACTGCTTTAATGCTGCTCTCTAATCTTGCCAATGACCTCACGAGTCTGTGGTATCCCACTCTGAAAAAAAGGAAACTTGGATTTAACACATGAAGAGATTTTTTTTTCCCAAGGTCATGAGCTACAGGTGGAATTAAGACCAGGATCCAAGGACCACTTCTTCAATCGCTATACCAAACTGATTCATGCAGGACTATTATATAAACTCTGTCTCAATATGTTAGCAGGCATCTGTAGCAGGAAGTCTTCATGGCTTATTTAATAACTATCTTTTCAGCACATCTCCATCACTGGGGTATTTTCACATCTGGGAAATGATGGGATGATGGGGTTCCTGAATGTTCTAGTGTGCGGTCCCTGGAAAGCATCTGGAACCCAGGCATTTGGTTTTGGTGTTCCTTAACTCAAGGTGACCCTGCTGGTCGGAAGTAGAGCAGGGCCTGAAACCAAGCACCCTGACCACCATACCACCGTCTCCCTCATGCCATGCCACTCCGCCCCCTTGAAAAATTATATAGTATTATTATTGCAAGCAAATGGCCCAAAATCTGTCGAAATTGCTGTGGGAGGCGGGGCACTCAGACATTCTGGCAGCAGCTGACCTTTAGCGAATCTCCTCCAACTGTGACCCAATCAGGCATAATGAGCTTAGAACAGGGCTCAGGATTGTTTTCTCCCCGCTTTGCTTTTCTCCCAGTCTTTATCGGTACTTTAGCAGAAGGCTGTGTTTCCTTCTGCACTTATTTATATTTAGCCTGAGCATCCTGTTAATTACAAAGCAGTTACAGGAGAATTAGGGACACTATATATAAATTTGCCATTTATGCAAATTGCAAAGAGAGAACAAAGAAAAATTAGCTTAATTAGTGTAATTGCTAAAAAAGCGGGAGGTGAGGCAAACACAGCTTTAATCAAAGAAGAGGCGAAGGAAGTCTCAAGGAAATGGTGACCCAAATCAGCACAGATTGGAGGGCTCTGGCCTTTCACGATTTCAAGACCTTGCTGAGACATTGGAATGACATGAGGCCGTGGATGGGAGGGGCAGAGTGCTCTCTGCACAAAAGCACCATGTGGGTGCTAAAGACATGAAATGAAACCCTTGAACTTGGAACATGATTGATATGCTGTACGGGGGGCACCTGAGGTGCAGGGGGAGCTAGTGGAAAATGATACTTCTCTTTGTCCAGCAAACACACTGCTGAGCACCTACTGAGTGCTGGGAACTGTTTACATGCTGGGCACACACAAGTGAGAAACATGCAGTCACTGCCTTCAAGGGTCTGGGGAGACAGAAATAAAGAGGCAAGAAACAGATGACATGGGAAGAGCAAAATAGAAGGATGGGGTTGCCACATTGAGCAAATAAGTAGATAGCATGCCGAGTTAAATTTTTGCTTTTAGTTAAATTAGATTTCCAACAGGTAAATAACAAATGTATTTTTAGTGTAGGTGTGCCCCAAGAAATTTGGGAACGTATCTATACTTAAAAGAATGTAATATGTTGTTCATCTGAAATTCAAATTAACTGGCGTCCTGTGTTTTCTCTGGCAGCCCTTCTGAGGAAGTACACAGGAGAGTCCTTCTTGTTTCTTCCCGAGGACCAGGGTTTTCCCCTGAAAACAGAAAACTGTTCCCTGGCCAAAGCCCTCAAGTTTCTTCAGCCTGATGTGTTATGAATGGAGAGGTGAAGAGAGAAAGAAGCCATGAATGAAATGAAGCTGAGACATCATGAGGCCAGTGGAGGAGAAAAGACCCCAAGGAGTCCTGGGATCTTCTTTTCTGTGATCACCCTTCATCCCATGTCCGGCCCCAACTCCCCAGATTTCCAGTAAAACTACACAGATACATAAATTAATATGTATATAAGGGGTTCTGTGTTCTTTGACCGTCAAGGAGGGGATGGAAGTCTACATCTGGGCAGGTGTACTATGCCCTGTTCCATGGCTCATCAAAGCCTCACAACAATCTGCATGAGGCAAATTATATGATCCCCATTTCACAGTTGCAGAGACAGGCACAGGGATGCTAAGCTGTCCTATGCAGGCTGTGCTACGTGCCACATGGGATTTGCCACCCAGCACAAAAATAACCAATGGGAAACCCAGTTGGTCATTCACCTATTTTGCCTAAAAGATAACCTTGTTTGATCTGTCTTCTTCTCTTTCATTCAAGATTTCTTTTGAGAAACAGAAGCACATAAATAACAAAACCAAAAAAAATTCTTTTAAAATAGGGAGGGACTTAGCTGGCACACAAGGGTTTAAGGTACAGCTCGGTTTCATGAGGGAATGGAATAAAAAATCTGAGTTATTCTATTACTCTCGATTATCATGGTGTTTTTCTCTGGCTTTCCTGGTTGAAGAGGAAAAGAGCAGAAATAGTCACTCTGACTCCACATGATCTCACAATGCCAGCAACCAACACTTTCCAACTCAAGTTGGTGTGTCACACACCTCAGATTATTGAGAGAAAAATGAGAGAGAGATCAACTAAGCCCAGCTGTTACTTGCTTTCTCTGAGGTCACTTGTCTACCCTTGGTCTAAGCCATTTTGTCCAATTAAGATTGGTTTCTAGTACAAACAGGGCAGGTAGGACTGTGGGAAGAGGATGTTCCAAATGGGTCTACATGGGGAGGACACAGTTGCCTTAGCTGCCGTTGCTGTCCTTCTTTGTCCCCTTATTTAACACCTTCATCATGGTTGATACTTCTGTAATATCTGCCTTTCTTTGACTAGGGAATTGGATGTCTCAAATCTGCCTCACCAATTCACCTTACATTCCTCTTTATCTCCTTTCTATGGGGATGGCATCTTCTGAAACAGCCTGAGGAGTTTTTGTTTTGTTTGAAATGTTCCTCTCTGGTTTGTTTTGTCCGATGATATCCTACATTTCATGTTGTCTCAGGGTGTTTTGCTGTCTCCTTTTGTAACTCAGAGGACAAGAATGAGTCCAAGTAGAATCCTTGGTGCTACAAGGTATGGGACACACAAATCCAACAGTAATTCTTAGGGACCCCATATCAAAGATTGATAAATGTCCACAGGAGAAAAATTATGAAAGCAATCCCTGAAAAAAACAAACATCAAACACTCAGTTTCTAATCACCTCCATTCTACCTCCATTCTTGATGGTTGAATGTCATTTGCAAAAATGATGGAAGGACCCAGTGAGGAGTTAGGAAAGATGTTCAATGTAAAATGAGATTTAAGGCTGTATAAAGTTTGGAGAAGTTTCCTCCTTGAAAGGATACTGGGATTAAGATGTTTTGTCACTTGGGTGACCACATAATTTACCATCTACATTGGGATGTATTTGAGAGTGAACAGGCATGCTATTAAGAATTACACTGGAAAAGCAAGTGTAAACCAAGTCTGTCCTAGGGAAACCAGGATACATGGCCATATTCATCTCCTACACTTGAGATGGTTGCACGTCTCACAAAGTCTGCAACTTCTAATAATCCCCAACCAAACTGGCGTTGTCTTTATTGTTGGAGACCATGACTGACTAAGGACTGGGATGGGGTAGAGGAGATTCATTTCTTAGGTAATATCATTCAGCCTTCTCTAAGGCAACAGTGGCATGGCACTGTTTGGGATCATATAATTGCTTCATGCCCACCAGCATGTGAATTACTGTTTCATTTATCATAATGTTATTTACTTGTCTATATTTCATACTATATTGAGATTGTAAAGCAGGAACTGCATTTTTTTTTAATCTCTCCAGCCTTGATGACTATGCTTGGCACAATATAGCCAATCAGTAAAGACCTGTACAAAGACTTAAGGTCTTTCAACTTCAGAATCATCCTGTGAGGCTTTACATTGTGGAAGACACCTGGGGCACCTGGATGGCTCCATCAGCTAAGCATCTAACTCTTGATTTCGGCTCAAGTCATGATTTCAGGGCCATGAGATCGAGCCCCATGTTAAGCTGTGCTCTGGGCACAGAGACTGCTCAAGATTCTCTCTCTCTCCCTCTACTCCTCCCCCTGCTTGTGTGCACATTCTTTCTCTCTTTCTTGAAAAAATAAAATAAAATGTGGAAGACACCCCTGAAAAAATAGGATCTCCTTCCTTCTTCCCTTTCTTCCTCCCTCCATTTCTTCCTTCTTTCCTTCCTTTCGTCCAATCCTGCCCTCCTTCCTCTGGTTTTCTAGTCAGTGCTATAATCCAAGTAAGAGCTCTAGGTCTTTGTTTCTACAGAGCTCATGAAAGCCCTGTAAGCTTAAGGTTGCTCTGGCTGTAAGTAGACCTTTCACATGGACCTCTGGGTCAGACCAGAGATGAAACATAGTACCTCTCTTGGGAGGTAGAAACACCTAGAAAATCTCACCAGTGCTTATATATGTCCATCTTGTGGTTCTCCACAAGCCATGGCTTCCAAGAGCTCTCCTTGGATTCAGTTCACCCATGCAACAGAATTGGTGTTTTCTTGAGTAATAATGCAAATGAATATGTGCTCTAAGACCTACAGAACAAATATAACTACCCTCACAAAAGGGAATCCACAATGGCAACAAGCTTGGAAACAACTGCATGAGGAACAAAAGAAGGGACTGGGGTGCTTGGGCCACAAAAGAGAAGATGTGGTGGGGAGATGTGGGCATTGACTCTAAAAGTATGAACACCTCTTATCTGGGAATATAAGAATGTGACAGTGTCTCCAATGTGCACAACCAAGACCAGTGTGGAAAAGCAACAGAGAGTTAGTTTTATTGTTAGGTAAGAGCCACACATTTTTAGTGGCTACATTTATAATCATTTTTTAATAATTGGTCATTTATTGATTGTTTATAGATGGACTCTTATGTTTTGAACCTAATAATTGATTTCCTCAACTGGTGGTGGTTGTCTGTCCTTGGTGGACACATCAGACAAATCTTGAAGTGTGTAGAATCCAGATAAAATGAGCAATTGTCTTGAGGTGACCCTTTTATTCCCAAAGATTCCATATATCCAATTGTCCCATATTTTATCGCACTTCCTCTTTTACAAAATGCTTGGGTTTGATGTGGGCACTGTGGAGGAGGTTAGTTCAACAGAAATCAAATGTATCTCTTCCCTCCAGGTGCTCTGAATTTAGTAGAAAAGTAAAGACATAAGCAAAAGAGCATAAGAATGAGTTTGAGTTTCTTTTCTTTTCTTTTTTTTTTAGATATTTATTTATTTATTTATTTATTTATTTATTTATTTATTTGGGGGAGAGAGAGAGAGAGAGAGAACAGCAGGGGGAGCAGCAGGTAGAAAGAGAGAGAGAAGCAGGATCCCAGCTGAGTGGGGAGCCCAATGTGGGTCTCAATTCCAGGACCTTGGATCACGACCTGAGCCAAAGGTAGATGCTTAACGGACTGAGCCACCCAGGTGTCCTGAGGTTCTTTTGACTTCCCATTCTACCTCCCAGTTTCACTGAGGAGAAGCCCTAACCTAGAACCTCAGGAGAGGAGTAACTTAGCGGTTACCTAGCAAGGTCACCAAAACTTTCATAGCCTTTATCTCTTTTGATATGGATATGGAGAAGCAGGACATATATTTTGCCTATTTTCAGCTAAGGGAATTATGACTCAGATGGGTCATACTACCTGCAGAGACATATCACGGAAGCCTCAGAGCTGATTATTCAGATCCTAAATCTTATAGTGACCCCTTTCCCTACACTGAAGATTAGGCTTGTTGTAGGTGGTACTGGGTGGCCTACCCCACACAATACATGGGATTTAGAAAAATTGGGTGGACCTCTGGGAATTAAACCATAAAATCATTGAAAACCAAGTGAGCATTAAAATCAAATATCATCATAGGACAAAAGAATAATGTAAATAGCACAGTGTAGGAACATACAACACATTTCCAGCCCCTGGGAACTCACACACTTAGAGAAGGAAGGGACACAAATGATTACAAAGTAGGCAATGTTTGGAGCATTTGGGGGTGATTCTTCAAGTAAGAATGGGCCATATAGGAGTCTTAAAATGAGCTTATTGAAAGAAAATTGCTGTGTTTTGTGGGCTACAGCCAAAGAATAATGTACCCCACCAACTTAAACACACCAGACCCTGGTTCACAGAGTACATTTCAACACTGCTGAAAAGCAGATGATATTTACAGAATGAGATTTCTAAAAGGACACCCTGCTCTTCTAATGGAATGAAACTTTTGGAGAAAGGAGAGGGAAGTCTTTTTGTGTGGACTATAGCAAGATGTGCACCATAGCCATTCTGTAATTGGATTAAAGAGCATTATGGGCAGATGTAGAAGCTTACAAGATGTTTGAATAGGAAGAGATATGCTTCACATTCCAATCTCCCTCAGTAGGAACATCAAGGTTGTCCAGAAAGGGGAAGTTTAAACCATCCTTGCATACAATTTACATGGCAAGGTGGAATTGGGACACCATTTCATTTATCTATTACTGCACAACAAATTACTACCCAAATTAGTGGATTCATGGAATTATTTATTATTATCTTCTTGCTTCTGTAGGTTGACTGTGCTTGGCCAGATGGTTCTCACATGGATTTCTCATGTGGTAGCAGTCAGTGGGGCTATGGCCAGTTGAAGGCTTAACTGGGCTGGACACCTGGGGTGACTCACTCCCATGGCAAGCACTTGATGTTGGCTCAGAGTTCATTTGTGACTGTCAACCCAAATACCTGCAAGTGGCTTCTCTATGTGTTTTAGGCTTCTCACAGATAATAGATAAAAGAGAGTATCCCACAAGCAAGAGCTCAAAGAAAGCTAAGCAGCAGCTTTCATGGCTTCTTATGACGTAAATTCAATTGGTGAAGGCCAATTTTCATGTGTGAGGTAGAGGGCTGCATGCTGGGCATATGGGGATGAAATGTTATAGCCTATGCTAAAAGGGAACCTAAAAACTAACTAGGAAAATAAATATATGATTTCATATCTGGAATTAGCTAATCAGATGCTCTGAAAAATATCTGCCCAGGCCATGACGGGATCATGAAAGAATACTTCAGGAGAGTAGGGGATCAGAGTGGGCTTCATGGAGGATGTGACTGTTTAAACAAGGTAGGAAAGGAAAGTCACTCTTTGCCTTGGACTCTGTGTGTCTATATGGTGTGTATGTGTGTTGTGTGTTCCATCTATGTGTATGCTGCATGTATGTGCATGTTGTATTGTTATTTTTATGAGTGTATATTGGGTGTATGTGTGTGTTGTGTTATGTATATGTGGTATATGATTTGTATGTGTATAAATTGTGTGTATATGTGTGTTGTATATGTATGTGCTGTGTGTATGCATTTATTATTTTTATGTGTGTATGTTGTGTGTATGTCTGTGTTATGTGTATGTGTTTATTCTTTGTGTGTGTATCTGTGTATGTTTTGTGTGTATGTTGTTTGTATGTATGTGTTGTGTACATTTGTGTGATGTGTGTGTTGTGTGTATGTGTGTATGTGTTGTGTATATGTGTGTGTAGGAGCAGGGAGGAGATGAGGGAGAGGCATTTGGTAATTCAAGAGTGAAAAAACAACAAAATGAATCAAAACAAACAGTCTAATGCATTCTGGGAATTGTAAGAGATTCAATATTGCTACACAGTAGAAAAACCACAAACTGGAACTGTGATTGCAAAGGATGTTAATAGAAATCATATGAAAGGATTCATTGAATAAGTAAACTTAGAAACAAAGTTAAACTGCCTGTAGTACTTCTTATATATTATATGATATTATGTGTTATGAATCTTGGCTAATTTGGTGGGCTGGTAGATGGGCCAAGAATATAAAATATTCCCATTTTTAAGGTATCTATGCAAGTAGAATTGGCATTGTCTAGAGTAATTTCTGCAATGTTGGCATGATACAAAGAAGACAGTATGACAAGCAGAGAGAATGCAAAGTAAGTGGGGGCTAGATTTAGAAGTTTGGCCATTATCTTGGGTCAATTTACAAATATTTATTAAACACCGACTATATCTCAGGCACACTCTTCAAGGCACTGGGGCTCCATCAGAGAACAAGGTAATAAAAACATCCCTATTCCCTTGTAGCTTACCTTCTTTGGGGGAGATACATTAAACAAGACAAATAGGAATAATGTATAGTGTGTTAGGTAGTGATAAGCTCCACATATAAAAAGTAAGGTAGAGGGGCATGTAGATGGTATAGTTGGTTAAGCATCTAACTCTTGATTTCTGCTCAGGGCTCCGGGCTTAGCAGGGAGTATGTTTGGGACTCTCTCCACCTCTCCCTCTGCACCATCCCCACTGTGAGATCACTCAATCTCTCTCTCTCTCTCTCTCTCTCTCTCTCCCTCTCTCTCTCTCTCAACTAAATAAATAAATCTTTTAAAGAAAAGTAAGGCAGAAAGGAGGTAAGAAGAGAGATGGGGATTTTACATCAGCTGAGCAGGGAGCTGGTCAATGGGAAATGACATGTGACAATAGGCTCAAAGGATGAGATCCAGTGGACTCTGTGGTTTGGGGTTCCAGCTGAGGGAATAGCAAAGACCTAGAGCAGAGGATGCTGGTGCATTCAAGGAAGAGGATGGGATGGTCCTGGAAGAAGACATCCCCCAAGATGGCCAGATTGCAGAGGGCCTTAGGATCTCCAAGTCTTTGGTTTTTAGCCTGAGTGAAATGTGGAGATACTGGAGGTTTTTTAACCCTGAGTGGTGAGCCTGGTTTACTTAGGAAAGTATCTCTTTTGCCAATATGTAGGAAATAGACCAAAGGGGGGAAATAGGAAGGAGTGGCACTAATTAGAAGCCTCTTGCATTAAGCTGGCTGAAATATGTTGGGGGACTGTACCAAAGTGGAAGCAGAAGACCTAGTGGGAAATGGCCAGATTCTGGATATATTTTGAAGGCAGAGCCAACAAGACTTGTTAGCAGATAGGATATGGAATTGAGAAAAAGAGAGGAATCAAGATGACTTCAAGAAAAACTCTTGAAGCCTAAACTTGGGCTCAGAGCCCAAGTTTCCTGGACTCTAAGCAACAAGAAGAATGGAATTCCTGTACCTGGGTGGGAGGAAACTTTCATTTGAGGAAAAAGAAGTTAGGTGTTAGAGGAAGTAAGTTTGGGAAGCCTGTAGACAGGAAAGGTATTTAAGCAAGCACATGGTGTGATGGATTAACACTTGAGAAAAACCAAGCTGAGCTCCTCTGGCAGCCTTCAGAAGGATAGATTAGAAAGTGTACGAACGCAAGAGATACTCTGGAGTAATAGAGGCATTTCAGAAGCCAAAACCAAAATCCAGAAAAATGCCTAAGAAGCTGATCTAGAACAGTAGGTGGAGAATGGGCAAGTAGCCTCAGAGTCAAAGAAGCCAAGGACAAGAGAAGTCATGGAGGTGAAGTCAGCAAGTTTTCGCAAGTGGCAAATGGGACGGTGGGTGGGGATGGGGGTGCTGGAGGTAAATATCAGACATGCTGACAGCTCAGGATATAGTAATGATGTTGGTCCTTTTACTAAGAATAGGAAAATAGAGGATGGAACAGTTTTGTGAAGGGAGGTATTGACTCCTGTGGGCAACCTGATGAACTGTGCTAGTAAAGTCTACATGGAGGTATTCAGGGACTGTTGGTGTGGCAGAGACACTTACTGCTCACCACATGTCTCCTTTCTCCCAGCGATGCAGGCAGGCTGGGTGTGAGAACCCAGGGGAGGGTCCCACAGGACCAGCCAAGAGGGTCCCTGGCTTTATGCAGGATAGAAATCAAACATGAGCCAGAGAACGTGAACATAGAGTTTACTGCATAGTGTGAATGATACAGAATAGTGGATGGAGTATTTGGGAGACTCCAAGAAGGGAGAAGAGTGAGTCTCATCATTGCTTGGGGTTAAGGCTTTATATTGGAAAGGCACCTCGGGTACATGTTCCTTTAGGAATCCAGGGTAGGATCCAATCAAAGGAAAGTGTCAGATGAACAACAGGTTTTATTCCATAAATTAGGGGTGTTGATGCCAAGATCTACTGAGGTTTGTTTGAAGTTAATGCCCTGGAACATGTCTGGGATCTGGCTCTTCTTAGGTGTTCTCAGGTGTTTGGGGCCTAGGACAAAACTCAGAGGATTATTAACTTTCTTGCTCCCCTTGTGAAGTAGGAACATAGCTTCTTTAGCTTATTCAGAAATGAGACCCAGCAGAAAACCAGAACCTTTCTAAAACAGAGTCCCTTCAGCTTCCCTAGCTCACCGGGCCCTTCACAGCTGGCTGACTCACATGACTCGTTGTGGCTAAGGTCTGGGTCCAGAAGTGATTTGTGTTGCTTCGAGTCAAAACACATGAGAGCCATTATACAACCATCCAGCTCCTTATTTCCCTGCCACCAAGGAGAGGAGGTCAGTGTGTTCAGATGCAGCATCCACCTCTGGGTGGCTCTGTGGAGCTTCTACCACCTTGTGTTGGACACACATCATTAAGGAGAAATAAATGACATGTGAACTCATAGTTGACAGCATATTTGTTACCTCAGCACAACCTAGCACAACCTTTGCTAATACAGTTGTGTGTGTGTGTGTGTGTGTGTGTGTGTGAATCTTAAGAGAGAGGTGTTGGAATTTTACCAGGAGAAATATGGCAGGTGAACCTGGGAAGTAAAGGGGCTTACATGGAGACCACATAGTGGGGGCCCAGGCAGCCAAAGGGGATAACTCTGAAGGACAGCAGTAGTTCAGAAGAAAGATACAGAGGTGCAGTGAAGTCAGAGAAGAAGCCTTCAGATACATGGGAGAACAGAGAGACATGGGACCCAAGGCAGAAAAGAATTTCAAGAAGAGGTCAGATGTGTCAAATGCCTTAGGATTTATTCAATTCATTTCAATTTCTCTTAATTTTAAAAACATAGATAGGGGCAGCTGGGGGGGCTCAGTAGTTAAGCATCTGACTCTTGGTTCTGCTAAGGTCGTGATCTTGGGCTCCATGCTCAGTAGGGAATCTACCTAAGGGTTCTCTCTCTCTCTCTCTCTCTGTCTCTCTCTCTCTCTCTGTCTCTCCCTCTCTATGCCTCTCCCCCCTCATGTGCTTGCTCTCTCTTTCTCTCTCTCATAAATAAATATTTTAAAAAGAAAAGGAAAAACATAGACAGTTTCTTATATTCTAGAGAGGTAGAAAGAATTATGCAGAGACCAGTGGATAGAACAATCCATAGCTCATTTGATGACCTTGGTCCACAGTTCTTCCTCAGACAATGATGAAAGCAGAAGCCAGACTGGGATGGGTTGGGAGCAAATGGGAAGTCATGAGATGAATACACCTGTTGTGATTCTTTGGGGCTTTTGCCTGTAAAGAGAGAGATAAGGATAAGGTAGTAGCTGTGAGTGACAAGGGGTAGAAAAGTAAGTAATATACTATGTTCTTGTTGCATGTTAGAAAATGTCTAATATCCCAACAATGCAGCCAGGAGGAGATAATTCCCCCATTTCTTCCTGAGAGGGAGTACCATGTAGCGGTTAATCAATGAGATACAGAAACTGAGACTCAAGAGAACTGAAATAACCTGGTTTTACCATTTGCTAGAGGTACAGACTTGGGAGAGGTACTTAACCTACCTGTGCCTCATTTCTTCATCTGTACTTTGGAGAAATAATGCCTTTCTTGTACTTTGTTATGACAATAGAATGATCAACTACCTGGTTTTTCTAGGACCGAGGGTTTTCCCACAACATGGATCTTTCAGCCCTAAAACCAGGGCAGTTGTAGGCAAACTGGGGCATATTGGTCTTCCTATGGTCAAGTGCCTTCAAAATGCTTAGTGCAGTGCCTGGGAAGCAGGGAGTTTTATAAAGAGGTAGCTGCTCCCACCACAAAGCTCCTGTATGCCTCAGTTTCCTCATCTGTCCAGTGAAGGTACTAGACCTTACATAATGGGGTTTTGTGAAGATTAAAATGATGATGCCTTCCATGTGCTTAATTGCCCGGTGGTAAACACTCACGAGTATTCATTATTGTGATGATGGCGATCATGATTACAGCAATAATGATGAAGAAGAAACGGGTTGAGGGAAGTTAAACACACAACTAATTAGTGGAAGAAGTGGGCTGTGAAACCAAGTTGGCCTGTCTCCAAGCTCTTGATGTTCCTTCTGTGCCACGTTCTAAGCAGATTCAAGGAATGATTACATGGCAATGCAGAATTTGAACCCAGCCTTAAAGGACAAGTTGAGTTTAACATTTATTGATTTAATCAACATATATTTATCAAATACCAACCATAGACCAGACTCTATATAGAGTAAATAAAATACATGTGTAACTACAATTCAGCAGATGATGGAAATTAAAAGGATGAGAAGCAGGAGGACACCCTAGACAAGGAGAGGAATGAACTTGGCTTAATCCTTTTTGCTCTGCTCCCGTCAGAGTGAGCATTCACACAGGTGAAGGACCTTGAGACATCAAGCCTGCTCTACAAATCCTCAGGGAAAGCTAGACCTCTAATCAGAATGTCTTCTGCTTTATTAGCTTTGAACCAAACAGAAAAATTTCTCACACAGTTATCAGGTCCTATCTCCACAGTCATGGCAGCCCCACCTTCGTTCTTGGTTGGCGCTGCAGGTGATGTTCTAACTTTATTCCAACAGCTAATAACACACCAAGAGAAGCTGCTGACAGATAAACACTGCATCTATTTCCAGCCTTTGTGCCATGGATTTTGGCAGATCTTCGCTCTGAAATTCAAGGGTAAACTCTGAGCTTTCCTTTAAGAACACTCTTCTGAAATGCTCCTTTAACAAATATAGTCAACATATCCACTGTGTGATTTGAAGCTGATGAACAAGAGGCCTAGAGTGAGCTCCCAATTAACAAACCCTTCCAGAACACCTACAACATTCTTTAGTGAAGTCTTCCTGTCCTTGGAAATAGCTTCAGCTGGCAGAAGAGGAGGAGTGGGAGGCTGCATTCCCAGATCCTTCGTCTGAATGGGTCACTGGGGAGGACTTTATTTCAACAAAACTCTTTCAAGGATTAGCATAGTTCAGATAAGACGGAGAAATAAGGGCAAAATCAGGGGAGTCAACAATAAAATAAATGGTAAGCAGGCTTACCATTCTTCCTCAGTAGAACGTATACCAGGAAACTGTGCAAGTGCATACCATTCCCCAGCATCCCCCTGACCCTGACTTGAGAACAGACGTGTGCCAGGTCGTCAGGACCCATGCATGAGATTCAGGTGCTCCAGGTCTCCCAACAGAGCTCCTGCTACGGTAGAACCTCTCATTCAACAGAGACCTTAAAACCTGGAGTCTGAGTGGCTTTTTCCAGAGGCTGGGAAATTTGCATTCCCAAGACCTGGATCCTTCCCAAGGTGCCCAGGAACAAAGACCTGAGGCTCAAGTCTGGTTCAATGTTCTTAGATCCCACAGGGAGCAAGCCGAAAAGGCAAGATGGGTTGAAAAATCCTAAGAATAAGAACAGACTACAATCCAGGTGTCAGGTTTCCTCCACAAAATGAAATGAAGAGAGAGCACTCAAGAAGGGAACCAGGGGGTCCTACACAATTGCACCGAGGAGGTCTAATGAGGTGTTTGGGAATGTAGGGTGGATGTTGGAGCACTGGGATGGAGGCTGGACAAGTTCAAAGACAAAAGAATTCCAGTGAGGCCCTCTCTCCTGCAGACCCAGCCTGCAGTTCTTTCATTCAGCCTCTCCCTTATCATAGTCACTTAACCATTGTGTCATCTCAGAAGGTCACCGTTCAATCCACTAATTCAGTATACACATCCAGTAGGTCCGTGGATCTCTAAATTCACTCCCACTGTTGGTTTTCTCATTCACCTAGTCAGCCTTCCAGTCAAACATTTACTCAGGCTTTGTGTCCTCCATCCACTCCGTCTTATGTATTCAACCAATTCCTTCTTTCGTGCCCATGGGTCTCAGGCAGTCATTTGACTCTCACTCACTCATCCAGTTCATCTTTGCTTCTGTCAGTCAAGTCAGCCAGTCATTAAGTCATGAATTAGTTATTTTACTCATTCATTTGCTCATTTATTCAGACATTCAGAGCTAGTCCCACATGCATTCTTTCATCCGTAGATGTATTCATTTACTCACTAGTCCTTTAGCAACCCAGTGAGTCAGGCAAGCAGTTACTGGGCCACAGTGACTTGTCCATCAGGCTCTGGGATAACAGCTTGATGCTACTTTTCAGTTAAACTTGGATCTGCACGATGATTCCAAAGGCTCGTACTATGGAGTATGGCTGTTGATATGCATTTCTTCTCTTTGTTAACAAATAATAATAATAAATCTCAGAACCTGATAAAAGAAGGTTCTTTTCACAAATAGATTCAAGAAATGCATACCCTATGAGGCCTATTGCAGAGATTGAATGGGTCTGGGCTCCAGATGGCCTGAGAAAACTTCACACAAAGGTCTAGGAATCTGGGGAACACTCCAGCTTGTGATCTATCCTAAGATAGGCCAATGTTTTTCAAAAAACATTAAAAAATGTTTTTTAAAATTATGTTCTTTTTTGGATTAAAATGTGATATATATCCACTAAAAAATGAAGAAATTTTGAACAGGAAAATAAAAATCAGCCAAAATCCCACCATCCAGATTTAGTACTTGTTAACATTAACATGTATATAGTTGTATAATTGTTTGGATACATTTTTACCCAAAAATGAAATCATTATGTATAGTTTTTCATTAATTTATTATTATTACAAAAGAAATGTATGATTCATAAAGAAACTTTTGCATTCAGGAGAGTTTGGTCAATCGGGATGGTAAACTTTATGATCACAACACGAGTAATTTAGCAACTGATTTAGACTTGCTGTTTCAAGTTGAATTTTTACTTGATTTATATATAGTACTTGAACATTTATGATGTCATAAGAATCATCATGTTTATGAGTTTAAAGTAATCTATTAGATTTACAAGACTTAAGTACTTGGGAAATTTTGTTTGTTAATCAGATAGTGAAAGTGCGGAAAATAGAATGTATCAAAATTACAAAGGTAGTTGGAAATCCTAAAGTTTATAAATGATACTAGATATTTTTTAATGATACAAAATATTAATGAAGATCTCCTTGGGGCACCTGGCTGGCTCAGTGGTTGAAGGTTTGCCTCTGGCTTAGGTCGTGATCCTGGGTCCTAAGATCAAATTCTGCATCAGGCTCCTTACAGGGAGCCTGCTTCTCCTTCTGCCTCCTTCCTTCTTCAGAGACACACTGCCTCTCTCTGTGGTCTTTCATGAAAAAAAAAAAAAAATCTTAAAAAAAAAAAATCTTACAAGTGATTAATTTTTCCTAGACTTTTACAAACAGAATAAGATTTAGAAGCTCAACTTAAAAGCTTGAGAAAGAACAACTTTGTTTTATAAAATTAATGAACTCAATATTCTATTTTAAAACCAAACAACCTGGGAGTGATTTTTCATGTGCAAATGGACTTCCCTTGAGTACATTTTAATAACAGTCTTTCAGCCACATCAACAAGGGGTGTAGCATTCCCTGTCTTTCACGTGGACAGCCCCTCCACACATGGTTCATCGTGGGTTGACAGCTTTCCCTCCAAACAGGAAGATGTCAAAGATGACAACTAGATTTCTTGTTTGTGCGTCCGGGTGGGTAGTCCTGCCATTGATGAAAAATGCTGTGTTGTGCTGGCACATATTTTTTCAATCAAAGTCAAAAAAAAACAGTTTATTCACATTCATGGCTCCAGAGTGTAACCTATGCCTGGCACACATCACGTGTTCGACCAAGATGCCAACGTAACAGAGGGTTAGCATGGTTAGTGCAGATGGAGAGGGTCTCAAATCTCAAGCCTGCTGGGGGGAACCTCCACTCTGTACAGTTCTCCTCATCTGCAAGCTTGCCCTTTGTTGGGCTGATGGCCATAAGGATATAAAATCCTGGGGGTGGGGAGGTCTAGCTCTCTACTGAGTCCTTCTCCACCTTCGGGGCCTCGGAGTCCAGCCATTCCATCTGATTATTGCCTGGGGTGTGTTCAGACAGGCTGCAGAGGGGCTTGTCACAGAGAAATTCCTGGACTGACTTTTAGGAGGTCTGAGGTGACCTATCAGAGGTATAAAAAAGAGAAAAGACAGCACAGAAAATGCCTACCAGCTGACAGCACGTTGTTTCAAGAGCCCGGGCAGGGAGCCTGTCTGATGTGTCAGAAAACAAAGCAAAACAAAAACAAAAACAAAAATACCAAAAAACTGCAAACTCTGAAACAGAATTGCTGCCTTTTACCCTTGAAAACTCAGTCTCTGAGGCTCTCCCTGGAGGTGAGGGGTGAGTCAGCTTGCAGCAGCACCAGACAGGCCCGGCCAAAGGGACTGGGGAGAAAGGCAGACAGTTGCCAGCTGAGCTGAGTCCTCCTCCAGAGCTTCAGGGCTGCCCCCCGCCGCTGCCTCCCTGGAACTCAGCCCTGACTTCCCCGTGCCCCTGCTGGAGGCCTGGCTCCCTTCCCCGTGCTGACTGGCACCAGGAAGGGGATGTCTCTTACAAATGAAGACACTGAGGCTCAGAGGTTAAATAAATCCACCCACCTTCCCACCATCACCAACACATTGCTGGTAGTGAGCGGCCTGGCTGGGATCTGATCCCAGCGAGGCTCTGGCTCCCAGTCTGAGCGTCCACCCCTGGCACCTTACCTCGTCCCTCTGCACACCTCAGAGGAGCACTCCTGTGCTCTCTGGGTCCCTTCTTGGGTTTCTCCTCTCCAGGACAGCCTCCTCCTGCCTCCTTCCTCTGTCTCTGGAAACCTTGCTCTTGATTCCAAACCCCCACCCTCTCTCCCCGGGCCTGGAGTTTGAATGTCAACGCATTAATTAAGGTTCCTTCATTTTTCCAGGTTGCAGACAGCTTTGCCCACAAACTATTCATGACAGTCCAAGAAGCAAAGCTAATACTCTTGGTGTCTGTCAAAAGGGTCCCCTTGTTGGCTCTTTTCTGCTGTTTCCTCCAGAAAACAAGGGGAGAAGGGGGAGGAAAGATGTCTTTCCTCATCCTTGAGGGATAAATGAGCAGCTTGCTGGGCTTGTAGGCAGGGGAGCAGATGAGAGGAGAGGTCTCTAGTGACCCACAAGATGTCCCCACCCTACAAGCAGTGGCCGCTCAGGAAGTGACAGCCAGCAGCCTGCCCCGAAGAGCCCACCTGCTGGGTCCTCAGAGCACCGGCCATCGGGTCTACAGTATCTCTGTACTCTGGCCCACCTTCCCTGACAAATGGCTCTTATTACAGATAATTTTCCTCTTGGCACTGTTTCAGCCCCCAATTTATGCTTCATATTAACATGCCCTTAAGCTACTCTCTTCGGAGGTTGGCAGGGATGGATTTATTCCCCGTGGGTATGAGTGTGAATTCTGATGGAATACAAACGCTGTATGCCTTCATAATGTTCACACTCCGATCTCATGAATCCTACAACGCTTCTTAGCCAGAGCTGGAGTCCTGCCAAATGTGGTAGGTGGCTGAGGGGAGGATGACAGAGCGAGTGAGGCCTGCCCTCAAATTCCTCTCCGGCTTACCTCTCCTCCAGGCTCAAAATCAATGCTTTCCTTCACTGTTCTCTGCACATGTTTTATTTACGTCACTGTTTCTATGTGTAACAACAGCTATGGATTAGTGAACATAAAGAAGTTTTCCCTATTAATCTTACCCATTCTTCGATGAGTATCTGCTACCCTCGATGGTCATGGTCTAGTAACCAGAAAGTGTTAGTGAGATACAGACCTCTTGTTTTTCTGGTCACCTGAGATATTTTTGGGTTATATACTCCCACACCATGTGTACACACACTACTAATTCGGTTCTTTTGCCCTTTGTTGGAGTTACATACTGTGGAAAGCAAATTTGAAGATACTACTGGAGCAGTGGCGACATATGGTAGCCTTCTCTGATGAAACCCTCCTTCATCTCCACAATCAGAATAAATCCCGCAGTGAAGGAAGAGAAAATCACCTCTCATCTGTTCCTAAGTGGAGAAGTGTTCTTAAAGCACTTCTCCCTCCACCGGTGTTTACCACCATTCTGCTGGTCTCCCAGGCTGAAAGCCATTCATTATAGTTGATGTTTTCCTGCCTCCTCTGTCCCCAGTATAGAATGAAATACTAAATTCAATCAACTCTTCTAGCTCATCGTCCTTCCTCCCTCTCTTCCTCCCACCTTTCCATACACGCAAGCACCCATCCTTCTGTCCACCCCTCTATTCTTCTGCATACTCGCCACTTACACCCCTTCTGTCATGAGCCGTGAGACCACAGATGTCCAGTGCCTGACTTGGACTTCAAACTGTAAGAGAAATGACATTCACGTAGGCTGGGATGGGACACTCCCCAACCCCAAACTCCCAGAACGAGAAGAGCTTCAGTGCATGAAGTTGTTTATTTGTGTATTATTAATGGTAAGCCCTGACAGGTGATACAAGATCAGCTACTTCTTTCATTAGCTTTGAATTCCTTCTCAGTATCATCAATGTGAAGCCCGAGTCCAGGGTCAAGAAAGAAGCTGTAGTAGAATGACCTCCACTTGCACAGGAGGCTTCTCCGTGGCCTGAGGCACTCCCACACTGTGCTTTCAAGGTGCTTCTGATTCTTTCCCTGGATAAACTGTGATAATGGCTGTGGATTTCAGGAATGGAGTGTGGCTTCAATCCTAGTGATTCAGTGGAAGCTATCAAGGAAGAAGTTAAGAGAATGGGGTCCTTAACCTAGAGACTCTTACATCATCTTTCTGGATTGATCTTTCTCCCATCACCTCATTCATGTATTCATTCATTCCACAGACAATTGAATACCAAGAATATAGAAGGCATGGTCATATGAAGTGAGAGGGTAGTGATGAATAAAATAGCAGTCCAATCCTCAAGAAGCTCCTAACAGAGAATAGAAGGAAAGCAAAGGATGAATCATAGCACAGGATGATGAATGCCGGGATGAGGTCTAAATGAAGAATTTATGATAGGACAGAGAGAAACATGCATCTGGGCTGAATCCTAAAGGAATTAGCAAGTCGTGGGGGCAGGTATAGGAGGAGAGGGAGCATTTCTGGAATGGGGGAGGGGTAGAATGAGCAAGATTTGGATGCTAGAAGTGTGGCAGGTGCAGGGAACTTCAAGGTGTGAAATGGAACAGTATCATGAGTTGAACTGGAGAAGTTTGCCGAAGGCCAGAGCGTGATGGGCACTGGCCACCATGCTAAGATATTTGGACTTTATCCTAGAGATTAACAAGATCTATTAAAGCAGTTCCAGGGAGAACTGAGAAAGTTTCTAAGGTCAATGTTGTTAAAAGAAGCTTCTTTGGCAGCTTGTTATCCCAGATATGGAGACTTTAATAGCACATGTGAATTGTTCTCAGTGTGAGGAAGGACCCTTAGAGAATCTCAGTTTGCCAAAAGGTTCAGGGGACATCATAAAGCCAAAAAAGTGACAAAGGAAGGCTCTGCAGAGCTGACATCTTCTGTGGACACGTTATGCTTCACTGTCCCCACGTGGACACTCTACCCGCAAACATAGGCACGCTTCCGTTTGTGCCTGGCATCAGGCCAGCTGCTGTTAGGGACAAAACATGAAGCATATGTGATAAGTCTCTGTCCTTAGGGCCCAAAACAAATGGAAATTTTCACCAAAGAAGTAGAATTTCTCCAGTATGTCACCTGTTTTGTGCCTCTTCCTCATTCTCTATGAATTCTCCACTGTTCAATTAATTTTGTGTCTGATTCCAGACACCTCAGCAGTGGCTGATCACAGCCTGTACCACTCGAGCCCCAGAGCCGCCTCAGATCTTGAGACTGCACAAAGCTCTCTGTGTTTAATGATCTTTCAGCTGAAAAAATGTTTCAAAGCACACTCACATGCACAAAGGTACTAATGGGGTAATGGTTGGGGATGTCTGGAGGATTTAGAACACATCCTATAAAGGCCGGGGCTTCATAACTTGGGGGAATGGATTACATCAATGCATTTGTCGAGTGTCTCTATCTGGGAAAGTCACAATCTCCACTCAAGAATCTTCATTCCTTCAGCCGGGTTTACCATTTCTGACACTTTCTTTCCTCTTTTCCCTCAAGCATATTCACCTTATTTGGGTCTAGAGGTCTGAACATCTTATATTGGTCTTCCATTGTGGTCTTTATTATGTCCCAGGAAACAGTAATCTTGTTTTTGTGGACCTTAGCATGATTTATTTTTTGTCCCTAGTTCCAATATTTCTCAGCAGTTTCTGGCCTCTGGTGGATGGTATGAAAGCTGACGTTTCCCTGGATGCATTGCCATCACCAGTGGAACTCAGTAGAGATCAGGACTAGCAAATGAAACTGAAAACAAGTTAACCCAGGGGGAGAGCAGGTTAGCCTGAATGGTTAGCTGGTTACAAGGCATAAAATGGTAGAACTGGAAAGCATAGAAATAATTGAATCCAATGCCTTCATTTCCCAGATAAAAAGGAAACTAAAGTTAAATGCTTGTCTAACATCACACGACTGATTACCAACACCTACCTGAATCTGAATCCTATCATGTGACCTCTTCCACTGAGCATTTGGAGTTATCAGCGCTTACCTAAACCTGAAGCTCCCTATGTCAGAAATCATCAGAGTCTGTCCACATCACAAAGGTTCCTCTCTTCTAGGAGATTCCCTGGGTTGCCCCTCACTGGTAGCCATGTTTACTCATATGCCCCCACACCCCCAAACCATAGCCAGTTGGACCAATGATGGATATGTGGCTCACACAGAAACAATCACATTCTGTGTCCTGAAATTTGGGATCAGGCTCAAGAGAGATTTGAGTGTTTCCCTCCCATGGCTGGATCCAGAAGTGTAGAAGCAGCTGTCATGATGTGACAAGTGGACCACAAAGCCAAGAAGTTCAGCTGCAGACAGCAAACTTAACTGGACAGATGGGGAGACGCAGAGACAAAGAAGAGAGAGAGAGAAAGAGAGAGATCCCTTGCTAGTCTTGTGACTCTTCACTTCCTGGTTGCTGCCCCTGCTACCTCTTTACACTTTGGCCCTTGATGTTAAGACATATCTACTGAGCAGTTGTGATGCTCCAGGCATCGTCTCAGACACAGGGGCTACCGTGTACATATCATAAAGTCAGGACCTATGATCTTGTGGAGTTTATATTCTAGTGTGAGCACAATAAAAGTAAATAATTACATGAAATTATTCTGAATAGTGGTAAGTACAATGAATAAAATGTTTAAAGGGTCAAAAATATACATAAAAGGACTCATATTGAGTTGGAGGGTTATTAGATTGCATGTCAGAGAAGACAAGGGCCACCTAGGATGGCTGTGCTGATTGTGCCTATCCAACTCTAGTAGATGCCATTAACATGAACTGTGCTGGGAACGGTGCTCCCTGAGGTTGTGCAGTGCACAACATAGACAACAATCGGCAACAATCCTGGGAATGAGCTCTCTGAGAAAGGAATATTTGTGTAAAAATGTTTACGACAAGAGGAGTCAGCCAAGTAAAAATATGGAAGAAGAAAATTTCAAGCCAAGGCAATAGCTCCTGCAATGGCCCAAAGTTGAGGATGAGTTAGGCTTGTTCAAAGAACTAAAAGAAGGAGAGATGCCTTTGCTGAAGCCAGAAGAGGGGGATAAAGTCAGCCAAAAGCCAAGGAATCTGGCAGTGCACGAGTTGGTGGGGAGTATTTCTATAGGGTCAGGAGACAGTACATCTGCAACTGTGGGAAGCATTGAGTGAGAACACCAGAGGGCAAAACGGGGTCACATCCTGATTAGGCCATGGTGCAATGCCACAGAGTATGGATTTTGTTCTCAGAAACATTAAGTACAAGAGGACTTGCTGGGGAACTCTTCCACGCAAGTAATAAACCTAGCTGGGAATTTGAGGCTTATAACCTAGTGGCAGCCTCAGTGCTCTTGAGTTTCCTCAGATGCCACGATCCCAACGCTGCATTTTACTCAAAGGCAGGAAAGATGGGGAGAGGTCTCCTTGGGGAGGAGGTAAAGTCCACGGTGCACATCTCATGCTGCACCAACATTAACGCTAAGCCGGTTGTCTTTACACTTCTGAATCACTTGGCTGTTGTTCAAAATATTGTTTTGCAAGAGCAATAAGGTCCAAAAAGTCTAATAATAATAAGGGACACTTCCCCCGCTCACTATTTTACCATTTGCCAACTATAAGAATTAGAAATGGAAGAGATTTCAGCTAAGTTGGAAACTTGGAACTCAAAGTTTCTGAGTGGGCTGTAGTTTTGGCAAAAGACATTTTTTTTTGTCCCAAGGTTTTTATTATGCCTGATTTTTCCAATTGTTTGCCAAGATGGGATGAATTTGTGTTCTTTGCTTCTCAGTGAGAACTTAGATTATTTAAAAGAATTGGTGGCAGGGCTCTGCTGAGCCGTTAAGAACAGGAGGTGGGACAATAATGATAATTTATGGGAGGTCTGCGGCACCCCACGACTCACAAAGCATGGTCATATGCTGTCTCACTGAGGGTTGGCAGCAATTCTGTGATGGGCAAGGACTGGCATGGGTGACCCTACCTTACAGATGACTAGACTTCTTCCAGGGCACTTTGCTCAGACAATGACACCTCCCTCCTAGCCACCTGGTTGGTCAAGCCAGAATCTGTGCATCCTCCTTGATGCCTCCCTCCTCCTTCCCAACCCATATCCAAGTCCTGACAATTTTATCTCAGAGGTGTTCCTCACATTCTCTTCATTCTACTTTCTCAGCCGCCTTCTTAGTTCAAGCCACCAGTGCTTCTTTCACTGGATTGAACCCTTTTCGCTGGTCTCCACAGAGCATCAGAACGATCATTTCAAGATGCACCTCTATTTATGTCACCTCTCTGCTCCTGGAGTGGCTTCTTGTGCTCGAGATAAATGCAAATATGTTTAGTATGGCCTGCGATGTCCTGGGGTTGTGCAGTGCACAACATAGACAACAACCGGCAACAATTCTGGGAATGAGCTCTCTGAGAAAGGAACATTTGTGTAAAAATGTTTATGACAAGAGGCGTCAGCCAAGTAAAAATATGGAAGAAGAAAATTGCAAGCCAAGGCAATAGCTCCTGCAATGGCCCAAAGTTGAGAATGAGTTAGGCTTGTTCAAAGAACCAAAAGAAGGGCAGATGCCTTTGCTGAAGCCAGGGCCTGAGTGCCGGGGCCTGGCTCTGTCTTTCTTCTGTACCCCTCTCACAATCCTTTACTGCCTCCGCTTGAGCCATCCTGACCTCCTTTCTATCCTTACTAAGCACCAGGCTTCCTCCAGCCACAGCAGCTTTGCCCACACTAGTACAGACATGGAGGCTCTTCCCCACCATCCTCACCGGGGTAAGCCCTTCTGTTCTGCAGATCTTAGCTCAGTTGTCACCTCCTCAGGAGGGTCTCCCAGAGAGCAGTGATTATTAGGTCAGACCTCCTTGACCCAGCCACGCATCCCCATGGCAAGTATATGTTCACTGTGGTTATGGAGTGACCCTCACCTTACTTTCCTCTCTAGACCACAAGTCCTGTGTGGGCGGGATCAAGGTGTCTCACAAACTGCCTGAACACAAAAGGTGTTCAATAAATGCATGACACACAAGCAGATACAGAATGAATAAAGAAGGAATCTGAAGTTGATAGAGATCACTTGCTCAAGGTCCCTCAGTGAGAACATTTCAGAAGCCCCTCCACTCCCTGTAACAGTTTTTTCTTGCTGCCTTCCCAATGTCTATAGCAGCTTGCTCTGGAGAACCTCCCCCAGCCCCATGGATACAGATCCTGTCAAATTCAGACTTTCTCCTTTCATCACAATTCAAAAGAGGCCCTTGCTTTATTCTTCTTAGATATTGTTCATATTTAACTGAAGGCTCCAGGGCCTTAACATTAAACAATGGTGCAAAGAAGCTTTAGACACCTTGTCAGGATTTTGGAGAGGTTGGGGTACCTTTCAAGCATCCCTCCAGTCACCCTCTGGAGCATCTTCCTGCCTGTTCTCCTAGAAGGTGGAACATGGATGGAGTGGTTTCAAGATTACCAGCTGGAAGACTCAGAATACCATCTCTAGTCCTTGGAGATCTGCCTTTAGGATTTTCTTCCACCCTTTAGCTCTTTCCAGGAGTCATCCTTGGACACCTAGCCTTCTAACAGGTCCCTAAGTGCGCTGGGGGGGAAGTTATTGATGACTGGCATTTACTGTCAGAGGCTTCATTAACAATCGTTTCTACTGGCACATTTACAACTCTGTTTCTCTGATCCATGTCCTGATTCTGTTCATCCCTCTCTGCCTGCTGGATTTCCATACACCCTGCAAAGCTTAGCTCAGATGTCGCTTCCTGGCAGGCTTTTCCTGCTCTTATCACATGGAACCAATCACCCTCTCCTCAGGACTAGCTTTGAACACTCTGCAGGTTTCCATTGTGGTGCTTTTTATGCTGAGTAGGTATATAAAGGAACAGCTTATTACTATTTCAATTTGCATTTATCTGATTAACTCAATCTACCCATCATATACTCAATATACTCACTGGCCTTTCAGCATGCTATATTTTAAATTACCTATTTATATTCTTTTTCCAATATTCGAGAAAAAAAAAGTCTGGGGTGCCTGACATTTTTTGCTGATTTTCAGAATTTAGGCATTAAAAATAAAATAATTTGTCAATTATGTGCTTTAAAAATACAATCTTTCAGTCTTCTATTTTTTTTTAACTTTGGCAATGGTTTAATTAATTAAAGAGGAAACTTTTACTTGATGTAATCAAATTCACTTATTTTTTTTTCCTTTTCCTTTCAATGATTTTTAAAGAAATCATTCTCCATTTCAAAATCTGGAAGATGGTGTCCTAAATTTTTCTAATATATTTATAGTCTTGCCTGTCATGTTTAGGTTTTATGAAAACAAAACTTTTCTGTATGATATGACGTAGGAATCTAATTTCATTTTATCATATAAAATGAGCCAGTTTTCTCAACATCTTTCACTAAATAATTCATCCTTTTTAACACAGATTTGGTTCCGCCTTTATCATATGTGGGATGCTTTAAATACTAATGATTTTCTCATTGCTCACCGGAAGTGGGTGGCTGGAGGCTGAAAGGACCGCTCTAGCTGCATCTTTTTGGATTTTTCAACAACAGGAAATACAGTGGGGTGCCCCTCTTTTCCTTTAGTTTTGTGAAAAGCACCTTGTTCTCCTGGTTTTCTGTCCACATCACTGACCAGTTCTCAGTCTTCCTTCTTCGCTTCCTCTTCTCCTCCCAACCTCTAAATGTCAGGATATCTCAGGGCTCAATCTTTGGTAGACTTCTCTTTCTTATAGATGCTCTCTTCCTAAACAATCTCAAAAGTTCCTATGACTTTAAATGCTCTCTATACACAGACGGCTTTTCAAACTTGCATCTCTAGAAAGAATTTCCTCATGGAGTTCTACTCATAGAGCCATTATCTACTTCATATCCTCTGTAGATGTCTACTTTTCATCTCACACTTACCTGAACTACATAGAATCCTATTCACTCCTGATCCCCAAAGCTGCTGGCACTCCAGTCTTCCTCTTCTTAGTGAGTACCACAGCCCTCCTACTATGTGCTCCATCTGAATTCTAGGGGAGACACTGTATTTGTCCCTTTTTTTCACCTTTCCTGTCTAATTGGAAGGTTCTATTAACCCTCTCCTTCTAGACACCTCCTATTCCATACACTTCTGCTCATTTTCACTAGGAAATCTCTTGTCTGAGTCACCAGCACCACTCACCTGGGCTAAGGAAGTGGTCTTCTAACTGGTCTCCTTGTTTCTACTCTTGTCTCCTTGAAATCACTTTCGGAAATAGCAGCCAATCTGATATACTGGAGATGAGATCACATCACTCCTCTGCTCAAAACCCTACAATGACTTCCAACAAAGATTCCTTCCTTGGCCAAACTTCAGCCATCCTCTTCTGTGCCCTCTCTTGACTGACCTCGGCCTTGGCTCACTGCCCTGCAAGGCCTGCCCAACTCAGTTACAGCAAAAAGTCCTTCTAAGTGGGTTTAGTGAACATTCCTTCCACCCTGGTATATGACTGAATTCCTCACCTGCTCCCCTTGATATTTAAGTCTCTGAGCCACAGTTAGCAATAATCCTGTTACCCCTGGTGTCTACTCAAGATCTCCATAGTAGTTTTCACCCACTGACGTCTGCATTCCATTCCTTGGCTATAAGTCCCCAGCAATCTCTGCTGTATTTGGAGTTGAGTTCAGCTCTATACAAAAGTCTCTCTTCCCTATTGCAGTAGCTCGTATAAAATCTGTCTTCTCATTTTTAACACATGCTCAGTTCTATCTTTTTCTTTTGTACTTCTACATGTACTACATGTAGAATAAAACCCAGATTTATTAATATGAATATTATCTCCTCACACTCCCCTCCCCCCAGTTCCAACCACACTGGTCTTCTGTTGGTCCTTCTGACTGGGAGGCCTCTGTGCTGGCTCTTCCCTTTGCTTGGTCCTTCTTATACATGACTTCCACCTGACTGACTCTCAGTTGTTATTTAGACCCCAGTCTAAACATCATAGCTCCAGAAAGATCACTGTGATCACCCAACCTAAAGTAACCACTCTGCTCATTGAATCCTGGTGTTGTTTTACTTCTGTGCATTAGGGGTTGGCAAATTTCAGCCTGTAGGCCAAATCTTGCCCCTACTTCTCTTTGCAAGTAAAGTTTTGTTGTAAAATAACCATACCTATTCAATCTTTAGCTGCTTTTGTGCTGTATCTGTGAGATGAATAATCGCAACAGAGATTAGGTTTGGAGGTGCCAAAAATTTACTATCTGATCCTTTTTTTAAAAATATTTTTATTTATTTATTAATGAGAGATACACAGAGAGAGGCAGAGACATGGGAAGAGGGAGGAGAAGTAGACTCCATGCAAAGAGCCCAATGCAGGACTCAATTCCAGGACTCTGAGATCATGCCCTGCACCAAAGGCAGAGGCTCAACCGCTGAGCCACCCAGGTGGCCCATACTATCTGGTCCTTTATAGATGCTGTCCAACTCCTTGTCTACATAATCCATATCTCTTTCAGATTTTTTTTCTCATTTAGATACTTTTCTGTTTCTCTTCACTAGAAATTAAGAGCCATAATATCAGAGACATTGTCTCTTTTGTTATTATATACTGCTTTATCCTCATTTTTAGAAACTGCCTCACCATACTGCTATTGCCCCCAAAATAGTTGTACCATGAGAGATGTATAGGTCTTGGAGTAAAACCACAGTTAGATTTTTGGCTGTTTCTTCCTCCCATCTCACTATAGTAAATTGCACTGTTGGCCACAACTCTTCATTCCTTCTTGATCTGTGCCTCTTGTCTACCTCCACTACAAGGAATAGGGTCTATTTTCTCAATTCTTGACTTGGCTTAGCCATATGATTTCTTTGAGCTAACAGAGCAGGACATAAGTAACTGTGTGCCAGTTCCAAGTCTAGGTTTTTATGACTCCACTGTCACCATAAGAAGAGCATAGAACCGACCTCTGTCCCAGAAAGAGGATAAGGGACTCAAGGAACAGAACCAAACTGCACCAGCCAAACCCAGTCTACATCAGCAGACTCACAACTAATGCTTACATGAATGAGCTATACCACTGAGTGTTAAGGTAGTATGTTATGCATCAAAATTGTGCCAGTTAGATACATGATGCAGTGAACTTGGACAATTCACACCCAGCTCTCCAAACATCCACTTTCTCCTCTGCTAAGTGGAGATTATAATTACCATCCTAAACTTTTCATCACAACAGGTGTGAAAGCCACTTCACAAATGATGACATGCCAGGGCCATGTGAGCTCCTGCTTATTATTAATTTAAGGACAACAAAGGTTGATCTGTTCTGAAGACTTAAATTGAGTCTAATCAAGTGGTGGGCTGGGGAATACTGGCAGTGAGTACTCAGTGACTGTGGCCCTTCTGGTACAACTAATGGGTTTTGGCTTTATCCTGAGCTGCCCTGGACCACTCATGGGCTGGGCTGTTAGGAACCAACCTTGTGCAAACACTCAGGAGAAATGGGGAGGGGAATGGTACCCTGGAGTGAGGTGGGAGGAGGACCAAGGTAGGGAGTGGCAAGGGCCTTCCCAGAGATACTGCCTTGTCTGTCACATCTAACACTTAACTAATTGGACTGAAAGGCAAACAACAAAGGCTTTGGTGTTTGATAAATTAATCAGTGAGGTCTATAGCAAATTGCCCATTCACATCATTAATTAGACATCCTGAAAAGGCAAGGGGAAGGCTTTTTTCAGTGTTGATTCTGAGGCCTTTACTTTATTTATTTATTTATTTATTTATTTATTTATTTAGTAATTGATGGGCCACGACTGTGATCAGATGTCAGTAACCAGAGAAGAAAACATCTTTACTGTCAGATCCAGACCCCCAGCTGTTGCCAGGTCCCAGAGAACTGGGTGAGGCACTCTGCACTTCCCAGAAGACCCGGAACTGATCTCAAACATCATCAAAGGATCAAATTGACATCCATACATACCACCATCCCAGGAAACCAAGAAAGATTTTAATCCAAGAATATCATATGAGGGGATAACTTTTCAATTAGCCATCTTGACCAGTCACCGAGATTTCTTCTGTACAAAAGATTTTCCTCTGAAAATAAGGAGGATGGGATCTGGGAGCCCCTAAATTGTGACTTTAGGTTACATTAGAGACCATCCCTTCCTCCCCCATTTTCTCATCAGAGTATGTTTTGAACAGTTTCTAAAGCTTTTCATAGTCTCCAAAGAACCTCAGAGACCCCACAAGAAGAAAAGCCAATTTCTTTTTTTAAAAAAATGAAAGAAAGAGAGAAAGAAATCCTCAGGCTTGGCAGGTAAGGGGCTGTCTGAGAATCTTTGCTGGTCCCTTGGCCCCCGTCCATGGTGAGAGATGGAGCCACCACTTAGCAAGGCCCGGAGGCAGTGTTACAGGGTACACAAGAGTCAAGGGGAAGTGCCGCTCCTATGCTTTCAACTACACTCCCAGGCCTGCCATTAAATATGGCAGGCTTAGCATTTCTCACTTCAAATGAGCCTGGAAGAGTCCCTGGAGCTTCCACCCACCCCCTTTCCTACCTGCCTTCATTCAATGCCTTTAAACTGATGAACGGGACAAGGTCAGCAATTTCCAGCTTTTCAACAGAGCCCTATTTACGTTGCAGAAAATTACAGTGGTATTTGGAGAGGCCTTGAGGGCAGCAATGTCATCCAGACCCACAGGCAGGGAGGGGGCAGGCCCACCTCAGCTCCCCCATGTCCTCTCTATCATTCCATTAGGCCTCCAAAGCACCTGGCCAAGCTGGGTTGTAAGGGCTGTTTCACCATGAAAAGGCTCTGATAAAATGGGCTGCTGGGGTCTGGGGCAAAATGGGCTGCTGGGATCTGGGGCAAAATCTGTAGCCGGCAGGCCTGATAATTGTCTGCTCATGCTGTAAGACTCAACTGTTATCCCTTCCAGAAGCTTTCTCCAGTTCCTTCTCCCCAGCTTGGGTCAGATGTCCCATATCAGCATTCCCAGTGAGTTCCAGGTCCTGTCATTGTTGGACCTACCCTTCATGGCAGTGATCTGTTTACTTTCTTGCCTGCCCAAGGGATTCTGAGCTATACAAGGTGAAGACTTGTGTCTTTTTCAGCCCTATTCCTGAAGCCTGGGCAATGTCACCCAGGGACGGGAGGTTGACCGGTCATTGCCGTGTGGCGGGAGGCATACAGGCTTTAGAGTCTATCAGCTTGGGTTCATACTTTGGTCCCATCATTTATTAGATATGTAACATTGAGTAATTATGTAAGTTCTCTGAACTTCATTTTGGCTATCATTACAGTAAGGATAATACCTAACTTTTAGCAGGGCTACCACAAGAAAGAAAGGAAATAATGCATGCAACCTGCTTAGTGGATGGCATTGTTCATAGTAGGTGCCCAATAAATTCTTCCCAATGCATTCAATTCGGTATTCATAGCAAGAGTAACTTGGTTCTTACCATCATATTTTGTCATACTATCTAGTAGTTAATTAAATATTTGATAACAAGGACAAGTAGCATAAACTGGCTTGAGAACAAACACAGCTGGCTCTTAATACGCATAAAACATTCCTGGTAATAAAAATTGCATACGTATAGTAGAAAATGGCTCACTCCTCTACGTCCTGATTAGTGTGTCTTAGTCTTCAGAAAGTAGGATTTCCAGACGGGGCTTATATCTGGTTCATAGGACTGGCTGACAGTTGTTCTTATTATTACTATTTTTTATTTTTAGTAGCCTTCATGCCCAACGTGGAGCTCAGACTCACAATGACTCTGAGATCAAGAGTCGTATGCTCTACAGACTCATAGACAATTGTTCTTTTTTTTAAAAAAGATTTATTTATTTATTTATTTATTTATTCAGAGACTGAGAGAGAGAGAGGCAGAGACACAGGCAGAGGGAGAAGCAGGCTCCATGCAGGGAGCCTGACGTGGGACTCGACCCCAGGGTCTCCAGGATCACACCCCAGGCTGCAGGCGGTGCTAAACCGCTGCGCCACCGGGGCTGCCCTAGACAATTGTTCTTATTACCAATGTCATCAGCAACTACTTTTATCATTGCTGTGGTGGCCATTTGGTCAACAATTTCTAGCTTTTTGACAGAGCCCTTTCTGACAGAGGCTCTGGCTCAGATGGGTCCTTTAGTAACCCTGGCTGTTTTTCATTCAAGAATTTCTCATTGCTCACTTCTGAGGAAATTCTTTTTTGTTATTACTTGTATTCTAGACCAACCTGCACTAGGATGTCTTCCTATAAAAGATCCTCATAGTCTTTGGAAAATTACTGAATCTTTGTTAAATTACACAATTTATTTTAAGCCCACACACACAAAAAGACTTTCTCAATATATTAAAAAGATGGGAAACACCAAAATAGGCTTATAGAAATTGTGGCCTGTTTTAAATGTTTACTTTTAATAAATTAACACTTTGAGCATGCAAAAATACAAAGCAATGTAATCACAATTTACATAGAATAATTATATAATTTATTTTAAAACATCAATTTGGAGTACACTCCAGACCCCGGTGAGTTTTAAAAGTTTATTTGAAAAAAATAAAATAAAATAAAATAAAATAAAATAAAATAAAATAAAATAAAATAAAGGTTTATTTGATGAAATTGATATCCTTTCAAGATATCCTGGCAATTGTCTTTTTTTTTCTTTTGAAGTTTGAGTCCTCTTTATTAAATTTTTTTTAACTTAAATTCAATTTGCCAACATATAGTATAACACCCAGTGCTCATCCCATCAAGTGCCCTCCTTAGTGCCCATCACCTTTTTTTATAGAATTTATTTATTTATTTATTTATTTATTTATTTATTTATTTATTTTTAATTTATTTAAGAGAGAGAGCAAGCACCAGCAGGGGGATGGGCAGAGGGAGGAGAAGCAGACTCCCCACTAATCCCCACATGGGGCTTGATCCCAGGACCCCAGAACATGATCTGAGCAATAGGTCTTAACCCACTGAGCTACACAGCTACCCCCTGGTGATTGGTGATTGAGAAAAGGTTACATTTGGGGTCTTTTGTAGATGTGGGGCTTGATCTGCCCTTCCCCCACCAAGAGGCCCTAGGTTTGATTCTCCCCTGATCCTCCTCCCTCCCTCCATCTCTCTCTCTCTCTGTCTCTCTCTGTCTCTCTCTCTCTCAGACACACACACACACACACACACACCTCTATCTCTGGGATTACAGTTTTACCTTCTCCATCCCTATCCTAGGTCCTAGGCTCTCATCCTTGCTTTAATATTAAACACAGCAAGCCCAGATACGAATCATTCCCTTTTCAAGAAAGCAAATTAAACTTTCATGAAAGCACATGAGTTCCTCGTGTGGTTTCCCTTCAGCTTCCCACAGAAGCCAGCAAAGTCTCCAATGAATTAACTCTTTCCTCTGGGCTCCAGCGAGCACCTCCTCAGGCAGCTCTGGGGGCTGCCCCTGGCTTTCTCTACAGGCTCCAGCACTGAGTGAGCAGCTAGCAGGAGGTGGTGTTTGCAAAGCTAGTGTTTACTGGTTTCCACCAGAGGTTTCTCCCCAAACAATTTTACTTGAGCAAAGAGCTCTAACTCCTTGAAATCAGCTTTCTCTGCTCAGACTGACTTTCTTTCTTACGGCATTGTCTTTGGGGAGCAAATTAGCCTGTTATAGTTTCCAAACATATGAGCTAAATTCTCCCTCAATTTCTAACATGCTGTGCTTTTCCCCCTGTGAAATACGAGGTGCTGGCACTGATAGCTTTATCATTTGAAAATGCCTCCCTCTTCTTTCTGCTCCCTTCCCTGCTCTGCTCCCAACCTTGTAATCCCTGGACATTCACACGTTCACATTGTCCCAACACCTGGAGCTGGTCAAAAGATGTCACCAGTAAATGCCAGAAAATGAAAAGAGAAAAACAACCATTTCCCAGTACTCAGTATTACAAAAATGAGTAAGACACCATGTCCCTGTACTAAAGTTGCCTGTAGGCCAAAACTGGACAAATAATAAAGTTAGAAACATGCTCATATACTAGCAAAGCCTTTATGAGTGTGGGCAGAGCTGAAAAACAAACTCCTAGGTGACCAGATTACAGGACACACTTGGGGCAAGAGGAGACTCCCAGATATATATGCAAGGGAATAGCTATGGGCTATTTGGACCAGTGAAGAGTGTCACCGAACACACATGGAGTCATGGGACCCCAGGAGAGCAACTACACACAGACACAGCACGGTCAGGCATCCTGCAGCACTCTCCCCAAAGGTGGCAGGCCTCCTTATGTTCCACCATTGCACAGACAGGTACAGAAGCAAGTTAGGAATGGACACAGCCAGGGACAGTGGTGTGAGAGCCTGTAATCTAAACAGGAAGAGAGACAAGTGTCCTATGCAAACCGTAGGCCATCTTTGACTCAAAGCAGAACCCTTAAAACACAGACTGTCCTAGACTATGAGACTGAATGAGGAAGAGGACTGATATTCAACACAGAGGCAAACAAAGAAGAGACTTCTGGCAGGATGAGGTTACTTTTTCTTTGGTCACACCTGACAAGGAAGTTTACCAATGCCTCAATGAGGAATAATCATGGTCAGCACTGTGTGTGTGTGTGTGTGCATGTGTATGTACACTTGACTCTCCACAGGTTGGCACATCAGTCTTTCTGAAAGAATCCTTTCATGCCATCCAGTGGAAGAACCCTTCCTGATATCATTAAGATATTTGCATGGGAATCCATTAAAAATACAACCAATAAGGCAAAGATCGAATACTTCTCAAGAATCTTAAAGTGCTTCGTAATACTTGACTCAGAAATCCCCTTCATAGGGATCTAACATTAACCCTTTCTTCAGATCATTTGGGAAATAATCTGAGATGTGGAGCCAAGATTGTACACCAAGATTGGAGCCAAAATTTCACACCAAGATTCTCAAGGTAGTTTTACAAAATAAAACTGGAAACACCCTAGTTGTCCAACAATAGAGAACTTCTTGCCACATGTATATAATAGAAACCTTCAAATGTGATGTTTCCAAAGAAAAACATGGAAAAATACTTACTATATAAAGTTAAGTGGAAAAAAAGCAGCATTTAAAAATATGCACAATCTCACCAAGTTAGTATGTATGAAATGTGTGAAAATGCTTTGTAAATTGCAAAGCCTCCTGTGCGTGTCAAAAATAGCTCTGGCAGTGACATGGTGGTCAGGGGTCAGTTGGATGTCTGTGAAAAGTGGGTGCTCATGAACAGAAAGCCCCAGGGGGCACAGAAGGAGAACCATGTGCCCATTTATGCCCACCCACCCAGTTTCTTTGTGGAGCTGGCTGTCTTCCAAAAGGAGCTCAAGTAAAGAACATACTCTAGAGAATGCAACAGGGGACGGACCTTACTCTTGCTGGACCTAAGAGTGACTAAGAGTGACTAATGTGGCTGTGGATGTGAGGATTATTCATAGAAGCCCATGCAGGCAACAGAGGGGGCAGATCTGGAAAATCAGAGGGCATCTCAATAGGAAAGAGCTAGAGACAGAGATGGGAACCGAATGAGGAAAAAGAGACATCAGAAAAGGAGGAAAAGGACTCCAAAGGCAAAATTGGATCGTTTAGAATAAAATCATTTATTGCTAATGTTTTTGTTAAATGCTATAACCTCCCCTCCTTACACACACACACACATACACACACACACAAACACACACACACTGTGTTTGCATAACATCATCCATGATGACAGAACATGCTGTAACTACCAGTTCTGAGGTAGAGATTGTAACCACAAGTCATGGCGAGCCTGCAAATTGTGTGAATCCAGGTCTAGCTTCCTCACCAGGAGCACTCACATGTGCCCTCTGTCAGATAGAGGAAAGCTTGAACTCACTGTGTTCTATGCACATTTTTACCTTGGCTACCAGGAACACAGCTATATTTGAACATAGTTGCAATGTTGGGCATTGGGCTTTGCATATATTAAAATGGCAATAAGTGCTTTTTAATGACTTTCTGTTTCTCCTTGGCCAATAGCTTCTTGGAAGGCAGAGAGTGTCTGACTCGTCTACCCACCCCTGTTGTTTCTGTATTGATAAAATGATCAATGGATGTTGAAAGTTTTGATGAGTGAATGAATCTTAACCTATGTTCTCAGGCAAGCTCTTTCTCATCTCTTAAAATATTGTAGTCCTCCTTTCTGGATAGACTGTATACCACATGCTTACTTTTATGATGAATTTTTCAAAAAAAAAAAACCCAGTGAATATAAGTTATAAATGAATAGAGTAAAAAAAAGAAGGATGAAGGGATATGAGGAAGGGAGGGAGAAAAGGAGAGAGAGAGGCAGAGAAAATTGGAAGGAGAGAGGAAGGAAGGAAATGAGGAAGGGAGCAAGGAGAAAGCCAAGTTCAGACTCCCTTCAACAATGCAACTGCTTAAGGGAACTGTTCCCTATGGGAACTAGAACATGCTATTAGCACGGTAAGATCTGATTTTGTTCTGGTCTGTACACACTTCATGCAGTACCAAACGTATGCGTTGAATAGCCTAATTCATATTCATTGAAAAAGTTTGGGAAAATGCAGAAAGGCACAGTGGTAATAATAGTAACAGCTATAATTTATAGCTGACTATGAGCCAGCCACTTTTCCAGGGATTTTATGTCTATAATCTCATTCCCCAACAAACCTGAGAGATAGCTATGATAATCCCTGTTTTCGAGATAAGAAGCAAAGACTTGATGACAAGCAAAGATTAATTAGCTTAATAGAAATTGTAGGTCCGGTTTTGAACCTCCCATGCTCTGCTCCATCCCTCTTATCAGGATGCCTCTTTTCTCTGAGCAAATGGCTAAGCTGGAAGAGATCATTCTTTGCCCTTTGAATACAATTCTGCCCCACCCTTGCAGCAATCCAACAAAAATAGTGAAAGACTGTAAACCCTAAGAGGCAGAAATTGGGGCCCTGAATCTATAGATTCAGAAATGGTCAGGACCCCATGCTCACTTCTTTCCCAATCTTTCCCTCTGGAGCATGGGGCTTTGTGTGCTTGTCAAGAAGCTGCAAGAAGTGGCCTCTGTTGTGTTGATTTTCCCCCATTCAGTCTTGTTCATGGTGGGAGAGAGATCCAATGGGACTATGAATTCAGGCACGGCTGACCTGCCCCATCTCATCTAAGCCACACAGCCACCCCGAGTCTTGATCTCCTTTGTATTAAATTGGGAAGGTGAAATGAGAGATATCCATAAACGCTGTCAACATTAGGCACACAGGGATCCCTGGGTGGCGCAGCGGTTTGGCGCCTGCCTTTGGCCCAGGGCGTGATCCTGGAGACCCGGGATCGAATCCCACATCAGGCTCGCGGTGCATGGAGCCTGCTTCTCCCTCTGCCTGTGTCTCTGCCTCTCTCTCTCTCTCTGTGACTATCATAAATAAATAAAAATTTTTAAAAAAAAATTAAAAAAAAAAACATTAGGCACACAAAGAATTCTAAATCATATTCACTTAGTCATGTTTTCAACAAATCACTACAGAGTTACTATGACCTCAGTCCAGTGTGAAGGGATCCCTGTCCTTGAGGTGCTTAAATGCATGTTGTAAAAGCAGACACTAACACATATGCATGTATAAATTATTTGATCCAGTTGATTTTTTTTACTCATCATTCATACATTTTAATAATCCAATCCACCCTCTGCAGAAAAATACCAATAGTCAAGGTGACGATAGATAAGAAAAAGGAAGGGTAACTCTGAGAATAAGCCAGGAAAGAGAATCCAAATCCAAGGAGAGAGACTCAAGATGGATGGAGCAGTGACCAGGTGCCATAGAGAATGGGAAAAGGGGTCCTTGGAAGGCACAGGTGAGGATAAAGTGTGTTTTAGGAAGATAATACATTATAAATGATGACACAGAAGCAGGTGTGAATATAGTTTCCACAGACTAAAATCCTCTTGGCAAATCACCACTATTTGTTGCTGATATAGAAGGGATAGAGCTTGGGGCTGGAGAATTCAGATAAGCTGGGTCCCCATCCCTCTTCTAAAGCTTTGGCTAAGACTTCTAACCTCTTTAGGGCTCACTGGGATGATCTATAAAACAAGAGGATTGAATTAGATGCACTTCAATGATGACATCCTTCCCTATTTGTCAGGTCCTCATAGTCAGGTAATCAGTTAATTAATGCAATGACTATTTATTCAGTATCTGCTATGATTCAAGCTCTGTACTTTAACACAGATGCAGGGCGAGCACAATCAGGAACAAGCTGAGGCAGCCTGGGTGGTTCAGCGGATTAGCACTGCCTTCAGCCCAGGGCCTGATTCTGGAGACCCAGGATCGAGTCCCACGTAGGGCTCCCTGCATGGAGCCTGCTTCTCCCTCTGCCTGTGTCTCTGTCACCTCTCTCTCTCTCTCTCTCTCTCTCTCTTTCTCCATGTCTCTCATTAATAAATAAATAAAATCTTAAAAAAAAAAAAAAAAAGGAACAAGCTGGTTCTCCCAAGCATCTGGAGACTTTTACAACAGCTTCAATCTAAAGAATATAACGTGAAGCAATTCTCAGAACAAGTAAAAAACCCTCTGGGCTTAAGAATGAACTAATGATCCCTAGAGACATCAAGGCCAAGACCAATCCAGTTAGTTGTTCTGACTCTGGAAAGCTCTCACGTGCAGGGTCAGAGGGATCTTCATCTGCCAAATTAAGGATAGACTTAACTAGGGTTTTCCAGGGCTGTGAACCTAGGACACGGAGACAGCCCTTTGGGGCAGAATTCTTATTAACATTTCTGGGTGTTTGTGACCTTCATCTTGTTCTTCCCTTTTGAGTTTTAAGTGAAAACCCTGTCATCCCATTTCCTCTTCAATTCAGTGACTTTGGCAGAGCTGCAGCCCTAGGGCATTTAGGGGTAGCTGATGAGAACCACATTGTACCCATACCTACCTGTCCCGGTTCTCCCAAGGATTGAAAAAGAAGTGGAAGTCACCTTCACTTTGCCCTTGAAAAGGCACTGCTGAATTTTCCTCTTCTTTAGGCTCAGAGATCATCATTCGATAATTATTGAAAGTCTATTATATGCAAGATATCGTGCTGGGTCCAGGACATGGGGTGCACAGTCCTTGACTGAGCTTACAGAAGCCAAATGTACAAGGTAATGAATTCTAAAGTTAACCCACTCTGAGCAAATGAGTCAGGCACTCAGATAATGCTGGAATGTATATTTCTTAGGATAATAACATTTTGTGAAGACTGTTATATATTCCCCAAATCAATTATCTCTTCTTCAGTAATAATAAATATACTCAACCACATTGTGGGATAGCGAGACTACAATGGAAGTGACATAGTGACACGCCATCTCCAGGCTGTGCCTTAAAACAGTAGAGTGTCTCTACCACCTCCTTTCTTTTTCCTCCCCTCTGGCTGGAACTGAGATATAGCAATGACCCAGATTTGACTGTGCAGTTGAGGACAGTGCTCCAAGAGGTGAAGGAGTCACAAGATGGAAAGAACATGAATCCCTGAATGACTTTGTGGAGCAAGGGTACCATTGAATAGGATGCTTTCCTCAAGCTGTTACATGAAAGAGAACTAAACATCTTTGTTCCCTAAACCATATTCTTAATGTGCTTCTTGTTACTTCACCTTAACATTTTACTATAACTAATAAAAAAAAGAAAAACTAAGCAGTCATCATCACAAGTAAGGGTGAAAATAAAAGCTGTCATTTATTGACTTGTGGTACTCTTTCCAAAGCTATAAAGCTGATTTCCTTTCTTTGATTGCTGATGCTTTAATCAGAGGCTCTGGATAGAGAGACAAGATCTTCAACCTTGGTAGCCTTCAATTTCCTCATTCATAAAGTGAAGTTACTATAATTATACCAATATAGCAAGATCATTATTGTGAGCAATACCTGACATTATGTTTAAACAATCTCTGGTACATAGCAGGCACTTACCCTAGCTCCTTGCTTTGCAGTTTTGAAGGAAAAAACTCCACAAAAATAAATATGATCAAGTTATCTAAGTCAAAGTGAAACCATGATTGTAATGCCTAGGCTCCTCCAGCCTTCGGGAAGTTTCTGCATTAGTGTCAAGTATCTCTTCTTTTAAATCTATTCTCTTATGATAGCTGTCACAAAGCAAATCTCCTCAGAGAAGACACACATCACAACACAAAGAAGGAGTGTTCAGACCCATGTCATTGCTTAGAAGTGAGATAAAATCCATGTAGGTTGCCAAACAACGGGAAAATGTCAAGAATGAGGAGGGATGACAATTCCTGTTTAAGGAAGTGATGCTGTTTCCCAAAGCAAAACAGAATCATGTGAATGGGAAGGAAAGCACAAGAAAACTGGTTTTGGCATTTTAAAAAAAGCAGACCTAGGTCTTACCAAAACATGGTCATGCCCAGTGCTCTTTGGAAGAGAGGAGAACAAAGACACAACAAAATTGTCAGGGGTGAGGAGGAATACGAATTTTCTCAGCTACAGACCAGGAGTTTGGATGATACCAGCCTTTTCCTTCCACAAAACTAAGTTTCTGGAATCACAGTGTGGTAGGACCTTTCCCAAATTGTCACTGAGAAAGAAGGACAAGAGGGAGGAGCATCCCCAGTGAACCTATGAGAACCCTAACAAATAGTATTAGTTTCACAAAAGTACACAAAAAATATTTTAAAAAGACAACACTTCTATTTTTTCTAATGAATCTATACTATCCATAACCTTTCATTGCTGAAAAATGTTTAGTGATTTCATTTTCTCAAATTTCAATGAAATATTCAAAAATGTTTCAGGTTTTCTTATGGACAACACTCACATGGAGAAGGCCTTCTCTTTACATCCTCAACCCAGTCCTGCTCCCCTATGCTAATGTCTAGTGCATTTCTGAAATTCCTGACTGCCTCCCAGGTCCCACCCTGGTTCCAGAAATGCAGAGGAACATGGATGCTTGACAAGGACAGTGGGTTGAGAAACAACTGGGGGATATTAAAATCTGTGAGAAATAATAGCATTTATTTCTATCTGAGGAAGTAACTTTTCATGCCAAAAACAAAGTGAAACCGTACCTTTACTTGCTAAATTGGTGTGATTGAGCTGCTATTTTGCAAACTCCTAATATCCTTTCTTAAGAATTATACCCAAAAAGAGTGACTCACTAATCAGAGCTATTGAAACTTAAATCCTTGAGCTTATGGAAAAAAATGGTCCTGAATTTTAAATTAGGTGATGGAGTGGTCCAGAAATGATTCCTTTACTCAATAGCTTAATATAAAAGTATGTTTGAAGAATCCAAGTCTGCAAAATTAGCCTCAAAAACACATAAAAATGGTCTGTCCAAGAAAAATTGGGATTTCTAACCCTTGGATCATTGATCTTTGATTTTCTTTATTTGCAAGGCACATTTTTTTAAACCTATGTTTGGGAATATAGGTCTTTGAAGACCAAACTATGTTTTATATTGTATTTCCTTAGTTTTAAGATGCATATGAAATTCAAAAATACTAAAAAAAAAAGAAATTCAAAAATACTAAAATACAAAAAGATATATCTGAAATTGAGGCAATAAGGTCAGTTATCCATAAGACCCATGGAGCAGGCCATATTGTTATGTTTATAAATACTGCTCCTCTGCTCACCATTTCTTTCTCTCTTTGTCCAGGGAAACTCCTCCTCACCCTTCAAAAGGCAGCTCAAATGTCACCTCCCCTGCAAAACTTTCCGTCACTCCCCCATCTCAGTGCCCTTTTCCAAGGCTTGCTCTGAACCTTGTGTAGCCTCCAACATGGCTATTGGTTTATGCACAGGATCTTTCCCCTAAACTGTAAGCCCCTTGAGCTCCAGGAATGGGCCTGCTTACTTCTGGAATGTCAGTATCTAGCATAAGGATGGCACACAGGAGGAACTCCAGCCATTCTTATTGAACTAAAGCGCTAACAGTGGCCTTTCATATAAATGATTTCTATGTATCCTCACAAAGCTATGAGGTAGGAATTCTATCATCCCTGCTTTTCATGAGGATACTGAAGCTCAGGGAGTTGAGTGATGCACCCAAGCCTGGAGCCAGTAAATGAGAGAGCAGGAGATCCAATCCAGGTCTTCTGATGCCAGACACTAAGCCCTTTCTATTTAACTGTGCTGTCCCTGAGGACATCCTACAGTCTCTGTCCCTCAGCCGGGCACATTTCACACAGACACGGTGTCATGGAGCATTTATGTCCAAGGAAATCCTGATATAACCATGAAAAATAATTTGAGGTCTCTCTACCTCCCATATTGGAGAATTTATCAATTAAGGGGGGTTGGCAGAGTTTTGAGGTGGAGTAAATTGGTGGGGAGTTAAAGCAGCCAAAGCCTTGGGCCACAAGTGATGCACCTGGTCAGGGTAGCTGACTCACTCTGCATGTATATTCGTCCTTCTGTAGCCATGTCAATGAGCATGTCTCACACACTGGACCAAAACATGAATGGATGAACTCTGCTTCTGTATATGCATAGAAGATGTGTCGTGCATATGTGCCTCTACACATGTGCATGAGTTATAGTCTATATCCTTGAGGTCATCTTTGTGAGTGTACAAAGATGTTACAGGGTTATCTATGCTTGCACGTAGGAATTGAAATGTAGCATGCCTATGTATAGTTAATCAGGACAAGTAACCTCTTACAGCTGCACTCAAATCTCAATGAAGTCACATCAGACCAAGAGAGTCGTTGCTACAATTCTCCCTTCAAGGGACCAAGAGCCCCCTTCTTGTACGCCACTATCCTAATGTACAACTTGGAAAGTTGCTGCAGCAAGGAAAGAGAGAACAGGAGAACCAGGGCATTTTTAAGGAAGTAGTTTATCAATTCTAAACATCCCATTGACCAAAATGCAGTCCATGACCATGGACCATGATCTAACTCCAGTGGAGACTGTCTGTGCCGAGGCATAGGAAAATGAAACCGAGTGGAAATCAGCTAGTATTGTCCCTGCCATGCTGTCCTTCACTTTGCACCATCACCCATCTCCACCAGAAGAAAGGGGAAAAAAAGCCAGTCAAAGGCTTTTTGCGTCCTCCCCATCCTACTGGCAGAGTAAAAAGCCCCTAGTGCCACTGACTGCCAGGTGGTCATTTACAGGAGTCAGGCCCCAGCCTGATGGAGTCATCTCAAAACAGACCCCAAGGGAAGGAGAACTGCTTAGAGCTAATGGACCATTCTAAAAGGGCAGAAGCAGAGAAAAATCCCTCCTTGGTTAATGAGAGGAGAGGGACTACAAGCTCATTGGGAGTTTGATGACAATTTCTCTCTTGGGGGATGAAGGGTGGCACTAATTCATTCCTTATGTCCTCAATTCCCATTGCTTCACAACCTGCTTATCCAGGTAAAACCAGGCTAGAACAAAACCTCTCTGGGCTGCCCTCAAGCAAGAAAAAGTTTACAAAAGCCCCTTTCCTGACCTTTCACATAAAGTTAGATGGTCTCCCCTCTGTAACTGTGAAGCATCTACAATGCCTCTACTATAACAGTAAATTGAAATCGTTTATTTTCAGATCTGCCTTCCCTGTGAAATGCAGGGTTGCTTCCCTTGGGAAGGGCATGGGCTCTGGAGTGTGGAATATGGACCCCATGTTTGACACCCTCTACAAAGAACTAACAGTTCAGACCTTTCTAACCTTTATTTCCACATGCTTAAAGGACATAATTTCCTCTTGACAGTTGCCATGAATGTAAAACAGTGGTTTACAACCCTACTGCAGAATAGTCCCACCTTAAGATTCTGGTTTAATTGCCCTGAGTTTTAAAGATTTCTTACAGCTTTCTAGGTAGCTCTTATTGTCAGCCAGGGTTAAGAACCATGAATGTAAAGAGAAGACACTAAATCTCACCATTCTTGAAGTCTTCATCTAACCAGGGTCCCAACAACACTCTCCACTTAGAGAGATGGGTTGGAGACCAGGTTCAACATTTGACCTGGTCCTTTAAAAAAACAAAAAAACAGAAAACAGAGTTGGAAATTCAAAGTTCCTATTGTTCTTCATGTCACTGGGTGAAATTCTGAGCAAGATGGATTAAGTAAAAAAAAAAAAAAAAAAAAAAGTAGGAAGCAATGGCTTCCTACTTATGGACAGTGAAGTACCATAGCAATATGGAAGATGAGGACTACAAAAAAAAGGTGAAAATAAAGTGATTCTGTGCAGTCATGTGAGAGGAACTTGGAAGCAGTCCTCTGATCGCTCCAGATTATGAAATTTGGCAGACCCAGAAAACCCAAGAAACAGGAGAGAGGAGAGAAAAATCACCATGAGAAGAGGGGACTGGGAATAGCAGAAGTGTAGAGTCCAGCAAGAGAAAATTCCTGTGTACTGGGAATGAACTGTTGAATGTTTAGCATCAGTGAATGAGGTTTGACATTTGATTCAAAGTTGATTTCTGCACAGAGTATTTTTGCCATTCTCCTCCAAACTGTCATTTACAGCCCTATACACAGCAAACAGGGAGTTTTGGTGCCCTGAGGGAACTAAAGTTTGCAGATGCACATGCCCAGGGTGAGGTGAAGGGACATGCAAAATTCCTTCTCTGAAGCCAGTGGGGTGGCACCAGCATAGCATCAGGGAAAGAAGGTGGCCCTGGAGTTCTAGGAGGTGGTCACTCAGGATGTAAGTGGAAGTCCAGTGGGGAGATGAAATGGGGAGACAGTGACAGCAGAGATGTGGGGGTAGTACTCATTGTCCAGAGAGGAGGGAGGCCACTCAATCATTCACTCAGCAAATATTTTTTGAGCACACTTATTATAGGCTAGATAAATACTGTACTTAAATACTTAGGATACATCACTAAGCAGAATAAAGACCTTAAGTCTTCTGGAGCTTGCATTTCAGAGGGGACAGACAGACAATAAGTAAACTTAAAATAAGTAAATTATATGGTAGATGAGAAGGTGATCATGCCATGGGAAAACAGTAGAAATAGAAAAGGTTAAGCAGAATGAACTTTGCCATGATAGCAAAGGGGGCCAGGCAGTTGGCAATTTTGCAGAGGCTTATCAGGGAGGCCGTGCAGAGGAGGTGAGGCCTGAGGAAGAGATGTGATGGGGTGAGGGAGCCCATCTGGAGGATCTCTGGGGGATCAGCCAGAGAGGAGCATAGCACAGAGGTCCTACAGGGGGATTGCTGGGTGTGTTTAGAAAACACAAGATGAGTGGGGCCAGAGCACAGCAGACAAGGATAGTGCCCACTGCCATTTTTACTTAAACATACATGAGAATTATAGCTCTTAGCAATGAGATGAAACTAAGTTTTTCCATTACACAGGAAAAACAATTTCACACAGCTGATATACACATTATTTGAGAATTAAATGAAATGATGTGTGTTAAGTATCTGACACACAGCAACTTCTCAGGATGGACAAGTTTCTTCTCCCCTTTAGACATTTTACATGTTTTTGTCAGAAATTGGAGGACAGGGTTCTGTACCCAAATATAACCCATAATAATTCTTAGGAAATAACAACAGGAATGGGAACAACAACAACAAAAATGGCTTTGAGTTCAAAGCTGGATCAGATGTGGGCCCAGGTGCAACCCACCACTCACAATGCACAGCTCAACCTCAGGCACTGTGGCTTCTCCAGAGCAGGCCCCAAGCTCACTCCCCTGGACAGCCTGAGGGAAATGACCACAAGAAGGCCTCACACCCAAAGCACCAACTGACGAGAGAGAAAAGACCATTCAATGCAATGGTCACGCCTTCCAGTAAAATGTGGATCCGTGAGAAGCCTAGCCTCTGAATGCTCATGGTCATCGCTGTGCCCACCCCCACCCCGTTGCAAGAGGAGGGCTAGAGGGAGGGAAGAGTGGCCAGGCATGTTGGCAGAAGATTCCTCTTCCATGTGCCAAGGCAGGAATGAGGTGGGTGAGGTTAGGAATTCCCGCTCTTCTGTTGCTCATCTCCTACAGTTTAGTGACCGGTGATATTCCAAGCAGCAGAGGGGATACGCATGACAGCCCCCGAAATGGCATCTGGAAAAAAGGAGTGGAACAGGTTACAAATGGTGGGAGATGAATGAATATTTCCCTTCCTCCTTCTTTCCTTCCTTCCATCCTTCCATCCTTTCTTTCTCTCATCTTCATTTTTCTTTTGTGGATTTTAAGTTTGAGATATGTATCAAGTGGAGATAGTGGGTGGGGTGAGTAGGTAGCAGTATATACAAGCCTGGCTTTCAGAGCAGAGCACCTGGCTAGGGATGTAAACTTGGAACATAACCCAGAAGAAGAGAGGATACAACAACCATGCATCCCCCACCCACAGCTAACAAAAGCTAATATTTCTCCTACATAAAAATGCAGAAATCCTCTAATGCTGATTAGAGGTCAAATCCTCCCATTTACTGATTTGACCCGACTGTTGAGAGTCCTCTGCCTTCATCCATGGTTGTAGGTGAAGATCATGATTGTGACCACCTCACCCTCTTCCCCTCTCTGCTTCCCATCGCTCTCACCAAGCAACCAAACTGGAATAAATTATAAATAATATTTTGGTATCAGGAAACACATTGCTAGAGAAATAGGAATGCCAAGAAGTGGACTGATAAGTTCTGCTATATAACTACAAGTCTAAAAAACACACCTTTGCTTCATAAGAACAAGGAAATTTGGACAAACTCCTGGTCTTGAACAGGGGTAGTCATTGACCCAATTGAACTGACAAGCAAGAAGTGATACGGGGGTAGGAGATGAGCAGGGTTGACTTGGCAGATAGAGCGCTGCTCATACCTGCACGATAGCTGGCATCTTTCACCGCAGCTCTGGCTGGAATGGAAACTTCTGTGCTGAAGGCGAAGAGCCAATGTAACCATCTTAAAAGAGGAAAGTGGTCACAGAAGGAAGCAGAGGGAGGGGGACCAGTCAATTGGCCTCTGACCTTAAGAGGTTCTGAGCCTGAAGATGATTCAAAAGAACAGAGCATCTGCTAGTTCGAGTCAGAATTTTAATTGCTCTCTCTCCACAAAAGCTTCACAAAAGGCTGAGTTAGAAGAATGTTTTCCCTGAGGTCGAGGAAGTTCTGTGGGTGTAGTACTGAAAGCACGCAAGCCTTAGAGCAATACGTCCGTGCTGTGACTTGGCCTGGCCTCACTGCTGTGTGATCTTGAAGAATTTTAAGCCCCAATCCTAATGCAGTGCATCGGAGTGTACAGACCTTCACGTAACAACACATACTGTTTCTAGCCCAGGATCTTGCCAGAAAATGTAACATTAAACTTTCTATCTATTTATTTTCAAACTCCTGATAACAAGAAATAATATGTATAGATGATTGCCTAGGATTATATGGTTTATCCATTCCTGGAGATTGAGGGGCGGGCAAACTTTTGCTATGAAGGGCCAAATGGTAAATCTTTTAGCCTTTGTGAACCATTTGGTTTTGGACACCTCTGTTCCAGATACTCAAGTCTGCTGCTGGCCCTCAAGAATCGCCATAAGCAGGAAGTCAACGTGAGAGTGAGGCCACAGCTGGCCCTTTTCTTGGCTTAGACCTAATGTCTCACTGTCCAGGAAAATTGAGTGTTAATAGTTCTGCTTCCAGGAACGGTGAAGTAGCTCGTATTGGATCAGTCTTCCCATAGTTTATACCCTCTGGATATTAGATGACAGACAGATGATAGGTAGATAGACAGACAGAGATGATATAGACACAGACATACGCGTAAGGAAAAACATGTTTGAAGCAATTATCAGGTGCTGGAAAGTGACCGAAGGCAGGCAGAGACTAGACAGGAGCCGACATGTAGGAAAGGAGAAGGACCCTGGATGAGTGTCTCATTTTTACAGCTTTTTGCCTGAAGGCAGGCCCAGTTGGCTCCTCCAGGCAACTCTAGAACTCAGATGGGAACCAGGGCTGGAATTGTTCACGCCCTATAACAATGGCTGATGTCCTTCGTATGCCAAAGACGCACAATCACCATGACTTGTATAAATTTAATTTTACCCCACTTGCTGTCATAGTTCTGACTGAGCGGCCCCCTCCTCCCCGCTCTTAATTCGAATTCTCTAGGAGTTTACCTTGGATGTATGTTTATCTAGATAAGTCATTTCCAATTTCCTACCAATCATACAGAAGGAGTGGTTGACATTTTGAATGGAGAAATGTACTAACTGTGCAGCCCAACACTGAGTTGACACTGACATTTAAATTAATTGACTTAGACTCTTAAAAAGTCTATCTGGCCAAGGTGTGATCATCTTTCTACGGAGTCCTTGCTTCAGGGGGTGAAGATGAAGAAATTGAGAGAACACTCAATCTGTCAGTCATAGAAACCCAATATTTACCTTTGGCGGAAAAAAAGGAGAATTTGGAGAGGTGGCACCAAGAAAAAGGTGCACAAATGCCAGGAAGCAAAGCCCATAGATTTCCCCTGGACAAAACTGAGGCCTGTCCAAAACCGTCTGGTTGAAAGTAGAAGTCGGGACTCAAGAGACAGTAGGTAGACTCCGTGAGCATGTGGGGACAATGGTGGGGAGCAAGATGGGAAAGAAAGGGAGCCTTGATGGCCAGGCCTGGAGCAAACCACTCCTGGGATGGTCCCAAGCCAGGTCTGTCCAGTTACTGCTTCACACTGGGGACCTGCAGAGAGGAAGAGGAGGGCCAGGCTCTGTAAGGCAGGGGGAGCATATTAGCTTCCGTAGGGCACTGTGGTACATCAGCACAAATGCAGCAGCTTCAAACAACACACATTTATAATCTTATAATTCAGCAGTGTAGAAATCCAAAATGGCTCTCCCTGGGCTCAAATCAAGGTGTCTCAAGGCTGTGTTCCTCCTGGAGTCTCTCAAGGTGAGGAGCCTCTCCTGGGGGCCTTCCCAGTATTTGTTGGCTTGTGGCCCCTCCCTCCATCTTGAAAGCCCAGCAATGATGGGCCCAGTTCCTCTCATACTGCACCTCTCACCGTCTCCTCTGCCTCTCTTTCCCACTTTTAAGGACCCTCGTGTTTACCCTGGGCCCACCCAGATAATCCAGATAATCTCCCCCTTTCAAGATCAGCTGATTTGTAAAGGATTCCACTTGCATCTTCCTTCCTCTTTGCCACGTGACCTAACATATCCACAGGTTCTGGGGATTAGACATGGACACTTCTGGGGGGCTGTTGTCCTGCCTGCCGGAGAGAATAGAGAGGTGCTAATGAAGAACATGGCTGCCCAGGACCATGGTAGAAGGAAGCCAAGAGCCACAGGCAGGACAGACCATAGAAACTCGCTAAGATTCCAGAACCCTCCTATTCTTACTCATCTTGGTCTCCTCTTCATGTCATTCACAGTCTGAATGAAGAGACACTCAAGTAAATAGTTATGGTATAAGCCACTGAGATGTGAAGCAAGGCCCAGGTGGAACTGTAGGAGGATTTCGGGGTGCACAGCACCCCCCCATGGTTAATAACCAGGCCCCATGTCCTGCAGGGCCCCAAAGCCCTTCAGACCCACGTGCTGGCCTGGTGTCCTGTGGCAGAGGACCAGACTCAGATGTGTTGTTTACCCCCAGCTGTAGCTGAAATGCAGAAGGTGGTGTTAGTGGCAGTGGTCTTCTCTTTCTTGCTCTCCTCCCCCTACCCCCTCCATTCTTCTCTTCTTCTCCTTCTCTCTCTACCTTCTCCTCCTCATCCCTCTTCATCTTTTCCTTCTGCTTGGCTTCTAGAGAACCAAGAAATAAGATCTACAATTCACCACTGGCATCGTGACATTGCAGTTAATCCAGCTGAGCTGGTGTGGGAGCTTGGCTAAGGGAGAGTGCAGGGGCAGAGTGGAAGACAGACTGCAGACCTTTGGGTGGGAGCCTCAGCATGGCCATGCTTTTCCTGAGTTTTCTCTTCCACTTCTCTGCACCACTCTGGGCTTCATCACCAACTAGGAGTTCAGAAGCTCAGGAGAGCTCTCTGCAAAGTCTGGAGGAGACTGTGTTCTTGAAGCATCCAAAACAAAGTCATTATTTCACAGCTGTCCCTCCGGCCTCCAGTTGAAGGGCACTTTGTAGCTCGCTCAATCCGTCTGCAACATTGTTCTGCAGAGGAGGAAATCCAGGCTCAGAGAAGCAAAAGGACTTGTCCAAGGTCACACCACTCACCGGTGACAGAGCCAACTCAGGTCTCCTTTCTTTTAAGACTGTGCTCCTTCCACCCTGTCATGCTGACATGTTTCTTTCCCTCTCTCATTTCAGATGTCCTAGTGCATGTTCCAACTTAATGGGTAATCAAGCATCTCTCTGCCTTGGAGCTCTCAAGGCCCTCGCTCCATCCAGCCACCTGGCAGAGAGAGCCAGGAAGGTTTAGAGCAGCCATGTGGACCTTTTCCCCAGAGAAGGTATCAGACTTTATGATTCTTCCTGCCTGGGTCAAGCTCTGCAAACTCCTGAAGCACTTGCCATAAATGGGATGACCATGAATCCCAGAGGGTGTGGAGGATGGAGGGAGAGGAGATACAACCAGTGTGAAGGTAACCAGAAGACCTAGAGGGAAACGGGTGGCCCTCCTTAAAATTCCTTTTGTCACTGAGCATTGATTTATATTAGTCTTATCCTTACAACTAAAATTCCCAAGACCAAGGTTGAGGGAGGGGATTTTTTCTTCTTTTCCCAACACATCTACCCCTTTTCCCATACTCCTTCCAAACCAATCCTAATCACCTCAACCTTCAACAAGAAAGAGCTTGAGATCTCCATTGTACTGTGAATCACAGGACTGTGTGTGTGTTTACATGTGTGCCCATGCATGTGTTTGTGTGCATGTGGGGGTGGGGAGCAAAATCTGCCCCTCCTCTGGCCATACAGAGCTCTGGGGAAAAGGGAGTATATTTGCACATGTCCAGATGCCTCCTGAGAGAGATAGACCAAGATCTGCATCCTTTCTTTCCAAAATTCAAAGTTAAAGCCCCCAATTGAATGGTCTCAATTAACAGTGACTCGGAGTCATGGAAGGAAAAAGGAATGAGCCCCTGGACTGAAACAGCTCTGAAGGTTGAGAAAGTTCTGGACCAACACGGAAGTTGACCTACGTTAGCAGACAGGATAAGGGTGTGAGGTGGAGGCTGGACACCAAATGTTTGTCTTTTGCTTGAGCTAGTTTGAATTGGATTTCTGTGGCTCTCAAGAGGAAGATTTCTGACTAACACATCTCATTACAAAACACCAGTGAGTGAATGGTGTTGTTGATCTCATTTCACCGATGTAGAAAAATGACCAAGGATCCCCAGGACTTGCAAGTCTGTCTTCAAACATACCCCATGGTGACCTCATGCTCTGCCCTCCCCGGGCTCCTGGGTTCTGGTGGAGAGAGTGTGCTTTTTCCGACCAACTCCTAAGCCAAGTATTTTTCCAGATTCCAGTTGAGGCAACACCCCCTTCTTCTCCCACCACTGAATTAGCCAGGTCCCACCTGGCCAGAATTCACTCCCTGAAAAAAAACAACGTCTGAAGGTGGTCTTGTGGGTGGTTATTCCCATAGAATATTCATCAGTGTTTCACAAAAAACAGTTTCTGGAACCCATAAGTTTGGAAAATTCTGAGTAAAACAAAATTCAGCAGGTAGGAGAGTGGATTTTGCCGTCAGACTGAACCAAGTATGAATCGCAGCCAGGCTATTTATTAGCTTGGTGATTCTGCAAACTATTTCAGCTCTTTGTGACTTGGTCTTTCCACCCACAAAATAGGAATGATTAGTACCTGCATGGGCTAGTCACGGTTCGATGCAGGACACAGACAACATTGCAAGTGTTCAAAGTGGGAAGGATTCAGTATGGGGAATTAGGCGCTTGCAAAATTCCCCAAAAAGCCTGGAGGAGAAAATTCTAGGCTAGACCTGAAGGAGTGATTCCCAGAAGAGAAAGAAAGTGGGAAGCCACAATGTCAACCACAATCAGAAAGGCCAGGGTTCACTGGGCCATGCTTGAACAGCCGTGGTGGCCACCACTCAGGGCTCAGGAAGCCACTAGTGTCATTGCTGCCCTGGCCTGGCCATGGAAAAGTCAGTCCACTGACCCCACCACACCAGCATCTCTGTACCCAAAGCTGGGGTCCAGCAACTGCATGACCACGCCCACTGAATGATAAAAATAACCAACACACAAGTATATAGCTTCAGCCCCACTTCCTCCCTCCCCATCTCACCACAGGGCACTGTGCTGGTGGCACTTTTTCCTCCACTAGAATCCCATGGTAGGAGAGTGTGGACAGGCCATTTTGGAGTCCTGACCTCTGCATTTCAGGAAATTACACGGTAGGAGTATAGAGCTGTTGGGTCCCAATTGACCCTAGCCAGCACTCCCTGCTGGGTCATTGTGAGGCTAATGTGTGCAACGCACTACAACATACTAGAGCATAGAGCACTGGAGCATAGAGCCACGGATGGCTGTTGGTGTGCTGCTGGTGTTATCCCCTGCAGGACTTGTCAGGGCCTTTACTGTACTGACACATGCATGTTTCCTCCCTGATAGTAAACACTGTGTCACGGACCATGTCTTCTGCTCTGTTTTCCCAATCAAGAGACAAATTTTATTTTAATATTTTAATTTAAATTCAATTAGCCAACATACAGTACAACATTAGTTTCAGATGTAGTGCTCACTAATTCCTCAGTTGCGTACAACACCCAGTACCGAGAGACTAACTTTGGATTCAAGGATAGCATTTATACACTCTCATGCCTTTCTCACTTGGAGTATCTTTACTTCCTTTGTCACTTTGTAGCTTTATTTCTACCAGTTCCCTTTGAATTCTTCCTTATGTCTTAGCTTCTGGTTAGTGCTTAAAATCCTTTGCGGTAACCAGCCTGGTAGAAACAAACACATTTATTAAGTGAATTAATAAATCACTCGGGCATCAAGGCCATGACTTATAATGATGGAAATCCAGGAGGAAGGTGGTACTTTGGATGGGTCCTTTCCCCAGCGTGCTTTCCCATGGGCTTGGTCTCACATCAGCTCTGAAAGTGTCCTCGAAATGGAGGGTACGGGGGAACCACTGTCAAAGTTATACAGTTCCCCAATTTTGCCCCCAGAGGTGCTGCCCTTGTAGAGCACACCAGTGGTCTTCAGTTTTTCTGGTCACTCTTTCTTGTCAGGCAAAGAAAGTCTATTTCTGCTTTGACTTTGGTGAAACCCTTAACAGCTTTTCCCAAGCTAGCAAAATGGCAGGGCTCTCGCCTTTAGATGATCAAAACCCGTCCGGCAAGGCCAGAAGCCCTGCCTGGTGGATGCCCCAGACAGCAGAGGGTTTTGGTGTGCTCTGGGGCTGGCTTCCTTGCCCCTCACCCCCACTCATAGCATGTAAGAACATTCTGGAAACCCTTCAAAGCATCAGCCCTCCCCAGTTCCTGCTCGCCAAAGTGCCATTTCCAGAGACTCCAGCCTAAAGAGGAGCAGGGGAGAAAAATCCCTGCTCCACCAATGCAGAGTTTCATTTCCAGTCCCTGCGTAATGGGGATCATCCCAGCACAGCCTTGCTCTGTCCACTTCAGGGGGCTCTGTCTTAGTTGAAACCTGTGTGGCACCCCCACACCCCACTCTGCCCCTTTCGGTTCTGTAATGCTTTTCCTCTTTATAAGCAATAATAATAAGTACAGGTGTAAAACTTTATTCTGGATATGGGACTAGAGGTAAACAATTGGATCCCAGGGCACCCGTCATCCGTGTGTACTCGAGGACCCGGGGAAGAAACCAACACGACCACTGATCCTTGCTAGCACGGCGCTGAGTACTGTGGGTTTCCGCTCAGTGAAAAATGCCAGTGGTGCCTTGCTAGGGGTTGCACTGAATACGTAGATTTTCCTGGGTGGCATCGACATTTTAACAATACTTGTTCTTCCAGTCCATGAGCGCGAAACGTTTTCCCATTTCTTTGTGTCTTCCTCAATTCCTTTCATAAGTGTTCTGTGGATTTTAGACTACAGATTCTTTCCCTCTTTGATGAGGTTTATTCCTAGGTATCTAGGCTCTCTGGAGGAGAAAGGCCTTCCTTAGGGAGCTCACAATCAAGTCACAAGCCAAGGGAGCGAAACACAGGAATGATACCAAACACAGCCTATCAGGAGAAAGCAGATGGCAGAGGGGTTGGGGCGGGGGCTTCACATGGGCAGAGGGGCCCAGGCAAGGACACGACTAGAAGCCAGAAGGAACATTCTAACAACACATTACTAGCTGTCCTTTTGCCATGCCCACCTTCCTGTAGGGGCAGCAGGTGATTGTGGCAAAAAAGTAGGTAAAGGTCAGCCTCTGGGGCTCTCAAATGTGACTCCAAGGAGTTGGGACTTTATCTTTTGGACAAAGTGGAGTCACATTACATCTTTGAGTGAGGGGATGGAGGCTGACGCAGTAAAAGCTAGGTGTGCTGTGTTCAGATCTCTCTGATACAGGCTTGAGGCCGGAACCAGAGCAAGACCCAGTTAATGAAACGCTCCGATTAGTGAAGTCAAAGAGAAAACTGAGCATTGAAAAACTTTGTTTCTTCTAACTACAAAATGCATGGTATTTGAATGGGACTCATGAGAGGGTATTGCCCTCCGTCTATGGATTTATAACAAAGATGGGTCCCCACACAGAACTTGCCCCCACCTCCCAGGATTGGGTTAAATTCCCGACATCCAAAATCCTACAGCTTTTAAAAAATGAAACTTACCTATTTTCCCCTCAAGCATTTGATTAGGAAAATATGATGTTACCTTGCGCTGGAGATGAGCTATGTGAGTTTCCTCCTCATGCGGTTCATTAGTGAAGGAAGATTTCCAAGAACTCCATAAATAATTGCATGCATGTCCTCACAGAACATTTAGATTTGTTTCCTTGCAATCAGTCACTTCTCTTTCTGCAAACACAGCTTCACTTTAAAACGGTATTTCATTCCAATATTTACTTCCTTTCTGTGACCAAAAGCAAACAAATTTAGAGTCATGAAAGACCTACGTCCACTTCCCCTGCACAGGGAGTCCTGGCTTAGTGGGACAAGCCATGGGAGGAGGCATGGGGGATGAGTCATCCCCACACTGTCAAAATGAGGTTAAATCTGGCTTCATTTGGCAGTTGCTTGTTTATGGATTTACTCTTTCCTAGAAAAGGCTGATGCACTGTGCCATGGCTTGGCTTCTGTGATCATGCTTGTGCACTTGTGTTCTTACAGTTGCAAAGATGTAGATGCTAAGGTCTGTGGGGGTGGGCCCTTGCCTGGGTTGCTCATTGTCGTATCTTGCTTAGCACTAGGTGATGCCCAACAAACAGATGTTGAATGAATGAACGGGAGAGGCTGAGTGGTGTCAGAGACGAGACGGGGAAGGGGAGGAGCCAGTACTAGGAATGTAGCATGTGGAGTGCTGCTGTGCAGGAGCATGTGCACACCGGCCTAGATAGCTGTTCCCCCTGGGTCCATCTCATAGTATGGTTTAAAATAAGAATTCCCGCACAGCACCTGGTGGGGAGTCAATGCTAAATAAATGTCAGCAAATTAAGTTAAGGTAATTTGATGAGTTTGATTTCCATAAAGGTAATTGGATGAATTATTTTATGTTTTCATGTTCCTCTGTTGAAGAATTCCCGCAAGTTCACTTATGGATTGCTAATGGGAGAGGTGGTTCCCATCGATAATCGCACTCAAGACTTTGGTGCCAGAGAGGATAGATGAGGCCCTTTCCTGATTGTTGCAGAATGAATGTTTGTCCCTCAACCCCCGCCCAAATTCACATGTTGAAGCCCTAATCCCCAATGTGATGATATATTGGGGGTGGAGCCTTTGGGAGGTAATTAGGCTTGGATGAGGTCATGAGGGTGAGGCCCTCATAATGAGAGGAGTGTCCTTGGAGAAGAGGGAAGAGACTAGACTCTCTCTTTCTCTCTCTCTCTCTCTCTCTCTCTCCCTGTCTCTCTCTCTCTGTCTCTCACTCTCGAGATTGCTCTCCCTACCATGTGAGGACACAGCAAGAAGGTGACCGTCTACAAGCCAAGAAGAGGGTTCTCACCAGACACTGAGTCTGCCAACCCCTGATCTTGGAATTCCAGCCTCTAGAACTGTGAGAAATAAATTGTTGTTTAAGGTCCCTGCCCCCCAGCCCCAGTCTGTGGTATTTTGTTACAGCAGCCTTAACTGATAAGACACTAACCTAGGACTTAAAGATATGAAATGTGCTCAGCTTCATTAATCATAAGGAGACTCAAATTAAAGTTACCGGGACACCTGGGTGGCTCAGGGGTTGAGCGTCTGCCTTCAGCTCAGGGCGTGATCCTGGAGTCCCAGGATTGAGTCCTGCGTCGGGCTGCCTGCAGGGAGCCTGCTTCTCCCTCTGCCTGTATCTCTGCCTCTCTCTCTCTCTGTGTCTCTCATGAATAAATTAATAAAGTCTTTAAGAAAAAAAATTAAAATTACCATGGGATACCATTACAACCTACAACAATAGCTAAAACTGAAACAACGGAACATAGCAACTGTTAGGAAGGTGGTCGAGCAATGGGAATGGTCATGCGCTGCTGGTGGGGATACATGAGTCCAACCACCTTGGAAGTCTATCTGGCAGTGTCTACCACAGGGAGATGCGTGCACACCCCATGACCCAGAAATTCCACTTCTAAGGGTGAACCACGTAGAACTGCATGCATATCTGTACCCAAATACTACATGCATACCCTGTACCTACCAATACTAGGGACGCCTGGGTGGCTCAGTGGTTGAGCGTCTGCCTTTGGCTCAGGCCATGATCCCGGGATCCGGGATCGAGTCCCACATTGGGCTCCCTGCAGAGAGCCTGCTTCTCCCTCTGCCTGTGTCTCTGCCTCTCTCTCTGGGTCTCTCATAAATAAATAAATAAATAAGATCTTTTAAAAAAAATAAGTATTAAAGTGTTCATACAAGTAACACGTGTAAAACCACAAGCTGGAAACAATCTAAATGCCCATCAGTGTAGAATGGATAAATTGTGACATATTCATATACAGAAGACTATTCACTTCAAGTGAGCTTGAACAACCTACAACCACATGCAAGAAATTCACAGACATGTTGAACAAAAGGGGCTGCCTTGTTCCAAATATCTAAGGCAGAAAACCTAATTAGGCTGTTAGGAATCAGGACAGTGGTGACTGTGGCCCGAGCACCAGAGGCGTCTTTGTGCTGTTGTGTCCGGCATCTTCATCTGGGTGCTAGTTACAGAGGTTTGTTCAGGTTGTGGCATTCATCCAACTTTTTACACTTAGGATATATGCCTTTTTCCATATGTATATTACATTTCAATAAAACATTTATAAAAGACATATCCTGTCTGGAGCAAAATCATTCTGAGAACAACTGTCTCATTGATAATAACTTGAAAGAGGCTTGACTGGCCAACAGGAATCATGCAGCCTGCAAACTGGCTGTGTGCCCCCCGGCCGGGTTGCCTCACCTCTGTACCTTAGCTTCTTCACGGGGACGGAATCTAAAAATATCTGTAAGAGCTCCTCGGAAAAGCCAAAATGAAAGTTAGCTATTGGAGGAGGAGAGAGAATATTAAATAGAAGGAGTCATGCTCATAAAGGGAAAAAATGTAATTTCAATTTGAAATATTCTCTCCTGGGGGATCTCTAGGGGCTTGTGAAGTTGAGAAACCTTCCCTCTTAATAAACTCCAATTTTCCCTTCTAAACTTCATCAGGTGACCTCTACTCTTGGCATGCAGGGCCTGGAAGGTGTATCTGTCTCTATTCTCTCTGATTCCTTGATCTCACTCTAGCTGAATTCCAAGCCTTTTACTGATGACTATTCCAACCCCTTAATTATCCTCCCTTCCTCTCAATCAATCCATTACTTCTCTCATGAACACTTTTGGTCATGAATATTTCCCCTTGCTTATCGGACCTCTGAAGGCTGGAAGTGAATGCGGCTCTTGCCAGCAATTAGCCTCCTGAGGTTTTGAGGACTTTGAATCAATTAACTCCACAAGGTAGAGAGTGCTCAGACTTTGCATCACTCATCCTTGGGAGGTTTCCAGAACTTCTCATCAGTGAAACCCAGGAGCTTCCAAATCATTCAGGCTCCTGGGCCCTGTTCATATTGTTCTAAGTGAATGAGAAGTGGCTGGAATTTCAGGCCATCTTTACTCTCATTGAGCTGCCCAAGACCGTCACCCTGTGTCGTGGAAAGACGTTATTTAATTTTCTACATTGGGGTCTACTGGACCTGTGTGTAATGATTATATGTTGAATAAAATAATGAAAGCGGCAACAAATTATAGCAACACCCCATACTGTAAGTCAGAACCTATGCTGTAACTGTAACACTGCAATGGGTCCAGGTTCTTGATATCCACATCTGGGCCGTGTCGGTAGCAAAACTTTTAGAAAAACTAGTCAGAACTCTCCTCATCCATCCATCCATTTGCTCATTCATTCATCCCCCAAACACCATAATGTCTGTCATGTGTCAAGGACTGGGGTAGGCATGTGGGTTTAGCACTGAGCGAACTTTAGTCCCTGAAATTAAGAAATCCATGCTTTGCTGGAGACGGGCATTCATTTCGATAATGCACAGTGTTGGCTTCATCAGGAATGAAGCCAACTCCCCTCATAGCCTGAGGGGAGTGTGTTTTGCTTCCTTTGGGGTTGAGGTCAGAGCAGAAGATGAGGAAGGTGTCACAGGGCAGGTGACATCATGACTGTGCTCTGGCATTGAAAGGAGATGCCTGGAGGGAGAAGGTGGAAAGCACCTCAGACAGGAGCACATGGGTAGCTCAGTGGTTGAGTGTCTGCCTTTGGCTCAGGTCATGATCCAAGGTCCTGGGATCAAGTTCCGCATCAGGCTCCCCATAGGGAACCTGCTTCTCCCTCTACCTATGTCTCTGCCTCTCTCTCTGTCTCTCATGAATAAATAAATAAAATCTTAAAAAAAAAAAAAAGGAACTCAGACAGAAGGGACTCCCTCAGCAAGGTGTGAAATTATGTCTTTGTTTGGGGCTGGCCCAGAAGTGAGAGCAGTCCCATGATAAGCAATCAGACCTGACATGGGCCCAAGGCAAACAGAAAAGGGTGTGTGTCAGGCAGCAGGTCCGGTTGCCAAGGAAGGGCCTGAATTTCATGTTGAGCTTTATTCTGAATGTCATGATGGAGTTTTCAGCAGGAGACTACATGGTCACGTGTGCCTTGAAAATCTGAATGAGCAGCTCCTAGAGTATGAAATAGACATGGAGAGGTCATGGACTGAGACCTGGCAGGAGGCTCTCAGAATTGCGCAGGTGGTGTGTGACAGAGACTTAATAGGCCAGGGGCAGAAGAGGAGTGCAAGGGAGACTCTGCTGTGTCCTTGCAGAGAGTTATTGGTTGAACTGTATCCTTCAAAAAGATATGTTCAAGTCCTAGCCCTGCGTACCTTTGAATGGGACCTTATGGGGAAACAGGTCTCTGCAGATGTGATCAGTTAACTTAAAATGAGGCCATACTGGGTTCAACCCCGGAGGCTGAAACCCAATGACTGGTGTCCAGATAAGAAGGCCGCAGGGAAGAATGCCACGTGACAGTGGAGACTGAGATCAAAGTGACCCATCTGCAAGCCAAGGAAGTCCCCTGAAGCTGGAAGAGGGACATGGAATAGACCCTCCTCTCACCGCCAGAAGGAAACAATCTCGTGGACACTCTGGTTTGGACTTCTGGTTTCCAGAACTAAGAGCCAATAGCATTCTGCTGTTTTAAGTCCCTCAGTTTATGGTGCTCTGTTATGGTGGCCCCAGAAAGTTAATAAATAGAGAGCATACAGACATAACCTGGCTCCAAGGGGGTGGGAGTTGGATGGACAGAGGACTCCGGGAGAGAGAGGAGGGAAGGGTGCCTAGGTTTACAGCTTGGAGGATGGTCAAGCCATCCAGCTCACTCAGATTAAAAAGAAAGAAAGAAAAAGAAAGAAAGAAAGAAAGAAAGAAAGAAAGAAAGAAAGAAAGAAAGAAAGAAAGAGAAAGAGAAAGAAAGAAGAAAGAAAGAAAGAAAGAAAGAAAGAAAGAAAGAGAAAGAAAGAAAGAAAGAAAGAAAGAAAGAAGAAAGAAGAAAGAAAGAAAGAAAGAAAGAAAGAAAGAAAGAAAGAAAGAAAGAAAGAAAGAAAGAAAGAAAGAAAGAAAGAAAAAGAAACAGTTAGGGAATTGGGTTGGAGCAGGGAAAAGTGCCCTTGGCTTTTTGCATATAGAGCCAAGGTGCCCAGAAGGTCAATGAGGGCAGATTGGGCTTCTGTGTGGAAGGATATCATGTCTCAAGATGATGAGATGTTTTCTTGCCTCTTCTTTCCTCAATCCTCCTCCAAACCCTTCTTGGTACAGGACACTTAACACCTGTCTCCAACCCCAATGGAGAACCTGGCCAGCAGCAAGCTAAGCTGATGGAATGCACCTCAAATCATTGGAGGAGAGACCTTGAAACTGTCACCATGATGCTGCCATGTGCACAGCAAGAGTTGGTCAGCATGAGCAAGAAAAAGCTTCTCTGTTGGGTCAACGTTTCACTTGGAAACTAGACCAGCAAACACCATTTTCCTTCCCACTGTGGCAGAGACTGAATTGGCCCCAATCTTACTTTCCTTCCTGCGTTAGGAATATCCCTGATTTTTAGGTGGGCACAGGCTGCCTGACATTAAGATGACATTTCCCAGCCCCTTTGGCCATGTGATTATATTCTGACCACAGAGGTGTCCTCTGGAGCTTCCCAGAAGTGACTTCAAAGGATGAGGGTGTACTTCCTAAGCCCCTCCTTCTGTACGTTGGTAGGAATGTAAACATGATGGCTGGGGCCCAAGGAGCTCTCTAGAATCATGAAATTGCAAGCCAAGCTTGGTGGAACAGTGGTCAGACAAGAACCCAGGTCTCTGATGGCACACAGGCTCTGCAGTGACCTCTGCAGGACATACGCCCATGAGAGAGAAGTAAGTCCCACCTCATTAGAGTCCCTATCCCTTTGGCTTTCTCGGTGCTGCTGAACCAGTCCTGCCCATACACTCTTCTCCTAGGAAGGAGCTGAAGGATCTGAATCTCACCCATGACTCACCTGCCACAGCTCCACTGAGAGGAGACTGGAGGGAACTGATTGACAGAAAATGGATGAGAGAGTGCCGGTGTGGGACAGCGCGGAGCACAGAGCAATGGCATGAGTTGGGGATGGTAAAGAAGAGAAAGACAGAGGAAGATGATCCCAGTACCCATCCAACACACAGATGAAGGAGCAACATGAGGGAGGAAGTAAGGACTCTTTGCAGCATCGCCTGGATGGGGTGTGTCCAACTGATCCTCTAACGGTGGGATTTTCTCTGGTCACAGAGCGAGCTTTCTTGCCCTTCCAGCACTAAGGACACCGGTGGGCAGAGATTCACAAGTCCCAGCTCAGAGGGGATTGCTCTGGAGGAGGAACATGCAGTGAGTCCTGCTATGTGCTGCTTTGGAAGCCAGAGATGTGACTTGTCTGTGGTCACAGAGGGAGTCGATCGATGGCTGAGTCAGGGACAAGCACAAATCATGAACAGTAATGTGGTCCCTGGACACGCATCCCCGGCTGGGGCAATTCTGAGATGCCTCCTCTGCTGCCACTTCTTTCATACCTCTCTGCTTTTGCACACACTGTCTGGATTCCCTCCTTCTCTCCCTCTCAACCTGGTTGCAGATAATGAAAGCTGAATAACTGAGTGGAGAAAGAGTTGATGCAAATGATCACAGGACAGTTGAAGACATAGGCTCCTGGTTCGGCTTGCAGGAGCAGCCCCATGACAGCAGGACTGGTCCGAAGAAGAGACCGTGGCAGCTACCAGCACAGCCAGAGGGAAAGGGACCCCATGCCCGCCTCCTGTGACTTCTGCTACTGGGAAAGTCCAGCATGGGGTTGGAGGGGAGGGGTTGTGGTCAGATGGACTGGCCACATCTAGGTCACCTGCAGCGAGGCTTCAAGGGAGCCTCAGAGGATGATCTCTGGTGTTGACCTGGAGAAGATGGGACTCAGTGTGGAAAATATTAAAAATGTACAGCTGGACATAGTAATCTGCTTTATGAGGTCTTTCTTCTTGGGGATATTAATCATTCCCCAGGATGTGGCTATGATGCCACCTCTTTTGAATTTTTTTCCTTCCTGCATATTTATGTGCTTGGGTCTGTATGCTGCTTGGGTGTCTGTCTTAGGCTGCCCCCCCCTCCCCTAAGCAGACCCTGAGATGAGAACTTGTGTGTGAGGGATGGTTTATAAACTTTCTCTGAGGGGAGACTGGTTGGAGATAAGGGAGGCAGAACAGGGAGTGGAAGGACCCAAGCAAGGTTGCGATTCCAGGTCAGGTCCTGAGGAGGGTGGACTTAGAGACCAGGGAGTGGTCACAGACTAAGGACTGCTAAATGCCCAGGCCCTTCCAGTCCTCTTAGTACGAGGAGGCAAAACACTTCCAGTAGCCCGAAGGCTGTTCCCTGAGGAGTCATGGGTTCTGGCTGAGGAAGGGAGCGCACCGGGGGCATCAGATGCCAAGGACAGTTGTCCCATGGTAGATTTTCATCGGCACCTGCATTCCCTCCAGGCTCCCCATGTGTGGGGCTGTGGATTCCATGGGAGCAAAGACCACATCTCAGCACTAAGCCTGCTTTGCTGGGCCTGTCGCAGGTGCCCCCTCAACCTGAAGGAAGGAAGAGCGGAAGGGTAACTGCACTGAGGGGTCCTGCTACCAGTGTTCCCCTCCCCACCCCGCCCTCCTCATCCAGATCTCCCTTTCTCTCTGAATCACCCCGAAGCAGCCACCAAATCATAATGTAATTATTCTGGAGTCTTTAGGTCAAAGGAAAGGGAAAGAAATTAACGAATCAACAACTTTAATAGACTTCTAGGCATCCACCCAACTCATTCATTAGTGAGAGAAGCAGCCTCTGTAAGCGAGGATGCTGTTCCCAGAACCCAGAACCCTGTCGACAGGGAAGGAGAGCCGGGGACATCTGCCAGGAAAAGGTGGCCAAGGCTGGAAAAGGTAGGGTTCCTGGAAGCCTGGATGCCTGTCCCACCACCCGGGGCTCGGAGATGGCATGCATGCACCTGCCCACTCTCTCGCGGGTCCTTGGCTGGAACAGCTCTGTTGCCAGGAGAGGAAGCTTGGAGTGAAGATTTGGAAGGAGCGAGGGAACATGGGGTAGAGGCAGGGCAGACAAAGAGGAGGTAGCCGTGTTAAGGCCAGCGTTGTGGGCAGATCTCTTTTTCGGGGGGACTGTTCTTCTCAGGAATGCTCATCACTATGAAGCCTGAAGTCATGTCAGGGAGACTGACCGAGCCTGTGTACAAACAGCCAAGCATGGAATAGGTGTCCCCAAACTCCAATTCTCTTTTCTTCTGTTTCCTCATCTTCACATCAACATGTCCCAGGAGCAAGAATGCATGCCCCCAAGTTTCTAGCTCCCGTGACTGCACTTGATGCTTGTCCCCGGGGGCCTGAGGGGAGAGGCGGGGGGGGGGGGTCCCACATGTCCCTTGGGAATATCACGGCTGCTGTGCCCACCCAAGTGACAAAAGAAATAAAGCCACTGCTCTTTCCTGAGCACTGCCTCTACGGCTTCATCTCATCGACTCCCTCACATTCCCCTGTAAGGTAGTCATTACTTCTGGATAAAGAAAACTGCCGTTCACAGACAAAGACACTAAAACTCATAAAAAGTTTAGGAAATGACTATGAGGTCCCAGCTATCTAACTTCCTGGGGATTTTAAAACACTGACTCATTAAAGTACCTTCTACAATTTCCAGTTGCCTATAAGATAAAACCAAAGCTTCTCATCATCATTCCTGACCCTGCAGTCAAAGTCTGGCCTCTATCTACCTCCTAGCGTTTTCAAGCTATGCTGCCCATGGCCTGCCCCAATCCCATTCACCCTACTCTCTGGTCATCAAAGCTTTCCCCTTCTCCAAACACTCCCCCACCTCACCCCAAGTCTGCACTCCTGGGTTTCTTTTTTGGTCATTTTAATGCCACATTGCTATCTGGAATGTCTAGATTTATAACTTCTTACCTTTCAGGACCACTCGATGTCAACTGGAGCAATGTTTCTGAAGGTATGATCTGTCTGAATTCACCTGGGTGCTTCGTGTCACAGTGGACATTCTGAGGTTGCTCTCCCAACTTAGTTATCCAGATTTTTAGAAGCGAGCTTGGGAATCTGCATGGTTAACCCCCAGGTGACTATTATGCTCAACAGCATGTGGGACTCGACTTCAATAGACTCCAAGTTCCAAGAGGATATGCTCAGTCCTACACCAAGTGCCTGGCACGGAGGCTGATCCACAGAAAACCCTAAATATTTGGGAGATCATTACATTGAACAGTCAGGGCCAATTAAGCACAGATGGATTTAGGTACAATTGGGTCACAGGCAGATAAATAAATAAATTGCCCAATACTGCTGTTTCTTCATCCAAGACAGTATCACTGGCCCTCAATTTCCAAGTGGCAATAGCCATGACTTTCTGGTGCTCCCGATACTATCTTGATTGGAAAACAGGGACTCCTGGCCTTCTACAGTGGTCTGTGAACTCCTTGGAGACAGAGAATGAGTGCCTTTTTTGCTTAATCCCAACACTTGACAGAGGGGTCCTGCTTCGGAGTTATTGTTCCATTAATGTGAGTGAATTCAAGCAGCAACTAATAAACTGTTAACTGAACAGATGGACATATGAATGGGAAAGCAAGGATCTGGCTGAAGGAAGAACAGACATAGGGCAGTTCGATGGGAACAAGAACCCTGAGACCTGCAGAGTTTCCTGCATTTGGCAAAAGGAAAGCACCTCTCGTCCTACCCAGTCCCCAGGGGTGGCAGCAGAGGGAGCGTCCATATGGGAAAGTGAGGACAAGATGTCTCTGGGAATAACAGATTTGAGAAAGTGGTGTCCCTAATGTGCTGGCAGCAGGGTGCTGTTGGCAATGCCCAGCTCCGCCCACCAGCCCCCGTGGAGAGCTGTACTTTCAAGAAGTGGAATCCAAAGTCTTCACAAGGCAAGATGTAGTGATGGGAAAAGAGGGCATGAACTTCGAAATCCTACAGATTTGGGTGAGAATCCCAGCTGCTCTGCTACCAGCCCTATGATTTGGGGCTTTTGCTTTCTCATCTGTAAAAATGAGCCCAAGACAGCCCTCCTATACTTCAACATCTGCCTTTGGTTAGAGTGTCCCTGTACCTAGTTTTGCTCCTAAGAGTCCCCGTGGACGCCCGTTATCCCAGTAGCATTATGAATAGTGCCACCTGGCAGCTCCAAAGCTGCCCAAGTTTGGAGAGTACATCATCTGGTCAGCCCACTTTTGGCCTACGCATCCCATCATCACGTTTTGAAGCTAGGAAGCACCTTTCTGCTGAGTCTTCTCTATAAGCTGAGAGTCTCCTCTGTAGCAGGAAATTGGTGGTTCAGAGCACAGGCTTCTGTCTCAGCAGTTCTGGATCTAAATCTAGGCTCTTCTGCTTTGTGGCCAAGTCACAGTGTCCTCCATGCAAAATGGAGGTGATAGTACTTCCCCTTCACAGTTACCAGAAGGGTTCAGTGTAAGGGCGTGAGTCAGGTACCTGGTACCGGGCTTAGCACCACACAAGCTCAGACTCTCTGGGTCTCTCTCTCTCTCTCTCTCTTCCCCCGCTCATCCCTTCCTCTCTTCCTACCTCTCATCTTTTCTCACTCTCTTTCCTTCTTTCCTCAGAGGAACCAGATCAAACTAGAAAGCTCCGTGAGATCCCAAACTTATGATACCATACCGGGAAGTCCAGAACATTACAGGGAAGGTCCTAGCCATAGCTTAAGCAAACTCTGGCTCTTTCTGAAAATATCAGTGGAGTTAGAGAGAACAGCTAAGCTTACATAACACAAGTTCTTACTGCTGAGAGGGAAAAAGTCCCTAACCCTAATTTGGGCAAGGGCCCTCTCCCTCTTTCCTCTCAGACTCAGAACTGGGATGATGTAAGCTATGCTGACCCTCAGAACAGGCTGTCTAGAGTAGAAGCCAACACAGAGAAGAGAGTGGAACTAATGGGGAAAGATAAGCTCTGAGAACATTGTCTGATATCCTGGATCCAGCCGTGCCTGAAGTTAGTTTCATATTTTACTGTTACGTAGCCTGGTAAGTTGCTTGTCAGCATAAGCTCATTTGGGTTGTTTTTTCCTGTCAAAAACAACAAAAGGAGTCCTCATAAACTAAGATCATCAGAGAGTAGGTACAAGCCGCCTGTCCTGGGACTGTCCTGAACACTGAGACAAATGCTTTTAATCTTTCCCCCGATCCTTGGCCTTCAGGTGGGGAAGGGCCAGATAAATTTTAAAGGCCAGGGACAACAGACACCAGCAGGTGACACAGGCACGTCGAAGGTACTTGCCCGGGCCACGAGAGATCCAGAAAATTTCTAAGCACTTCTACAGTGACATTTTCAAGAGTAACTCTCAGAAAAGCAATAATTGTAAAAGCATCACGCTGTTGAATCAGCAGTACTACCTAGCTTTAATTGAGCTCTAATTTTCAATACAGGCAGAAGAAAAGGAGAGCCATAAAGGGATGTTTCCTTTTGGAACTTACCCAGAGGGAATGTTAGGAGGAAAGAAAGAGTTTCTGGCCAGGGAAACCAAGTGGGGCTGTTTTCTGGGATTCTACAAAACCCGGTTTCCCAGGCACCATTCTGGATCCGCACAGTGAGACTCCCCACCCCATACAAGAGGCCAAAGCAGGGAGTGGATGGTGGGGAATGAGCACTCAGGGTTTCAGCCATACAGACCTTTCTTCAAACCCTGTCCTGCCACCACAAACCTTGACACCACGGGCATGCTATGAGCCTCTCTGAGCCCCAACCTCATCCACTCCAAAATGCAGATACCATCCACAGAGCTTGTAGGATGACTATGAAATGAGATGAGATAATTTATGTAATATTCTCAAGGTAGTTCCCGGTAGGTAGTGAGCATCTTATAAATATTAGTTCTTATTACTGTCAAACACAGAAGCTCTAGGCATATAATGTTAAATGAAGAGGAGAAAATCGGGGCTAACATTTTTTAGACAGTTTGATCATCACTATTGAAAACTAACAAAGAAAATGGGAAACTAAAAGCCTACTCACTAAAAAGCAACTAGAACAAGCACAACCCATGTCTTGACAGTGGTTACCTTTTGCCGGTGGGATCATAGGTTGCTTTTTTCAATGTCTTTCTTTGACATTTTTAAGGTGTCAAACATTTTAATGATTGCACCCTATTATTTTTATAGTAGATAAGACTATTTCATTTTTAAGAATTACTCTTCTCCTTCCTCCTTTTCATAGAAATGAGAAGCTTGCCTAAGACGTGACTTTGCTCTCTGTGGCCCAATATGGCATCCCCACTGGACAGGGCATTGGTTTCGGCTTTCACGGCAGAGTTGAGGAATTTATAACAATACCACCAATTGTACCTCCCCTTTCTGGATCCATCCACACGTTTCCAGACATTGTCCTAAGTTCAGCAGCCCAAGAGCTAACTAAGGACGGTTACAACTTCCAGAGAAGGAAATTGAAACACCAGGAGCCTAAGTAATTTGAGAGCATAATCAGACTCACCCAAGCCTCTGTAGTTCCCACATGTGCCCTGTTGGGACGGCAGGAGGGGAATAGAGAGCTGGAGGGAGGGGAATGGAAGGCTGGCAAGGTACATGGAGAGACAGGTGTCCCTGTGGCCCTTCAGGCCAAGAAGGGAGTGTGAATCTCACCTGCCCAACATGGAGAGCTCACTGAAGGATTTCCCACAGGGGACAGACATGATCATGTTGATCTTTTTAGAAGATGGACTGGCTGCTGTTTGGAAACTGAGCAAGAATGTGCACAGACAGCTGAGTAAGAGAGAAGTCAGAGCCCCAGGGGAACAAGAAGGGGAGGATGAGCCCTCCGTGGGTGTCACGGCCTTTTGTACATCTTGGATCCAAAATCCTGTGTGTTTCCAACAGGCTCGTGCTCTGCTGGCCACGTCCACTGTGAGCCCCTGCATTGGGGTGAGCTCATCTTAGGCTCTGTCTCTTGGCAGGACCTGGAGTGAGTGGGAAGCAGAGTCCTCTTCCGAATCTCTGCAGAGTGAGTACCCAGCTTTAGCCAAGCCCCGGCCAGGCGTGCTAGTGGTAAAGGCCTCCACAGCACCACAGCAGTGCAAATCCCCACAAATGCACATTTGACATGCTAAGTATTTTTTTTTTTAGATTTTATTTATTTATTCATGAGAGACACACACACAGAGAGAGAGAGAGGCAGAGACACAGGCAGAGGGAAAAGCAGGCTCCATGCAGGGAGCCGGACATGAGACTCGATCCCGGGACCCCAGGATCATGCCCTGGGCTGAAGGGAGGCACCCAACCGCTGAGCCACCCAGGCGTCCCAACATGCTAAGTATAAAAAAGAAAGATGGGCAGGGAAAGGAAAGGGGAGCAGAGGTGAAGGAAGGGAGGCAGGGGAAGGGAAAGGAGTAGGAGGGGAGGGGAGGAAAGAAGGGGAGAAAAGGGAAGGAAGAGGATGGAGAGGAGAGAGGAAAGGGAGGAGGAGGGAGGGAAGGAAGGGAGAGGAAGTCCCTCAGCCTTTCCACAGCTCTCCTCCACACCCCTTCGGGTGCTTCCTTCTCTCGCTTCTCTCTGTAGTCTTTTCTTCCGCTTCTCAAGAGAATAAACCAGATTTCCTGGTTTTCATCTCTAAAGCCATCTGGGCCATGCCCAGAAGAGCCCCTCGCATGCCTAAGACAGAGGCTCAGGACCCTGCAGCCTCCCAGGACCAGGCACAGGCAAGCGCTCTCCTCCTGGAGCCCCATGGAGGTTCCTCCCTCTCTCCTCCTTGAACGTTCTTCCTAGATCCTTACTCTTCAGGTACCAAATTCCTCCGCAAGAAGCCCTCCTGGCCGGGGCTGGCCTGGATCTCTCCCTAATACTCTGTCCCAGGAGCTGAGTTCCCTTCATTACTCATCATGACTTGAAATTACTTAGTTCTGGATTTCTTGTCCATCCATTTTGGGGGAGTCAGTGGGTTTCAACCTTGCCTGCACAGAGGTATCACTTGGGGTGCTCTGGGGAACACAGGTTCCTGGATACCCCCACCCCCACCACCAAGATGCAGTGGGTCTGGGATAAGACCAGACACCAGAGGCTTTGAAACTTCTGGAGATTCCAATGCACAGCCAAACCTTCTGCTTTAGCTGGACTTTTCTAGGGATTTTTTTGTTTGGTTGGTTGGTTGGTTTTTGTTGTGTTGTGTTATGTTGTGTTGACACTGCTTCTTGTAGCATTTCAATTTCCCCTGAGTTGCTTTTTTTGTCAATGTTTTGGCTTCTCTTTCTCTTTGGAGGTTTTCTTCAAGCGCACAGTGATTCTTTCTTGCTGTTCATATTTATTTATTTTTAGGGTTTTTTTTTAATTTATTGGACAGAGAGATTGAGCACAAGCAGGGGAAGTGGCAGGCAGAGGGAGAGGGAGAAGCAGGCTCCTCGCTGAGCAGGGAGCCTTGGTTGCAGCCCTGATCCCTGGGACTCCAGTATCATGATCTGAGCTAAAGGCAGATGCTTAACCAACTGAGCCACCCGGGTGCCCCGGTCTGTTCATACTTAAAAGGGAAGCCACTGCAGTGCCAGGGCCTGTGGGGGCGGGGGGCAGGGCTTGCTTACCAGCTGTGTGTCTCAGCTTCAGGAAGATTGGCTAGGGCTCCAGAAGCTCTTTGGGGAGGACGATGATCTCTCCCACCTTCCTGGAGTCCAACAATGGAAAGGGTACGAGAGTTTGCCTCTGTATTCCCTCCAGTGCTTTTCCTGGTGGCTACATCTAGAGAGACTCCTGCAGAATAGACCTCCTTTTTCTGTGAGAGGGGGAAGCGGTGACTTGGTCATGTGAGTGGGACCACATCTGGGAAGGAGGTCCCTGTCCCCAGACTCATGAGTCCCTTGTGCTCATCCTCATCTTTCTCTGCACCTTGTGTCTCTAATTCCAGAGCACTTCTGAGTCTCGTGGAAGCAATTCAGCTTATTCTTTTTTGCAAGGCTCCTACTGCTTGACTGTTTTTGTTTTACTAATTCTTTCACCAACTTAGAAGTCTGGACATTAGTTGCCATCTCTCATCCCATGTCATCACCTCTCCTGGTCTTCCTTCCTGTGGGTTTTGCATATTTTGTTTCTTCACTTTCATTTTAAAACAGTTTGGGGAAGCAGAATAGGTAGGTGCCTATGCGCCTTTCATTGAAAGGAAGTCTCGAGGCTTTGTTCCTGCTCTGGTCCAAGATTGGCTGAGCTTTCTTTGCTGGTCTCACAAGTCCATTTAGGTGTCTTACAATGCAAAGTGGGAATGATTTTTATACTCACTTTACAAAATGTGGAATTTGAGGATCAGAGAGGTTAGTGACATGACCACAGGTCACACAGCTCCTAAACTTCTGCTCCTAGCCCACACTGCTTTTAATAGGCTATCTTCTACAGATCCTATGACCCCAGAATTGTCAACCTATTTTTTAAAAAGACACCAACTACAAAATTCATTTTCCTGTTACGCCCATAGTCTTCTCTTCTGTAAAATGAAGATACTAATCACAGCCTTGCCATCCATGCTGAGAGTTGGGAGGATCCAAAATGAAAGTGGTTTGGGATAGCCTCTTGTCAAAAGGAAAGCAAGATAAGGCGTGATGGCCGTGGATGTATTTTGTTGTCATCGCGATGATTGCTATTGGACAGTTTTTTGGCCCATACTTGTGAGCTTCTGACAGCAGCCAGTTACTTGAAAATACATCAGCTTTGTTGGACAGAGGAAGGAGAGTCAGCAAGGTTTGAGGAGGAGAATCTGAGCTCTGAGTTGAGACAGACATGGGTTCAGACCCCAGTTTTGTCTCTTCCTAGCTGTATGACCTTGAGAAAAATCACATAAACCTTCCCGAGCCTGTATTTGCTTCTTGACAAACTGGAAGACTGGTCCCCCTCCCACCCCCACACAAAAATGATTGAGGAGGATTATGGAGAATCACACATTGTAAGCACCTTGCAGGGAGCCCTGCAGATGACCTTGCCTTACCTCCAGGCTCCCCCATCCTCATTCAGGCCTCCTAACCCTCCCTAGGGCAGACCTTACATGTTGGAAATGAGAATACCCAGGGAAGAGGACATCTGCATTTTTAAAAAACCTATATTTTTTCATTAATGTTTCTAATAAAACCAAAACCCCAGGGAAAAATGAAACGAATTGGCTTTACTTAACCCAATAGAGAGAGGACTTCAGTGGGCCTCATAACTGCCCTAGAGTGTGGGAAGGAATATCAGATCAAAGCTGATCATCAGCAGTAATGCGCCTCAAGAATCCAGGGACTCAATTACAGCCACAAAACTCACAGACAAAAGGGAAAGCAAGGAACACAGAACGCAAGGAGAATCCTGAGGTAGAGAGCTGGGAGGCCAGCGGGGGACACGGCTGGGCAGGTGCTTCCCACCTGCTCCTGCTGTATTCCCGTCATTCAGTCGCTGACCCCATCTCCTGGCCAGGATTCTGGGGCTTGCCACTCTCATGACAAACTTGTGACCTCTCGTACCTCTGTGCCTCTGCACACAGTGCTCTCTGGCTACAGCAGCCTCCCCCTTGCACCCCGTCTGGTCCTGGCACACTCTTCCTCATCTTGCAAGTGTTCTCTGTCCGTCACTTCCTCTAGGATTCCTCTGGCACTCTTCCCTTACTCCTCCCCAGCACTCTGTACTCACCTCTATTCCAGGACCTACTATTCCAGTAAAATATGGTGTATTCTATTGTTTGCTTGCATAGATCTCCCTCACTTGATTCTGGGCTCCCACCATGCTAGCTAATTACTTACTATATGATGGAAACTCAAAACTATGTGTTGAAGGAACGAATGAGTGAATTCAGCAAGCATGACTGTCAAACTCAATGAAGTTGTCTTTCTTTGAAATGAAACGATTCCTCCTAGACTCTCCCCTCTGGCTTCCCAGATTGCAGGAGTGATGGAAAGGGGTGAGTAAGAAGTTTGGTTTAATCATTCAGGTGGGTTGTGAGCTCAGGTGGATTGTTAGCTCACTTGCAGAATTTCTCATCACTCCATGTGCACAGTCCCCATCTGCCATGCAGCCCCCGGAAGGATCCATGGAAGTTCCCCCTCAGCAATGCTGACTCCTCCTTCTAGAAAGCTCATTCCACTCCTCTCTGCTTGAATCACATCTCATCCTTCAGGACCTGGATTTGGCCAACATAACCTGGACAGAAATGGCAGTGTGCCAGCACCAAGGCCGGACAGTATGAGATCTCATGTGTTTCCTCTTTCCCTTCTGGCCACTTCAGATTCCCACCTTGGAAGGACATGCTCTGCGATTCAGCTTGGCCTGAGAATGAGAAACATAAAGGAAGCCATCTTCCCTAAGTAGCATCTGTTCCAGCAAGGATGAGTGATCCACGGAGAAGGCCTAGTCACAAGTACAGCATTAAGCCTAGAGCCCAGAGCCTACAGCCCAGCCCAGCATAGCCATGTGATGGCTGACTGGCTTCTGGGACACAGTTGGCTCATCTCACTATTGGCCCTTCTTGCAGACCACCTATGAGTTCACTCTTGGAAATGGGGATCAGATGTATGAGTCCCTGGATCCATGGCCCTAACTTTTCTATGTGTCTGCTCCTCATCTATAAAATATGGGTACCTAATAGCATCGTGGAAAGGATAATATGATTTGTCACATGTAGAGCACTTAGAATGTGCTTTTTATGTTGTAAAATGTTAAAAAAAAAGCAATGACTATTGTTACAGTACTATTAATATTAGGAGTATTTGATAAATGGTATATTAGCTGCCTATTGCTGTAAAACAAATTACCCCAAAACTTAGTGGCAGAAAATAACATTTATTTATTTGACAATATCTGTGGGTCAGGAATCTGAGCGTGGCTTGGCTGGAGTGTTCTGACTCTGAGTCTTTCACAATGAAGTGCAAGGAAGTGCTTTCTGTGGCTGCATTCACCACAAGGCTCACCTCGGGCACTACCTGCTTCCAAGCCCGCTCCTGTGGCTGTTGGCAGGTCATGAGCTCACCAGCTATCTGTTTAAGACCTCAGTTACTTGTCAAATGGGCCTCCCCAACATGCAGCTTGCTTCATCCAGAGGGAGACAAGAGTAGGGACAAAGTACCCATGACAGAAGTTCCCTCCTCTTTGCAACCTAATCTCAAAAGTGACATCCTGTCATTTTCAAAGCTAGTTACTAGGTCCAGCCTACAGACACCATGAGGCAGAAATGATTGGGGCCATCTTAAAGGCCTTATCACAAAAGATAAGGTACTAATCATTAGTACCTTAAGTAAGATCACTAATCTTACTAATAAATAATGATAATAATGGTGAAGGGAAAGAGTGGTGCTTTCAGTATTAGAGAGAATAGGATTCAAGTCTCAACTCTACAACCCATTTAACATGGGACCATAGGAGAAGTCACTTACCTGCTAACGGTTCTGTTTCTAATTTGCAAACAGAGGGTGATTCTGCATTTTGTGAAGAAACTATGTGACATAAGTAAAATAATGGATATGAAATGCACATCTACTATTTGGCACAAAGGCAGATGAAAAATAAATGATGGCATCATTATTGCATTGTGTGGGGTTTTAGCTCCAGCTAAATGTAATTGCATTTTCTTGGCATATTTTTTCCTAAAGAATTGGCTTGTCTAAGATACTGGCCAATATGTTAGACCATAAAATAAATGCTTCAGCTGTTCCCAGTTCCTTAGACCTTAGGACTAGAGATAAACTGTCAATGATGAGGTCACGTATGCTACAGAAAACCCTAAGCATGTGCTATCCCAGGCCCTGAGCTCAAAAGCTTCCTGGAAGGCTCCAGGCCTAAAATACCACCCACCTTCTCCCAGGGAAAAGAGGGCTCCATTAGCCCAAGGTGGCACCACAGCCTCCAGCAAGGAGACCAGGAGAGCAAGGAGGTCTGTTCCCCAAGAGTATCAGCTATTTTAGTCTTAACATTTAGAAAGATACAATTATCGTGCTTTTGATATTTGTGAAGGCATTTCTCATACCCAGGTAGCCTGAGGCCATTGCAAAGTTCGAAGGATAGAGTCAATTTATTGAATCAGACATTAGAAGGGGATTTATATGCAGCTCCGGATAAAGACCAAATATTGATTTTTAAAGGAAAAGAAAATGAAATGTTTTTCCTCTTATCTAAGAAAAAACTGAAGTTGTGTAGATTTCTCATAACTTGGGGGAATTCATCTACTCCCAAGAACTTGGGGTTTGGTGTTAAAGCAGAACCAGCTCTTGGGATTTTTATTTACTTCCATGTCAGCAACAGTAGATGAGCTGGGTCTATGTGGAGTAACCACAGGAGCATTAGAAAGGCCCAGGCCCTCAAATGTCAGACCTGATTTCTGAGTTTCCACCACTTGAGCCACTTGAGAATCTTTCCATCGAAGAGACAATTTGGTCCTGAGACAGAGCATATGAATCAAAAGATAAAGGGATGAGTTACATCTCAGCTGCTTGCTGGCTATGCCAACTGGGCCTCTTGGATTTGGTTTCCTCATCTGAAAAATCAAGTGATGATAACATTCGCATCCAGAAGCTGATTATGTCAATGTGGAAATGCCCACAAAAGCATTTTGTCAATGGTGAAAAATCGATTCAGCTGTTTGTTAACTAACATTTTGAATTCTATCCTTGATATTCACTGCAATTCTTCTAGAAAGAGTAGGGTTCCTATGATTACCCTTTTACAAAAAAGAAAACTGAGGCTCAGATGGGCAATTCACCTGCCCTTTGTCAATACTAAATTTTGTGATTGTTCCTGTTGCTGATGTTACTGGATTCAATCATTACATTTCTGAGAATTACCTATAAAACACAAATGTTGCCATTGTAATTACCTTGGGTTGGTTTTTTTTTTCAGCCCTTACCTTTCTGGTTTAAATGAGTTTTTCTCAATTTTCATTGATAATTGAACCAAAAGAATCATATGAAATGGTTTCTGAATCTACTATGAAAGTACTATTTAATGTATTGTTTATTATATCATTAAAAGGCTTTTACATACAGTATTGGGTAATAAACTCCTTTAAGAATGTCGTGTCAGGATATAAGCTTATACTTCTTTAATAACTGGTCTCCTTTCTTCTAACAAATAATAAGAGCATTTCAATCCATTGCATTTTCTCTTTTGTCTCTACCACCAAAAAGCATGTAAACCAAATGTAATCTTAAGTGACTCAAAAACACCATTCATTCATTCATTAATTCATCTTCTCACTCATTAACCAAATTTTTAATTTGGTTGATTAATTAACCTCTGTTGCAAGCATTGTTGTATGGGGTAGGGAGAACACAATGAAAAAAATCCCTTCTCTTTTAGAGCTTATATTTTGTGGAGAATACACATAAATAATAAACAAATATGTTATATAAAATACTGATAATTTTTGTGTATATTTTTTATTGGAGTTCAATTTGCCAACATATAGCATAACACCCAGTGCTCATCCTGTCAAGTGCCCCCTCAATGCCCGTCACCCAGTAACCCCATCCCCCCACCCACCTCCCTTTCCACTACCCCTTGTTCATTTCCCAGAGTTAGGAGTCTCTCATGTTCTATCACCATCTCTGATATTTCCTACTCAGTTCCCCTCCTCTCCTCTACAATCCCTTTCACTGTTTTTTTATATTCCCCATATGAATGAAACCATATAATGTTAATCTTTCTCCGATTGACTTACTTCACTCAGCATCATACCCTCCAGTTCCATCCACGTCGAAGCTAATGGTGGGTATTCATCGTTTCTAATGGCTGTGTAATATTCCATTGTATACATAGACCACATCTTCTTTATCCATTCATCTTTTGATAGACACTGAGGCTCCTTCCACAGTTTGGCTATTGTGGACATCACTGCTATAAACATCGGGGTGCAGGTGTCCCAGTGTTTCACTGCATCTGTACCTTTGGGGTAAATTCCCAGCAGTGCAATTGCTGGGTCATACGGCAGATCTATTTTTAACTCTTTGAGGAACCTCCACACAGTTTTCCAGAGTGGCTGCACCAGTTCACATTCCCACCAACAGTGCAAGAGGGTTCCCCTTTCTCCACATCCTTTCCAACATTTGTTGTTTCTTATCTTGTTAATTTTCCCCATTCTCACTGGTGTGAGGTGGTTTCTCATTGTGGTTTTGATTTGTATTTCCCTGATGGCCAGGGATGCGGAGCATTTTCTCATGTGCATGTTGGCCATGTCTATGTCTTCCTCTGTGAAATATCTGTTCATGTCTTTGGCCCATTTCATGATTGGATTGTTTATTTCTTTACTGTTGAGTTTAATAAGTTCTTTATAGATCTTGGATACTAGCCCTTTATCTGATAGGTCATCTGCAAATATCTTCTCCCATTCTGTAGGTTGTTTTTTAGTTTTGTTGACTGTTTCTTTTGTTGTGCAGAAGCTTTTTCTCTTGATGAAGTACCAATAGTTCATTTTTGCTTTTGTTTCCCTTGCCTTCATGGATGTATCTTGCAAGAAGTTACTGTGGACAAGTTCAAAAAGGGTGTTGCCTGTGTTCTCCTCTGGGATTTTGATGGACTCTTGTCTCACATTTAGATCTTTCATCCATTTTGAGTTTATCTTTGTGTATGGTATAAGAGAATGGTCTAGTTTCATTCTTCTGCATGTGGATGTCCAATTTCTCCAGCACCATTTATTGAAGAGACTGTCCTTTTTCCAGTGGATAGTCTTTCCCTGCTTTGTCGAATATTAGTTGACCATAGACTTGAGGGCCCATTTCTGGGTTCTCTCTTCTGTTCCATTGATCTATGTGCCTGTTTTTTGTGCCAGTACCACAGTGTCTTGATGATCACAGCTTTCTAGTACAACTTGAAATCCGAAATTGTGATGCCCCCAGCTATGGTTTTCTTTTCCAATATTCCCCTGGCTATTCAGGGTCTTTTCTGATTCCACACAAATCTTAAGATTATTTGTTCCAACTCTCTGAAGAAAGTCCATGGTATTTTGATAGGGTTTGCATTAAACGTGTAAATTGCCCTGGGTAGCATTGACATTTTCACATATTAATTCTTCCAATCCATGAGCATGGAATATTTTTCCATCTCTTTGTGTCTTCCTCCATTTCTTTCAGAAGTGTTCTGTAATTTTTAGGGTATAGATCCTTTACCTCTTTGGTTAGGTTTATTCCTAGGTATCTTATGCTTTTGGGTGCAATTGTAAATGGGATTGATAAATGTTATTTAGGGGGAAAATGCAGGGAAGAAAAATTAAAGTGTCAGAATAGAGAAGGGGAGGTGATTGTTGCAGTTTCTATAGGGTGTCAGGAAAGGTGTCATAAAGAAGGTGACATTTCTCCCATTTGCAGCTACTGCCTAGCTAGCTTAGATCATACCAAACTTCTCCCTGAAGACAAGAAGAAAACCAGGTAAATGTATTTTAAATATTTCATTTGAAGGAATTAGAGAACTACTTAACTTAAAGGATCAAGAACTCAAGGGGAAGAGAAGCATAGCATCCTGAGCCCTATGTTCTGTCTTCTCTTGAGGTATTTACCAATTAGTAAATGGCGACTGAAAGGCTAAGAAGCTGAGAAGAAACTGGTAAGAGACTGGGATTTCAGCCATCTCAAAGGGCTGTGGAGACAAAAATTGCAATTCAGAGCATGTCACAGAAGACAGGACATGGTAAATACCATAGGCTTTCAGTTGTGACCACTGATGTTCTACACCCCAAAAACTAAGGGCAAACTGGAACTCAGCAAAGTGTCTGAAAACTGGAAACGTTTCCACAAAGACTGAAGTCATGGCTTCAATTTGGCCCAATTCCAGACTGGTTCATTTTTATCCACCCAAATGCTAAATTCCTGCGTGAAGATAACTTAATTTCAGAATCTCATACTAGTTCTAGTTTTTTTTTTTTTTCATGAAGAATGGCTGGAATTCAGTGAAATTTACTATGCAAACCTGAAGACAGACCAAATAACCAAAACCAAGAGGAAAAAAAAAGTAGGCAATAGAAACAGAACCAAAAGAGATCCCAAAGTGATTTTTTAAATGACTGATTAATGTGTACAAGAAAATATATGATTAAATAGGAATTTGACCAGAAAATTGGAAAGTATATTTTAAAAAGAATCAATGGAAACTCTAAAACTGAAAATACAGGATCTGAATTTAAGTGCTTAATGGATGAAGCTAAAGAAAAGAGAAATGAATTACAGGTTAGGTCAGTAGAAAATATTCAGATTAAATCATAGTGACACCAAAAGGTGGAAAGCACAGAAGTAAGGATAGAATACATTTGACACATGATCAAAACATTTAAGAGTAATTAAAGTCTCAGAAAGAAAGGACAGTGAAAATTGGCTCAAGGCAGCATTTGAAGAGATTGTGACTGCCAGTTTTCAACAACTAATGACCTGATAAAATATATCAAGCCACAGATTCCTGAGCAAAGACCTGAGATGGCTGAGGGAGGAGCCATGAAGTTATCTAGGGGAAGAATATTCCAGGCATAGGAAACAGCAAGTGCAAACATCCCAAGGCACAGATTCTAATCTGCCTGGAGGTGAGTGAACAGGAGGTAAAGTAATAAATTAGGTCAGAGAGGTGAGAGAGCTAGATGAAGGAGGGCCTTACAGAATCATGTAACATCTTTTTTTTTTTTTCGATACGATATGGTAAACCACTTCATAAAAGAAGACAGACATGATTTGACTGATCTGTGAAAATGAGCAATTACCATGAAAAGAACAAGTTTCTCATTCCCAGCATCAGTTGTCTACTGTTGTATAACAATTACCTCAAATGTAGTGGCTTAAAACAACACACCTTCATTATCTCACAGTTCTGTGGGTCATAATTCCAGACAGGCTCATTTGGCCTCTCTTAGAGTCTTGTGAGGCTCTAAGGCATGGGTCACACCAGGATCTTTTCTGGAGGCTCAAGGAAAGAAGTTGCTTCCAAGCTCATTTCAGGTTATTGGCTGGTCCAGTTCCTTGTGGTTGTTGGACTGAGATCCTCATTTTCTTGTAGACTAACTCTCATCTCCTAAAGACTACAAGTATTGCTCTGTGTGTGGACCACTCCATCTTCAAAGCCAGCAATGACACATCAAATTCTCCCCATGCTTCAAATCTCTGAATGACTCCTGCCACCAGCTGGAGAAAACTTTGTGCTTTTAAAAGGCCTAAGTCATTTAGTAAGGCCCACCTAGTTAATATCCATATCTTAAGGTCTGCTACTTTAGGATACTAACTCCATCTGCAAAATCCTTCACAATAAAGCTAGACTAATGCTTGATTGAATAACCAGGAAATTGAAATTTTGGGAGGATGTCTTTAGAATTCTGCCCACATTTCTGTTTTGCAAAGGAGAAAATGAGACATAGAAAGGTTGTGACTTGCCCAATATCACATTACTAGTTATAATTGCTATTGCCTTTTTTCTTGCTGACTAAAGTAGTAATAGACTAGATAGGGAAGGAATACAAGCAACAAAAATCAGAATTCTAATGCTATAGTCAAAGCCAAAAATGATTGCAGCATCAATGAGGGAGGTAAAAGTAGAGATTGTGAGAAGTGATTAGTTCTGGATATATGTCGAAGGTATAGTCAAAATTTGCTGATGGACTGGATGTGGGATCTGAAAGAAGGTGTCAAGATGACTTAAAGGGTTTGGTCTGAGCAAATAGAAGGACTTTCACTGAGAATACATTTACTAAGTTTGGGAAGTCTGGAGGATGAACAGGTTTGTTGGGGGAAGATCTGGTTTTAGACATGTTAAATTAAGATGTCTCTTAGGCATTCAAATGAGATGTCTAGTAGTATATAAATTTGGAGTTCAGGGAAGGTTGTCAGTGGATATATGATATTTAAAACTCTGAGCCTAGATGAGATCACAAAAAAATATAAGTATAGTTAAAGAAGAAAAGAGGTCCAGAAACTAAGCCCTGGATATTCAATGTTTAGGAAAAGAGAAGGAACTCAAAAAGATGATCAGGAAGGAGCAGCCATTGATGCAGGAGGAAACCCAAGAGAGTGTATTGTTCTAGAAGCCAAGTTAAGTATTTTACTAAGGAAGTACTGAGAGGCTATCTGTGCAGAATAATGCTATTTAGTGGAATAAGATGAGGACTAGGAACTAACCATTGTACTTAACAACACAGAGTTCATGATGACCTTGAAAAGAACAACTGTGATGGAGAAATAAGGGTACAAGACTTACTGGAGTAGATTCAAGAAAGATCAAAGGGAGGTACATTAGTGATTGTGAGTATGGAATCTCTTTCTAATTATTTTGCAATAAAGACAATCAGAGAAGTCAGGCCTACGATGTAAAAAGCTAGGAAGAGCATCCCTTCAATCCTAACAAGAAAAAGTGGGATAAACTACAAAACTATTACTTTTCTTGAACTTCTCAGACAGGTGAAAGCACAGGGCTAACAAGTAACCTGAAATTCGAAAAAAGACTTTGAAACCTGCTTGCCTGTAGCAGACCACAGAAGGAAGAGATTCTGGGCACCAGACAAGCAGCTAAGAAGTCTAACAAATTGCTAAAGGCTCAATGTGAGCTAGTTTGAGAGTATAAAACACTGAGAACCACAAATAAAAGAGGAGCACCCACTCTCAGGGTTTTCTTCATAGACCTCTACTGGATATTCACAGGAAGATTGGAAGAATAGCAAGACACAGAAGAAAGCCTTCCTCCATGGTGTCCTGTGGGAGGAAGGGGCAGCTGCCTTGAGGAGAAGACATAAAACTCTACCCAGACTCTTGTCTTCCATGAACCAAAGCCTTAAAATGCTGAGGAGAAAGACAGCAAGCCTGGAGCCCCAGGGCACAATTAAAGACACTTTACTGCTTGGTGAAGATTAAAAAACAAACTTTCTACCATGGAAAAGGGGCAGAAAATAGTCCAGGGTCCAGCATCCTATACCAATATAATTGGAGGTCACCAATCATGGAGAAAAAAAGCAGGAAACTGACAAAAAGAATCACCAAAGACACAAGCAGATTCTGGCTGCATGGGGGAGGAAGAGCATGTGGGTGAGAAATCCTGATCCTGAAAGCCAGATCCACAGGACCTCTCTAAAACTGAAACTGGGCCAAATGCTGGGCCCCCTATCCACCAAACAGCCTAACCAACACAGAGTAACAAATAACAGCAATCTAGCTTGTGGAAGAGAATAACACATGAAAAGAGACTTCTTCCATCACATAAGCATGAAGGGAAAGCCAACATCTGATGATACAACAGGAACATTGAGAAAAACCCTCCAGGACCCAAGCTGCCATCCTAAGTACAAACTAACATCAGAGGAATTTGAAACCACTGATGCCCTGAAGGTAACCATAGCAACAACTCCTGACTATATTGACTCAATCCCACACACCCAGGATTTAGCAGAAAAAGCATGACCATTTCCAAGCATAAACACTATTTACATTTGTTCCTGCTATTCTACATTGAGTGTCTGGTGTTCAACCAAAACTTACACACACACACACACACACACACACACACACACACACCACATAAAAACATCCTACTCTCTTGAGACATATTAATGAACAAAACTAGACTCAGAGGTGACCCAGATGTAACCATCAGGATATTTAAAATTGTCTGACTAGCATGTCAAAGGCTCTAGTGGAAAAACTGGGCAGTACGTGATGGATGGAAATTTCAACAGAGAGAATAAATCTATAACAAAGGATCTAATTAAAATGCTAGAAATAAAAAGAAAACAGAGTAAGATACATGAAGAATATTTTTGATAGGCTCATTAGCATACTTTATATAGCTAAGAAAAAAAAGTCAGACCAGCCTTGAAGTTAGGTCAATAGAAATTACCCAAATAATATAAAGAAAAACAGGAATAAAAAATAAAGGCATATCAGTTCATCTAAGATCTGTAGGACAATACCAAATGGTCTACTGTTTGTGTAATGGAGTTCCTGAAGTAGAAGAATGAGAGAAGAGAATATTTAAAATATTGGAAGGAATAATCACCAAGAATTTTCCCAAAATGATGAATGACATCAAACCACAGGTCTAACAAGCTCAGAGAAGCCCCAGAAGATAAATGTTTTTTTTTAAGAACATGTTTATCATATTCAAGCTGCAAAAATAGAGGGAAAAAAATTAATTATATTAAGAGGACCAAATATGAATTACAGCCAACTTCTCATCAAAAACTATGAAATCCAGAAGGGAATGGAGTAACCCTTTTGAAATATTCAATTAAAAAAAGAAACCTCCTAACTCTGAATTCTATACCTAGTAAAAATATTGTTCAATAGTGAAGGTGAAACAAAGACTTCTTAATAAAAATGAAAGCTAAAAGAATCCATTACCAGGAGATTTGTGCTAGAAGAAATGCAAAAGGAAATTCATCAGGCAAAAATAATTATAATAGACACAAATTTGCATATACATGAAATGAAAAGCTTAGAGATTGTTAAAATAAAAGTAAATAAAAGAATATTTTCCAATTTCAATAGCTCCAGAAGATGACTGCCAAAGGAAAATTAGCAATGTGTTGTGTGTTTATAGCACATATAAAAGTAAAACATGCAACAAAACAGCACAAAATATGAGAGGGAAAATTGAATATATTTTAAAAATATTTTGACAGCAAAATGTGAAGCAATATACTATTATATAAAAGTATTCTGTAATAAATTGACAATGTATATTTTTAAATACCAGGGTGATCACTAAAACATTTTTTATAGGTTTAAATAACAAGCCCATAGTAGAAATGAAATGGAAGCACAAAAGACTCTCAATTCATACAAAAGGAGACAGAAAAAGAGAACAAAGAATAGATGGAACTAGCAGAAAACTATGAGATTTAAATTCAACCATATCTGGAATGTCTGGGTAGCTTAGTGGTTGAGTGTCTGCCTTTGACTCAGGTCATGATCCCAGGTCCTGCGACCAAGTCCTACATTAGGATCCCCACAGGGAGCCTGCTTCTCCTGCTGCCTATGTCTCTTCCTCTCTCTGTGTGTTTCTCATAAATAAATAAATAAAATATTTTAATAAATATAAATAAATAAATTCAACTTTATCAATAATTACATTAAACATAAATGGTCTAAACACTTAAAAAAAGATTTTGTCAGATCGATTCTAAAAGCAAGACCCAACTATACACTATGTACAGAAAAACTCATTTTAAAACCCGGGCAGCCCGGGTGGCTCAGCGGTTTAGCACTGCCTTCGGCCCAGGGTGTGATCCTGGGGACCCGGGATCGAGTCCCACGTCGGGGTCCCTGCATGGGGCCTGCTTCTCCCTCTGCCTGTGTCTCTGCCTCTCTCTCTGTCTCTCATGAATAAATGAATAAAATCTTTAAAAAAAAAAAACCTTAAGGTTAAAAGGATAAAAAATACATGCTATATAAATACAAAAGAAAGCTATAGTGGCTATATTAATACCAGATGAATATCTGAATAATACCAGACAACTTCAATACAGGGAAAAATATTAGGGATAAGGGACATTATATAACGTGCTATTGGTGAATTTGAAATGTGTGTGCACTAAACAACAAGGTCAGTTTCTTTTTTAAAGTCAGAAAGAAGAAAGAGAGCAGCTGGAAGAGAATATACATTTAAGAGAGGGTTTTTTTTTTTTAAGGTACCAGAAGGTAGCAAAAATTATAGCCTATTTCATGCTGATATGAGTGATCCAACTGAAAGGATAAAATTGATGGCTTAGGAAAGAAGAGGAATTTGTGAAATATGCAATGGGGCATTCTCTCTAGGACACAGACATGGAGGTTAGTTTTACCTTGAACTGGTCATAACCAGTAACAGGAGAAAAGACAGTGCGGTAATTCCTTTAGGATTAGCATGTAGTTTCTCTTATACCATTTCAAGATTCCCTTCTCTATATTCACTTTTTAAAATTGTGTTTGCAATTTATTTAGACTAAAAAACATAAATAAATAAAAGAAACTAGTTCACCTATTTCTGTCATTCCCCACTCCAGCTCTTAAAACCACCAGTCTGTTCTTTGTACCTATGAACTTAGTTTTGGTTTTTCCAGGCACAATAAATAAGCACAGACTCTGCTCAGTGGGTAAGGAATCGTAACAACAAAGAACTGCCCTGAAAGGGACAAAGGTTAGTGGAGGAGAATCTTTCTGTTACTATTTTGTTAGCTGGAAAATTGTGGGGGTGGAGGCGTGCAGAAATAAGGGCTTTCCTACTTCACAAGGTCTTTCTGAATATCATGCAACAATTGTTAATTACAAAGCCTTACACAGAAATTTTATATTTTATGGGATGAAATAGAAACTAAGGCTACTCTCAACCCTGACTTCTAAGTTTCCACGATTATCTGAGAGCTCAGTGATCCGACTGAATGGAGAGCCTTTGTGTCTTTATATGAGTGTGGCTTTCAGGTCACCTGGATGGGATGAAAAATCTCTTCCTTCACATCTTCCCATGGCTGACCACTATTTCTCACATATATGTCAACTCAAATGCCAACTCCATGGAGAGGCTTTCCTGAAATATTCAGTCTAAAATATCCCCCATCCCCACCCTAGTCACTTTCATCTTCCTAAAATGTATCACTATGTAAAATGATATATTTGTACCTGCTTTTTGCTTAATGTCTGTGTACCTCTCCTACTATAAAGAAAGCTCCATGGAAGCAGGACATTTGTTGGTCTTTCTTAACTCTGGGAGTGAATGAACGGATGACCAAATGGATTGAAAGAGCACAGGTTTTGAAGCAAGACAGACCTGGATTCAAACCTGACTAACTGGGTGGGTGAACTAGCTAGCTTCAACTTCCTGATCAGGAAAATGCAAACAGTAATTCCTGCCTCGCAGTTATTGCAAAGACCAAAACAAATGCAAACAGGGGGGATCCCTGGGGGGCTCAGTGGTTGAGTGCCTGCCTTTGGCTCAGGGCATGATTCTGGGGTCCCGGGATCGAGTCCCGAATCGGGGTCCCTGCATGGAGCCTGCTTCTCTCTCTCTCTCTGCCTGTGTCTCTGCCTCTCTCTCTTTCTCTGTCTCTCTCATAAATAAATAAATAAAATCTTTTTTAAAAATGCAAACAAGATGTGTAAAGTGCCTGACACTCTCAACAAATAACAGCTCCAACTTGAGTTATGAAGAGATATTCCATCGGCCAAAGGAAAAGAAATTAGCAAGGGGGCTTCAACTGTGCCCTCCCTGCAGAGAGCATGCTCTGCAGTGGTTCCTGAGAAGCACAGGTGTTTGAGATGGCTGTTCTGATGCAGCCTAGCTGTCTTACCAATTCCTGGCCCCTTTCCCTTCTTTGAATGACTGGGACTCCATCTGTGGGCTTTCCCGCACTGTGCCACGTCTTGGAGGCGGAATAAGAAAGGACTTGCCATTTTAGGACATCCACGGTGAACTTCTTGGCCAAACTTCACCCGCCTCTGAGAATCAGCATGCCCAGACTGTGCGACCATCCTCTTTCCTCTCCTCTCCCTCAATCAGCTTCCCCCTCCTGCCAGCTGGCCTTCCTGCCCCCGACCAGCTGGCATCTCCAGCCAAGCAAGAAGATGATACCACCTCAAGTTCTTTGGACTATTTTCCAAAGAGATCAAGGCAGGGAGGGAAGATAGCAAAATCCCACAGGCTTGCTCAATGTCTTGCTTGCTGCTAAATAACTTGCCTAATTTTACAGAGCTATGAATGAGGGAGCCAGAATCTAACTCAGGCACAACTCATCCTGGGAGCACTAGCCCTTGGCCATCCTATGCTTCTTTCATGATGGATAAACATATACATACCTGGCATGCAGCATAGGTGCAACGAATGTTTAATGGCAGGAAATGATGAATGGATGGATGGATGGATGGACAGATGGACTGATGGATGGAAATAAGGAAGAAAGAAAATGGAAGAGTGGGAAAGATTAGAGATATCTAAGCTTAAGATCTGAAGAGAATATTGAATCTTTATCAGAATCAGGATGTTTCCTCAGGATTGAGATGTGATTGGTGGGTTCAAAGTAGCTGTATCTTAAACTACTGGGTCAACAGAAGAGATAGGAAGAGGTCTTCATAACTGATAGCTAGCCGGTCATATCTTCAGAAACCTCTTTCTCCCCCATCAGTCCTAATCCAGGCATGGAGTAAGGTCACTCTGATTCCCCATAGCTAACCTCTCTTTGCCTTACTCTCTTTTGTCCCTTTCAGTTCCCAGAACACCCAAGCCCTCACCTGTGGCAGGTGTTCACAAAATATAGTTGAGCAGGAGCTCAACTCAGAGGCATTTTTCTCTTGCCATTGCTTTTTAGGTCCTTATTTGAAGTTCAAAGTGAGACATAACAGAGATGCTTTCCCAGGGATCCATGTGTCCCTTAAAAACTTTCTATTTTCCTTTTTTTTAACTTAAGGAAGAATTTAAAAGATCAGTTTTTCATTGGACTAGTTCTCATTAGCTTGTTGACAATAACACAGAGAGAAGTTGTAGTGAATTTGGAATCTCTAGCCCAGAGGTGGGTTCTAGCTACACTGAAGTTCCTGAGACACTGTGGGTGTGGATCTCTTCCAGGATAGAGGCCAACAGACTCTTCCAGACATGGGGGTTTCCAACTTAGTCTAGACTCCATAGGAATTACCTAGTAGAAGGACCCAAGCCCCAAAACTCAACACAATAGACTCTTGTGGTCCTTCCTCCTACTATTCTACTAGGCTCATCTCTTACTATTTCTTGCCCTTTACACTTTAATATAACTGAATTTATGGGCAATATCCACACTCCATACTCCCTGTTCTCCACCAGTCCCCAACATTGGCTCATTCATCCTTCTCTGCCTACAACATCTTCCCACCTTCCCTCCTTTGCCAATGCCTATTCAACCACCAAGGTTCTGCTCACATGTCACCTTCTCCATGAAGCCTTCCCTTCCTCTATCCCTCAATTCAGGCTAGACTGTACGTGTTTTTCCATCTGAGTTTAGTTATTACAAACAGAAGCAGTCTAGGTATTTTAAGCAGAAAGTGTATTATGTTTAAAGAAGCTGGAAGTGTCAGAAGAGCAAGTTTCAGGCACAATCCCACCACTAAATGGCCACTGCCTCTGAAGGGAAGGGAGAGGAAATTGCACAGGCCACAAGGCTGGCTCATCAGTGAGCTTCCACTAGGAGCTTCCCTGTGCTTGACATGCTGGGGATGAATCAAGAGGAGGATGCCCTCCACCCACCCACCCCTGGCCAACACCTACTAGAAACATTTGCCTTTAGAAAAGCTTCCCGATTGCCCAAAACTCTTCTAGACTTTAAAGAAGAATACAATCATGGTGGTATTTCTGGAAACTTGGCAAAGAGATGAAGATATTTTAAAACAAAGGATTCTTACTGGGAATTCCTTGCTAGACGCCCACTTACTTACCCTACTCTCACAGTGATTTAAAACAAAGAAGCAAAACAGAGGTATAAAGAACACATGTCATCAAAGACCTGCTAATGCCTGACTTACCTGTATGTTGTTGAGAACAGCAAATCCACTGCCACCCAAAGAAGTCTGCACCGTTGATGCTGAGAAATTATCTTTCAAAATGCTGGGCAGTTCGGTCCTTCCTTGGTCATCACTTATATTCCCAGAATTCAGGATGTACATATTACATTGTAACTGCTCAATACATACTTGCTGGATGAATAAATGAATGGATGAATGAGGTATTCCTGTCATTTCTATTCATTTGTCCTCAAGAGCACAGCAAAATAAGTGAAGTCTGGTCTTCTGTGGTCCTTTTGAGAAAAGCCTGGAAACTCCTCAGCCTAGATAAAGGTCTGGAAGCAGAGGCCCCGGAAGCAGAGCCCAAGACACGGCTCCTGTGCATTCAGGTCATGAGAGCTGCCATTCCAAGAATGGATGAGGGGCCAAGGAGGTGCAGTGGGCAGAACTGTGTTCTCCAAAAAAACATGTCCAAGTCCTAACCACTCTGCGTGTGCTCGTGACCTTATTGGGAAATAGTCTTTGTGGATGTTACCAAGTGGAGTTTCTTGAGAGCATACCATCCAGGATTTAGGGTGGGCCCTAAATCTGATGACTGGGGTCCGATACAAGAAAGAAAGGGGAAATTTGAGATGCACAAGGCAAACACCAGAAGAAGAGCAAGGCTGACCCTGACATGACCAGGAATGCCAGCAACGACCAGAAGAAGAAAAAGAAAAGGAAAGATCTGCTCCAAACACCTTCAGAGCAAGCTCGGCCCTGGCAACACGTTGGTGTCAGACTTGCAACCATAAGCTTGTGAGGGACATTTTTGTGTCTATGGTTTTAAACCACCCAGTTTGTGGCACAGCAGAGTTTGCTGTGGCAGCCCCAGGAAACTAACCCGGGACAGGAATTCAGCAGGAGGAAAAGCTGGTGTAAGGGGTGTTACCAAACTGAGCACAGCTAAGGGGGGCTTGTGAGTGACCACCAGAGGCTCCTCTCCCCTTCATCAGGGATGGCTCCAAAAGGGCCACCTCCCCTGCACACGTGAGCCTGAGCAGGTGATCATGGGCATTCCAGAGAAGTCCCAGGACAGGAAGTAAGAGACAGAAGCCCACAGCTGCGGGAAAGCTCCATCAGGTTGCAGCAGCTGGAAATGAAGCTGGTGGGAGCTTGTGCAGAAAAGGGGCCGGGACCAAAGGGGAGGCTGGGAGCATTTGCAGGGGACAGAGATGGTGTCCAACATCATTCCTACCTCCAGAACTGCCATGTATGCAGGTTCTATGAGACATGCCATCAGCAGCCTTAGGAAATGAGCATCTGCCCCTTTCTGCGGAGGAAGAAACTGGAGCTCAGAGAGGGGAAGTAACTTGCCCTGGTCACACAGCTTGTAAATGACAGACCCAGGATTTAAACCCAACTTCTGAGACCACAAAGCCTGTGCTATTTCCACTGCACTGCCCTGCCCCACTGTCTCTGGAGCAGAAATAAATTTGACCCCAAGTATAAGGCTCCTCCCACAGTGGTCTCTGGAGTTTAACCATTTCATCCAGTCCTTCCCACTCATCTGGAGGTTAGACATCTGTCCCAACTTCAGACTAGGGGCTGCTGCAATGATACCCCGCTTCTACCTCTTGGGGTCTCCATAGACTGGCATGGACCTCCTAGGAGGACCACAACTGCTCACATAGGGAAAGCGTTCCATAGTTTAAAAGAAAAATCTTAAACAACTGTAGCAAATATTTACTGAGTGTTCTTCTTGTGCACAGGCTTCTTGTACATTGAGCTAAGGAATGAAAATGACGAACAAGACAGGGATACACAGCCCTCCTTGCAGAGATCATAGACTAGAGGGGGAAATAATGAATTAACTCTGCAATGAGAACTTGCCGTCTGCTCAACACCCTCCAGTAGCTCACGTGACACTCGTGACACTTGGGGAAAACCCACATCTCCACCAGGGCTTAGAGACCTCTGTGACCCACCCCCCCACACCCCCGGGGCGCTCTCCAGCCATGCCCACCTCTCTCTGGTTGGCTCTCCCAGGACTCTTGCAGTCCCCGGATTATGCCAGCCATCCTGCTTTAGCATTTGGGGCTGACTGTTCTCTTGCCTCCTTCGAGGGTGCTTGGCCATCTTCTTTCATGAGCACCTGTCCTCCTTCCACATTCCCCTTCCTTCTTTCCCTGCTCTGTTTAAAATATACCAAGTCACAGTTTCCCCAATAATATATCACATATGTATTCATTTATTATATTTATTATTTGTTCTCTGTCTCCCCCCATGAGAACATCAGCTCTGTGGGGGCAGAGATTTTTGTCTTTTTCATCCCCTAATGTGTCCCCAGCAGTTCCCAGAACATGGAAGTCTTGTTAAGTGAAAATGAGCCAGAGGAAAGAGAAAGAAGGTGATGAGAGTGGTCTGTAAAGGGAACCTGGTGGAGCTTGGGCAAGTCACAGTCAGCCCAGGAGTGGCAGATGGGCAGAGAAGAGGGGTAAGGGGCAGGGAGGGCAAGTCCCTGGATAGGAGCCCAGTGAAGACAAAGGTCTGAGATGGGAAGGAGCTTGTGAGCTTGGAATATAAGAATTTTTAAAAACCAGTATGGCTGGAGCATAGTGAAGGAGAAAGCACATGCGTCCGTGCTGGTAAGTGGGGCAGAGGGGGCACTGAGATCTGCTCCATGCAAGGGGTTCACCCTCCAGCCTCTTGACTCTATGTGTGGGCCATCCCAGGAGAGAGCCCAGGCCAGCATGGCTGGTGGGGACTTGAAGCAGGACAGGTGTGCAATGGAAGAGTGACATTTTTTAAATTTTTGATTAATTTAAATACAAACTTAAAAACCAATACTCAATTCAGGTATCGGACAACTTTTAAGAATGTTTGAAGCAATCTGGGTTGTTGTGAATCCACTTTTTTCTGCTGCAAATTTTATGAAATTTAAGTACAAATCAAGTAGTTCCAATGAAAAGTTAGAGTTCAAATAGAGATGTGCTAAATGAGTAAAATATACACCCTTCCAAAACTTGGTATAAAAACAGAATGTAAAATATCTCATCTTTTTTTATATATTAAAAAATGTTGAAATGACATTTTGAATTTAATGGGTTAAATACCATATATTATTAAAAGGAAATTTGCCTGTTCCTTTGTACTTTTTTTAATATAGCCACTAGAAAAATTTTAATTATATAGATAGCTTGCATTGCACTTTTGTCGGGCAGCACTGCTCTCTACTATCAGGTCCTGAAATGCTCAAGCTTATCTTACGTGTATTTGTCTCCCTCTAGCCCAGCCTGGGGTGGGGGTGGGGTCTGGTATGGAGAAGGGACTACAGGGAGGCTTCCTGTGACTTCCACAAGCACTGAGTCCCCAGCCAGCCCTCTCGCTCCCAGAATCCTCTGGCAGCATTCAATCTTCCCTGGAATAATGCAAGCACAGGGCTTTGCCAGCCAGCAGCTCACTACCTGGAAGGCACTGCTATTTATAGATGATGCCATCCGTGGGAAGTAATAGTCCCTCAGAATTCTCAGAAGACTTTGCCTTTCGATTAGAGCCCAGGCTGGTTAGGAAAGTGAAGACCAATTTATGAATATTTTTAGTCCCATGCAATGTACATTCGGGAGCACCGAAATTCCAATCCATTCTTTCCCAGGAGGCTGAGCACAGCTGCAAAGTCAAAAGTGGGCATTTTCATGAGGGAGCATAATTAGCTTCCCTGCAAACAGGCTCCATGGAGTAAGTAGGTTCATGGGTCTGTCTGAGGGAGGGAGGGATGATACTGGGAAGGAGGGAGTGCCTCAGAAGTCAACATAAGCAGCATTTCAAAGCAGTTTGGTGGAAGCTGCTTGGAGATTAGATTTCGAGCTCATTCTCTTGTTCTCTCACTGGCCATTTCTGAACATTGCTTAGTGCCAATTGAGAAAAATTACAAAAATAAAACCTGTCTTTGGGAACACCACAAAAGGCAGATTTCTCTGAGTTCAGAGGCATTGATTTATAATCCTGTGTCCCCCATGTAAAGACTCAAAGATAGCAGCCTCTTGTCTCTTTCTTCTCATCAAAATTATGTCTAATGTATGTCAGTGAAAGAAACAATTTGGCAGGAAGTGACCTGCCCTCACTCTGATCAGTGGTGGGCAGCCCTTACCCCATTGACGGGACCCACTAAAAGAGAGCTATGGCCAACGGGAAAGCATGGAACTGCAAGTCAGACACCCTGGCACCAATTAGCTGTTCTGGGGCACAGAGATCTGGGTTACCACATCCACAAAATGCAACGTTTTTAAGAACTGGAGAATTTCCCAGCATCCATGAGACAACAGGATGTGGGTATCTCCCTTCCCATTTTGTCTTTTGGACTGCCTGACTCCCAGGCTCACAAGGGGGTGTACACAATAATAAGGTGTACCTTATTATTTATAATACTTATCAAAGAACACGTCATGATAACATCAAGTACCTGCCATCATTGTTCAGGTTCTCAGATGAAGAAACGAAGGCTTGGGAAACTTCATTGACTGGTTTGAGTCAAAGAAGGAGAGAGAGTAGCCATCAGTATTCAATGCAGTTCATCTTGAATTCAGGCTTAGGATGTTTTCTGGGTATGACAGTCTTTCTTTAGCAAATACCCCCTGAGTGTCTGCTACTAATAACAACTGTGTGTCTGCCACATTAGCTCATTTATTCCTCAGGCAACAACATGAAGTGGGTAAATCTCAGGAAAGTTCACAAGAGGTCCAGCTAACTACAGAGAATTGAACCAGGGTCATCTTACCATCCTTATGGTCCATGAAAATCATGATGAAGGACATTTTCGAAAGGTTGCTATGAGTGAGCTTACTACATGTCAAGTTCTATTTTTTTACCTGAATTAGCTCCTTTAGTGGTCACAAAATCCTACAAAGAAAGTCTTATTATTATTCCCATTTTATAGATTAAAAAACTGAGGCAGAGAGGAATGCTAGATAGCTTGCCTAAAGATATACATAAAGGAGTGACATTTTCTGGGCGCTCTGCCTTCAGACCCTGGGCTCTTCACTCTTATGACTAGAAAGGGGTAAAAAGTAACAAGGAACCCACAATGAAGATATTATATGCAGAAAACCCATCAGCACTTGAGGGACTTCATCCAGGTTCTAGGAAACAGCACAGAGAATGGGAATGGATGTTACAGGGTAGATGGAGCCTCAGTCCTGTGTGTTAGCAGTGAGGTGTGTGTGTGAAAATTTTACAACTTATAACACAAAACACTGGAGAGGTCTAGGACTTAGGAGTGCTAGGTGAGATTGGTAGGAGACTGGAACCAAGATTCACCAACATAGGGGTCTGGAATCATGGGAATTAGCTGAAAAACTGGACCCCAACTAGTTTCCTTTCCTCCTCAGCTACCCCTCTGTGAGTGGTGCCTTGTCAGCCAGGTGCGGAACCTGCCTTCTTAACCTCATACCTCTGCTTCAGGCAGAACATTTGAGGTTTTCATTCTAACTGAAGACACTGGGACCCCCTCCAAGGAGTCCTATTTGGGAATTTGGGATTCTTTAAGCATGATACCTGGCAATATAAAGAGGAAAAATATGAAAGGGAAGAGACATACCGATGTGGTCTAATATCTTGCTAACTGCTTATTACTTCTTAAAACATCACAATAAAGAAAAATCTCTAAAAGCTTCTATAGAGGACCTCTCGTTTTAGGATGGCAGGGTAAATACCCTTCTGCTACCTTTTCCTTCCCAAAATTTCTTTCAATAACAAGAACTAAAAACAAAACAAAACAGACAAACAAACAATGCATTTCATCTTCAATAAAACTAAGAGACATCTGAACACACTATATCGGAAGATGGACCACAGAAGGGGGAAAACAAATGACTTAGCAGAGAACCTTTCAGCCCTTTGTGCCCACAAGGAAAGAAATCAACCCAATCTGCCCTTCCAGCAAGAGAAAGGCCTAGAAACTGAGAGTACTGGGTATCAAAATGACAGAGGAAGGAAGGATAGATCAAGCAGCTGAATACAGAAGAGTAGTTGAAAAAGGCAATTTTTTTTTTGTTGGAATAAATTTATTTCACCTGTCTGTAAACAAGGTGTATAATAGTTGGGGCATTTTTTAAAACGCATATTAAATCAGATGAGTTAGATTGTATCCCAGGTATAACAAAGAGCAAGGAAAGAAATAGACAAATCAGCAACAAGATCTGTTTTTAAACCTGTATATTATCCACAAGGACCAAACAATAGAAGCAAATACTGGAACGTCCCTAAAGTAGTGCCATTCAGAAGAAACCTTTAATAGGTCAGTTAAAATCTATCATGCAGTGACAGCGGTTCATTCTAACAATAGTATGGCACAGAACACATATGGAAATTCAGGCACAAATAAAAACGGGTCCTATGAGGAACAAACTAGACACACTCCAGATGGTTATGCTGGGATACCTAATGTCCATAATGGCAGCCATTTACAATTTTATAAAGAGTAGAGCTGTTGTACAAAGAAAAAGATAGGCACAAAAATCTGAGCTACTGCAATAATGGAATGTCCCCGGGGATTCAATCAGTGTGGCTATTGTAAGGTCATGGGAGGGAGTGCCTTTTGCTCCTGTTTTGCAGCTGCACTCCTTATATATCCCATAGACAAGAGGTTGTCTCCACTCAGTATAACAACAATACTAGCGTGAACTGCTGCCACTCTCAGCAGCTCATCAACAAAAGGGATATTACTTGGTTAAATGAACTAGACACTAATAAAAGAAGATGGAAGCAAGCCAAATACCCATGTGAAAAATTTAAATGATTACAATTTAGACACTTAGGTCCCCATCCCACCCCCTGTCCTACTCTCTAGGACACCCTAGGTTTATTCTCTTGGGTACCAAGTTGAGCATTGACTCTGTACTTTGTTGAAAACAATTCAAAGAAAAAGTAACTTTATATGTACCTGGGGTGGAGTGGGGATCCATGGCCGCTTGATTTGAAGATCTTTCTACAGAAAAATAAAGCTATAACAGGAAAAGACCTACAAATCTTTAATGAAAATGTCATCTAGCCTTCTACTGCCCTATAGTAGAGTCCACCAGTACACTCAGGACTTGCCTCCAGTTTGGAAAAACTTAATTGTTAATATGAACAGACAATTAAGAATTACTAAAAAAAAAAATTGGAGAAACCATCCTCCTTGAGAAAAGAGGACTGAACAAAGAGCAAAGAATACAGAAGCAACAGAATTAATGCAGAGAGCATAAGAAACTTCAAAGAAAATGTAATTAATATCCTCAGAGAAATAAAGGGAGATACTATAATCCATAAAACAAGAAAAATGCAATCATAAGAAAGTGCATTCAGAGAATAAGTGAGAGTTCTTGGAAATTAAAAATATGATGACTCAAAAAAATTCTTAATTCAAAATAAGTGCTTGACAATAAAGTCAAGAAAATTTCCCAGAAAGTAGAATAAAAAGATAAGCAGTGAGCAGTAGGAAAGAAAGGAAAAGAAAATTAGAATTATCAATCTAAGAGGTTGAACATCCCACTAATAAGAATTTCCAGAGAGATCAGAGAAAATAGAAGGGAGGACATTATCATACAAAAAAGAATGCAAGAACATTTCCTAGAATGGAGGTACACAGGTTATCTCTGAGTAATCAATAAAAAAAAAGAATTATAAAAGTTCAAAGTCCCAAAGTAAAATATATCACTGTAAAATCTCAAAACAAACAATCAAAAATTATGTAAAAAGGTATGGGGATATGCACGGCATTGGACTTTGCCATTGGAACCTAAGTAGCTAGGAAAATGGAGCGACTCCCTCTGAATGCTAAGAGAAAATAATTTACACTTGAGACTACATAGCTCTACAGACTGCAAGTCAAATGTGAGCCTAAAGTGGAAAAAAATGTTTTAATGTGTCAAGTCTCAAAAATGTAATTCCCACTCACTCACCATTTCTCATGAAGCTGCTGGAGAAAGGGTTCCAACAGAACAAAGAAGTAAACCAGAGAATGGAAAACCCACTGCAGGGGAGTGGGGATGAGAGCTGCAAGGATGATGGTTGGCAGGTGTCCGGGAATATGGCTAAGGAGCTCATTTAGAAAATGATTAGTCTTAGATAGGAATGGAGGATGGAGGCTCTAGGAGAAAAGTGGAATAGTTAGAGTACTAGACAGGTTTGACAATGTGGGAAGTTGACCCAGCTCTACATCATTTAATTGAGGTGCTATAAGGTGTGAGAAAACCTAGCCAAATGAAACAACACATTAAGTAGTGCTTTTCTGGACACTGTAAAATCATTTTACATCTATGAAACTAAGTAAATGAAAAAATAGGCAATTATTCACCCCAGAAAAAAACTAGAAATTTTGTAAAAAAAAAAAAAAAAAGAAAGAGAAAGAGATAGAAAGAAATGTGGTCAGTGCACATTACTAGCTCAGCAGTGGACAGTGTTTAGACAATTATAGTAATAAAACACTTAATATAAATTTGAATTTAAAATGTGACATGACTATTTTGAGAGAATAAGGTAGAAGCAGTTAAAAATAGCACAATTCCTCACTCACCATAAGAGAAAAGTCAGTAGAAAATGTGTAAAATTTGACCTAGCAAGTAAACATAAAATTAGAATTATGAAGTTACCTACTAGAAGAAGTGACTAAAAAAATTCAAAGTGGCCTGTGGGGATGGATATAGGTACAGGTTTTGACATACACATTTTAGCACCATGCTACATATTGTTGGTCCTTTGCCCAGAACCCCTTTCCTAGGAAGTGAATCCATTTCATATCTGCTTGCTAATATCACAAACATCCTTTTCCAGAAAATTTCATTCAGCCAACAGAGCAGCTGCATGTGAAAATGTCCTGGAAAACTGTGATTTTGAGGACCACCACTAGCCAATGACTACCTGATATGGAGTACAAAAGCGTGTTCCACACCCCTCCCCCTCCGCCCCCGCCTTTCAAGGTGAGGAAACTTCAGGGTTCCAATAGTCCTTCAGAACCTTCTGTGCTTATGCTTCAGTTGAAGGTACCCTTTGTTCAACTCCTTCCCCTGCCCTATCCTGTTCCTTCACTTTCTGGCAGATTTCTCCTGAGTGTACTCCCTCAATAAATTACTTGCACAAGAATCCTTCTATCAGGCTATGCTTCTAAGGAACTCCACTAACTCTGCACGTTAGTGCCAGTGGCTCTATGAAGCCAAGAATGGAGCTGGATCACCTGCCAGCTGATAACCACCCATCACTGGTTTTAGGTGGCATATTGATAGAAGACACATTTTTAAATATGGAACTAAAATATTTCCCTTAATCCATTTGGCCTGCAGAAGTGGTCCAACCTCCTTTTTAAAAAACAGAGCCCCTACTTGGTTGACCACTCTACTAAATTCTCAGTTGAGGCTGGTGTCTTTATAAGACAATGTTGGTCCTCCTCAACACCTGTCCCCACTTTTCCACTTAGCCATCAGACCAATAACTTGGATCGCATTTCCTCGTGACTCCGGTGGATGGGATGCACTCCATACACTAAACAAGGAGAGGGATTATACATCAAAGGAGCTTCAGGACATGTTCATCCACTTAGCATAGAGAGAAAAATGTCCAGAGGAAGGATACACAAAAATTACATAAATTTATAGGCAGGGGCAGATAGTTTGACTGGTTTGATGAGGGCCTAAAAGAAGCAATATTAGAAGACTGGGGGATAAAGAGATCCAGAGATGAGGGAAATGGATGGATCTAGGGGAGAGAGTCTTTGTGAAGCCTGTCACAGGCCCACTAAGGAGTACCCTGTGGAAGAAGCACTAAACAACTGTGGGAAACAATGACTTAACAAGACATATCAACCATGCTTTGCCTCTGGCCACTCCAGTTCCCTGCAATGTGTACAAGAATAGAGGAGCCACAGTGGCAGAGATGGAGGCATGCATGAGCCCAACAGCATAGTCTTTTCCACTGAGCCTAATCTAGCTACTGACATATGGAAGTCTGAATTGCCTACAACAGAGACTTATGCTGAGTCCCTGAAAGGGACTAACCAAGCTCTTGAGAGCTGTTCACACCTCAGCCCCCTCCAGTCTGGAGAGGGTAGTAATTTGTCCTACCCTTTTTACCATATACATTGTACAAGATGGACACATATGCTGAATATGAGCTTACTTTTCATGCACAGGGCCTTGATTAGCATCACCGTCTGAGGGCTTATGGAAGGGTTGGTCTGCTGAAATGGGATCTCCTGTAAATACTGCTCAGACCACAAGACACACCATGTAGCAGAGAAATTGTGGTGCCCACATGACATGAAATCCACCAGACCACTTTATCCCATATACCACACCATCCAGTCACTGCATGCCAGATACACCAGTTGAATGGCTTCTTGAAGGGACAACAAAAGCACGAGCTTGAAGATGACACCATGTGAGGATGGGAGATACACTTAAACCAATAGCCATTGCATGGCATGTATCCCCAACAGTTTATACATGTGGGCTGGAAATCAAGTGGAGGAAGTAGGAGTGGCCCCATTCAGTATCACTCTCAGTGACCCACATGGGGATTTGACTTCTAATCTCTGCAAATTTAAGTCCAATGGGACTAGGGGTTCTAGTTCCCCAAGGGGAGGAGGGGATACATGTAGCTGAAAACAGAGTAAGATTCTCCTAACGCTAAAGCTATGCCATTGCCTGGTCAGTTTGATCTCCTGGTGATAGTAGGCCAGGAGACTAGTTTATTACCATGCAGGTGGAGGTCATTAGCCATGACCTTTGTGAGGAGAAAGTAGTCATGCTGCTACAAGATGGGGGCAGGGATAAGTATGGACAAGTGTCTATATCACCCCACTGAGGAAGCCACTTGGCCCAGCAGAAGTGCTATCTGAGTGAGAGGGGCTAGAAGGGATAGAGAAGGGGTGATGGGTATAGATATGGCCTAGGTCCAATTGCAATGGGGGGAGGGACTATTGTCCATCTCATTGACCCACCTCATGGAAGTTCCCCAGAAATTATGACCCATCAAAATGCTGGAAAAATTGTGTACAGATGAAGTAAATTTATTGTGAAAAGCCAATATGTCTAGGCAGAGGAAACATGGACTGGGATGGATGCTGGTAGTACTTTGCCAGATTCTCAACACTGGCCAGTGGCTAGCAGTCATGGCTGCATCCCTCTAGAGAGAATTGCTCTCAGCTGGTAAGAGCTACTCCACCTGGAAATACCTGGGAGGTGATTCTGGTCCCACCAGCAGCAAAGGGCAGATGCCAGACAAAGACTGATGAATACAGAGATGCTTGCCTCCAGGAAGACCAGCTCTGGGACACTTCCAACTTCTCCATGGGAGCAGACTGAGGCTAGACTCCAGGGACAATCACCCGCCCAGTTCCTTTCCTGCTGCCTCCTGTTCCCCTCACTTTCTGGCAGTTTTTTCTGAAGGCCGTTTCCTCAGTGAATCACTGGTGAAAGAAGCCCTTTCTCAGGCTCTGCCTCCAGAGATCTAAGGAATTTGTCCTAAATCAAGGACTATTTTACTTTTAAAACTGTCTATATGTAATACTTGGATAATGATAATTCACTTCTAAAACACAAGTTTCTGAAGAGCTAAGAAAAAAAAATTTCCCTGTACTAGCTTCCTTAGGGTGCCGTAACAAAATAACCACAAACTAGGTGGCTTGAAACAATAGAAACTTACAAATATCATATGATTTCACTCATATGTGGAATTTAAGAAACAAAACAAATAATGGGGGGAAAAAAAGACAAACAGACACTGAATTCTAGAGAACAAACTGGAAGATGCTGGATGGAAGGCAGCCGGGGATGGATGAGGGGAGTAGGTGGAGGAGATGAAAAGTACATTTATCATGATGAGCACTGAGTCATGTATTGAAATGCTAAATCATTATATTGTACACCTGAAACTAATATAATGCTATATGTTAATTATACTGGAATATAATAAATAAATGAATACTTTTTTTAAAGTTGAAACTTTTTATCTCATAGTTCCAGAGGCCATAAGTCTGAAATCAAGGTGTTGGCAGGGTCATGTTCCTTCAGCTCTAGGAAAAGACCCTTCTTGCCCTTTTCCAGCTTCTGGCAGCTCCAGGAATTCCTTGGCTTGGAGCAGTATAATTCCAACCTCTGCCTCTGTCTTCATATGGCTGTCTTCCCTCTGCGTCTCTTGTCTATGTCTACATTTTCTTCTTAGAAGAACACAATCAGGGTTCTATAGACTATAGAACTGCCCTGGAGCTCTGAACTTGGGATGAATGAAACATTTCCTCTTTTTATTTTTTTTTTATTTTCGAAGTATAGTTGACATATAATATTAAATTAGTTTCAGGTGTACGACATAGCTATTTTATGCTTAAGCCTCCTGGGTGGCTCAGTTGGTTAAGTGTCCGACTCTTGATCTCAGCTCAGGTCTTAATTTCAGAGTCTGTATGAATATAAGCCCCATGTTGGGTTTCTTACTTAAAAAGAAAGAAAAGAAGAAGAAGAGGAAGAAGAAGAAAGAAGAAGAAGAAGAAGAAGAAGAAGAAGAAGAAGAAGAAGAAGAAGAAGAAGACAGGAGGAGGAGGAGGAAAGGAAAGAAGGAAGGAAGGAAGGAAAGAAGGAAGGAAGGAAGGAAGGAAGGAAGGAAGGAAGGAAGGAAGGAAGGAAGGAAGGAAGGCCAATCATATTGCATTAAGGCCACTCTACTTCAGCACAATCTCATCTTTCTTTAACCAATAACATCTGCGATGACTCCATCGCAGTACGGTCATGTTCTGCATTACCAGTGGTTAGGACTTCAATATACCATCAGGGGACACACAATACAACCTATAATGTTCCCCCTAAAAGGAAGGATACTCAGAATGGTGGTAGATGTCTTGCCAGCAGCACTGAATGCTAGAAGATCAAAAAGCATGTTCTAAACACTGAAGTCAAAACACTTCCAGCCTTTATCTAACCCCAGTAGGATACAAATTCATGAGCTTTTAAAGTTTACTTACTCTTGAGGACATAAAGAAGGATACGCTCTAGCAATCTAAGGGAATAACCCAAGGAAGAAGAAAATGTAAAATGCAGGAAAAGAGGCTCCCACTCAGGTGAGCGTACAAGAATGTCCAGAATGGTGGCTATGCCACCCAGAAGGGAAACTGGTTCAGCCTGGATGGGAGCACAGTGACTTTAATAAAAAGGACAATATTTGATTGCCTGAGGCTCTTGAAAAATATATATATGGAGGAAAATTATAAAGAAGATATTGCAAAGTGAAAAAAAAAGAATAATAACTATAGATTTTAGGAAAAATAAAATCAAAACTATACAAGAAAAGAAATAAAATCATAGTGTACTACCTGGAGAAACTTCAGTCATAATACTGAAAACTCTGTTAAAAAGTTAAATATATGGTATTGTTTAAATTTGTCAAGTGAATGCATATATATATGTATACACATAATATATACTATATATATAAAATATATAAAGAAGTTAAATCCCAATAATTATAGCAATACATCAGTAGATAATATCGAAATATGTCATACAAAAAGAGCAACGTAAGCACATTGTTCAGTGATATGGAGAGAACCACCAGAAGAAACACTTCAAAGAGTTAAAAGTGCCCCTAAACGGCAGGACAGACACAGGGAGAGCAGGTGATGGATGCTCTGTTATGAAACTGTTTTATTCTACTTAATTTCTTAAATCCATGTGACCTATTCAGATTATTTGAAAGGCTTAGGTAATTCGCAACTACACAACCAGTAAGCATCAATACTGGGATTGGAACCTGGAGCTATTTTATGCTTAAGCCTCACTCTTTTCTGTACACTTTGCTGCCTACTAATTAATAGGCACTGTGACTTACCCTCAGGACACAGGGGTGAACAAAACCATCTCTTCCCTAATGGATTTGTACGAGAGCATGAAGACAATTATTATTTTATATAATTAAAATATAGCACAAGAAAGTCCAAATTGGAGGCATGTATAAAACATTGAGATTTTTAAAAAGAAATCACCTTGAATGTAGCTTTGAAGACTTTCATGATCTTTCTAGAAGGACAGATTCCCCAGGGCAGGTGGGTAGTTCTACAGGATCAGGAAAATAAATTCCTGTCTCCTAAAATTGTTTACCCCTAAGGGGACTCTTTGGACATAGAGGCAGGTAATTCTGCTACTTCAGCTTCTTGGTAAATGGAAATACCAAAGGTCTAGAGCCTGGAGCACAATGGAATCTAAGGTGTGGGCTGTGGCCAAGGAAAGGGCTGAGACCTCTGGTGTTGGGTGTTGGGTGTTGCTAAGATATACTGGAAATGAATATGTTGTAAAACCAAAGGAGGGGAACTTTCTTAACCAGGCTGCTCCCACACTGGCAGAGGAGGACAGGTCTGCTTTTTCAGGAGCGAGCTAGGAAGACAGAGGGAAATAGAGCTGTAAACTCTCTGTGGGTAAATTCAGAAAGATGAGCAAAGGCTGGCGGAAGGATGGATAATTCTCTGCAATAGGTGTACATATTCTGAAGCCAGAAAGCAACCATTAGAGCAGTGTGAAAAATGGAATGTGGAACAGTGGGGAGGAACGTCAACAAACAGAACCAGGTCAATGAAAGATTATAATCCAGCAGAACCAGAGTTACGATGGCAGATAGATAGGATCCATCCCAAAGCTCGCCATTTGGTCTGCAGTGCCTGGAACAAAGGCCTGAGAAAGATTTTAACTCTGGGCTTGGCAGGAAAGGGCTCTGGGATCTATTAGCAATACCTGCTGCTGGCCACAAAGGGGGAGATGCTAGCCTCAGACCCTCTCAGCAGGTGGATTTTCCCCTCCCCGGGGATCAGCATTCTACAATGATGAAGTGTGTGTTATAAAACATAGGAAACAAATGACTCTATTATATTCTTTTCACATGGCCAAGGTGCTTATTTGTGTTACCTTTACAAAATGAATAGATTACACCCAAGTGATACTTCTTTGCATAAAAAAAATGCATTGACATTTGCAATTTGCATCCAGCTTTATGTATATGAATACCTTCTCAAACATAGGATCATGTTTCAATGAGAAAACTGTAGAGTACATAGTTTTTATTCCATGCTTTGGGTTAATTAAGTTTCCATCCAGCTGGGGGGTTTCTTTTATTTGTAACCTATCTAATTGGTACAGGTTTAGTTGGAAGCTGAAGCAAAGTGTTGAAAGGGCCATGGAGTGAACGTGTCTATAGGAAGACTATAGAACTGCCCGGGAGCTCTGAACTTTGGATGAATGAAACATTTCCTCTTTTTAATTTTTTTTATTTTCGAAGTATAGCTGACATATAATATTAAATTAGTTTCAGGTGTACAACATAGTGATTAAACAATTCTGTACATTATGAAATGTTCATCACGGTAAGTGTATTACAATATTTTTGACCACATTCCGTATTGTACTTTTCATCCCCATGACTTGTTTCTGTTATAATAGGAATTTCGTACCTCTTAACGCTGCTCTGAGACAAGATGAAGACAACCAAGGTTCCCAAGAAACAAGCTTTTGAGACCCCTCGCTTGCTGCCAAAACACACCCACTCACACATACCGCAAAGCACTTCAAACTGACACATCATTAAAACCAGTGTTTGGTTAATCAGGAGATTTGGTAATTTTCTGAAGTGCTCCCCCTACAAAATCATCAACCATGGAGTTGGGTTTCAGTGAATGGATTTTCACTGAGGTGAACTAGAGCCCCCTTTAAAGACTTTGAAGTTTGCAGAGATCTGGGGTAGAAGTGGCCATTTCGCACAATGAGCTAGAAGGGAAATACCTCAAACTCTCACCCCATTTAGAAATAAAAAGCTAGGGGTGCGTGGGTGGCTCAGTGGTTGAGCGCCTGCCTTCAGCTCAGGACGTGATCCCAGAATCCTGGGATCGAGTCTCACATCAGGCTCCCTGCATGGAGCCTGCTTTTCCCTCTGCCTCTGTCTCTGCCTCTGTCTGTGTCTCTCATGAATAAAAAAAAAAAAAAAAGAAAGAAGAAAGAAGAAAAGAAAGAAAGAAAGAAAGAAAGAAAGAAAGAAAGAAGAAAGAAAGAAAGAAAGAAAGAAAGAAAGAAAGAAAGAAAGAAAGAAAGAAGAAAGAAAGTTAGTTAAAGCAACTTGTTGGGTGGAAAATGGGATAGCCCCAGCCAATGTCTTGTGACCGGTAAGGACACCAAGGATTCTCATTCTGAGGATGACAGCAGAAAGGACTGGACTAGTGTCCTGAACAAGAGCCCAGAAAGAGGAAGAAGAGAAATGCTTGTCTGGGGTCACAGTAGAGCTACACATGGAAGCCACTCCAGATCCCTTATCACTGCCCACTTCCCCAACAACCACCTCTGGCTCCCCTGGGGTGTTCGCCCAGTGACACCCACGGAGATCTGGACCAGCCAGAGAGCCATCATGACAGGGATACAAGTTCCTGTTGGCAGCAACTTCTGACAGTGACAGGAGAAGCAGATAGAGGCCCAGCTTCCCAGTTGTCCCTCCCCCCTGGAGTTCATGGGCAGACCTGGCCTCATGGATCCGTGCAGATCCTCGGAGTTGACTCTGGAGACCCCGTAAGGGACTATGGGCTTTCTGAGAAGTGTGGGGGATCTCATGATTAATTCACTTACAAACATAAGGGGGTATATTTGCACCCCAGCTGGTGACACAAGCCAAACCTTTTCTATGAAGAATGGAGTCTGCATAAAGTTTTGTCCTGCGGGGATGTGCTATATGTGACAGGTGAACATGGATGCTCAACAGGTTTCTGTCGTTTTGCTTTGGAAACACAAGAAGAAAGGATAACTGAATCCTTACACTTTTCTTTTACTGAGGAGAGAAGGTGAAAAGAGAATAATAGGGTGAGATCCTCAGACTTCTGGGGAAAAAAATGTCTCGGTAGCAGATTGATAATACCCTTGCTGATATTTATCGAAATTTAGGCCTTTGCAAATGACCGTCATAATTTTTGTCATATCTATGTACTATGCTATCTATACTAAAATTTATTTAATGTATATTTTCATTGGCTCATTTTTTATCATTTACAGTATTTTTTATAAAAAAAATTCTGTATTATGCATTTATGTGCTGGTTATTATTTTTCTAATTTACATTAAAGTTTAAATGTGCATTTACGGAGCACCAAAAATTATCTCAAATACCACCTTTGGCGTGGGTCCCACACCATGAGAAACTCTGGGACAACACAAAGCAAGTATTCTGGGGGGATCAGATAGTCATGTGTTCAAATCCCCATCCTGCTGGCAGACCACCTGCATGACGTCATGAACTGGGGCTCAGTTCCCTCACCTGCATAACGAACATGATGGACACCTGGTCCATTCTCTGGGAATGACTGCATGCCTCCCCCTTCCTGCCGTCCCTACCCACAGGAGGTTTGCAGCAGGCACCTAGTTGGTGCATGACCATTCCCTCAGCGGCAGCTGGTCACTCCCTTCCCTGGGTGTTCTGAAATGGAACAGAGAAAGGGGTCTGTTGAGTTACTGAATGCATGATGTGGAAGCTCAGGACAGCTGTGTTGCTACCATGTTTATTTTAGTGGGGTGCAGGGCAAGGAAGAGAGAGAGAGGGAAGGAGAGGGAGAGAGAGAGGCATAAGGCACACAATGAGATGTTCAAAGAGCAGAGATGGTGCAACAGGGAGAAAATGCACCCAGGTTTGCACCCTGTGGTTTAAGAACCTCCCTGGAGTTTGCTAGCTCTTGCTCTTGGGCTGCAGGACACACTCGTTTATCTTCTTAACAACCCCACCACATTTTCTGGGGTTTAAATTAGTTTGACTTCACTTCCACAATTTGCATGCACGAGATATAAAGCTAACACATGGTGTCAATAACTCCCCATCCAGGTTCTTTGAGGATTCTGTGAGAAGAAATACCCAAGGGGACTCGAGCAGGCTCTCAGAAAGAGAGGGTTATTATTATCTCTGTGACATCTGTCAACCTTCAAAATAAAGCAGCCAGTTATTATATCAGCAGAATGAGTTCACTCAGGACTAGGAGAACCACAATTTAGGACAAGCAAACTATGGTGAACCATGGGCAAGTCCGAAGGGACAAAGGGAAGGTCAGCTTTTATTAGGTTTTAGGAGGAAATTGGGGAGGATTGTTTGGAACAGAAGTTCACCGGAGCAGAACTAGAGCTGGAGGTCATACTGGTATCTCATTGGCTGCCAGGGGTGGTTAGCGCTTTGTTCCTGGGGCAGGAGGGATCTTCCTTCCCTTTCTCAAAGGCTGAAGATGTAAGAAGTACCCTCCCTTGTCAAGATAATTCTCATGGGCCTCCACCTGCTGGTGGTGCAGCCTGCCAGGAGCAGTACCTGCGGAAGAGTGCCCCATGCAGGGGTCCCCACTCCATTCTGAAGGAGGCCCCCTGTGTTCCCACACATACCCATCCCCCACAGCCTCTTTCCAACTCCTGAAGACCAAAGAGGAAACAGCTCCGGGAGGTGAGAAAAGATAGTAACAGGAGAGCAGACTGTGGGTAAGAACGCCTGGGCCCTGGTGGAGAGGCAGGTAGGATGTGTGATAAAGCCATGATGAGGAGCTGCTAATGAGCCTTAGGGTGCTATCAGCCTGGAGGCAGGGGGGCCTCTGTGTCTGCATCTGTCCGCAGCACACTTTCTAGAGGAAGCACCAGGAGGGTGAGAAGAACACAAAACCAAAGACCAACTCTTGGCTCCAACACCCATGGGCTTGGTCACCCCGGCATCCGGGCTCCGCTGGCTCATTGCACAAACTGGGCAAGTCCCACGCAGGCCCAGGATCTTGGTGAAGGATCGTGCAAGAGCCTGGGCCTGCATGACCCCTTCTCGTCCTTCCTGCCCTGGCTCCCGCCTCACTTCCCCTGCCAAGCTCCCCTTCCTTGTGCATCAACCACATCATAATTTGTAATTACAGATTGATTTGTTTGCTTCTTGTTCAACTGGTGCTTCTCCCTCTTTCTGAACATCTGTTTGGACATTCCTCTGCTTGCCCTCGCTTCCCAGCCCTCGGGAAAGCCTGTTCTGCTCTGCTTCCCCAGTGGCCCTAAAGTCTGACTTCCTTCTTTTCACCCTCGCGGATGGCCAGCCAGGTGGAGGTCCCACTGTGCCTTGTGAGTGTGCCTCTTCCAGTTAGGACCGCGGTAGAAAGGAGATGAGTGGGGGACAGAAGGGTTGGCCGGATTTCTTCAGTTTGCCTTCTCTCTGGCCCACCCTCTGGAGGCTCTTCTCAGCACACATTGTCCCATGTCCTTGCCATGAGCTTAGTCACAGAGCTCCCACCTAGAAGCAGAAGGATGTGCCTCACCCCACCAAAGGCTCTCAGACACTTAGCCCCCACCCCAAACTCACCAACACAAGCAAACTCTCTGGAGGAGGGGGCTTCAACATGAATACTACTGGCTCAGGAGGCTGAGCAAGAAGTCCAAGATGACTCATAAAGGTGGGGACAGAGCAGAGAGGTGAGCCCATGACCTCTGAAGTCTTTCTCCTGCTCCATGTTGCCTCTCACTCAGACCAGGCCTTGAAACCAAATCAAGACATCACGGGGACAGCATATTGGCCCGCGTGTTAGCCTGAGGGGTGTCCATCTGCATTCTCCCAGAGGCAGGCCCTGAAGCAAAGATTTGAGGACAGCTAGTTTTTTTTTTGGGGGGTGGGGGCAATCCAGGAAACTCAAGTACAGCAGAGCAGACTCAGGGGAGGGAGAGCATCCGACTTTCAGATGAGAAGGTGGAGACCTGGCCATAACCTCACAGGTCACATCCAGACCAGTGTGCAACCCAAGTGTTCCCTCCTCAGTGTATGCCCTGGTGACCTAGCAACGGCTTCCCAGAGTTCACAGGACATGCTTCTCACAGTAGCTCTGCAAACTGCCATGGGAGGGAAAACTATGAGCTACATCCAGCCCTTTATTCCTTAAAGTGATCCACGGTGAAGTCCACCTTTCCCACGGGGCTGGGAGCAGGGCTGGGAGGTGAGGGGCAGTAGGATAGAGGACAGAGAACCTTGGAAGGGTTTAAGGAAGGTGCCAGCCAACTGGGAATGTGTGAGGGGCTGGGGTCCAGAGCAACTACCCACCTTCATCCTCCTCTACCCACTTTCCTAGGAAATGTTTCCTGCCCATCTACCACATGCTAAACCCCACAATGCACCCAGCCCCACGGGAGATAAGGCGACAAGTCAAGTTCCCAACATCCCAGACTCAGATAGGCAGTGAATGAAAATTTGTGTTTTGAATTAAGGAATAACCAACTTTCTACAACAGTTCAAGAACTTTCACAAACAAGAAAGATCAACCCGACCAAGTCCTCAGTTTCCTAAGATTGAGTGGCCTCAAGTTTATTTCTAGAGAGATCTCCAGTTTCCTGCCAGCTACTGAACACGAAGCACTTCATTGCTCTGACTGAAGCTGGAAGGTTTTTGCTTTATTTGTTATTGTTGTTTTTTTAACAGATCTTCCCCCCCCCCGCCCCCCCGGCACACAGACATCTGGAGAATGGAAAAAAGTCAAGAAGGTAATCTTACCTGGTTCTTAATCATTTCCCCCATTTCCCCACATAACCTTTTACCTGCTTTACTTCACCTGCAAATGGAAGGGGGGAAAAAATCTCTTTTTTTGAAAACGGTCTTGCCTCTAAAAATGTCATCTCCCTCATTTCCTTTTCCTCCCAGCTCCCTTTCAGTCCAGCCCCTGGGAGTCCGGAGGAAGGAAGGAGATCTTTGGAGGATTTTAGGGAAGCTCCGAGAAAGGGAGTGGGTGAGTGGTAAACAGCAGTGAAGCAGAAGCACGGCCGCTGCAGCCCCAGTTCTGCCCTTCTGGCCCCGTAGCCGCCAGCAAGTCACTTAATTCTCAGATGCTTGCTTTTCTCATCTGTAAAACGATGAAATGCATCCTCACCTCCAGAATGTTGCAAAGCTCCCTCGCCCGGCCTCCCCATGTACCTTGTTCACGATCGTGAACCCAGAACCCTTACCGGGCCTTGATAAAAATGTGTTGAATGAAAAGCAACGATGTCTGTGAAACGTGAAATATTAAGGCCTGATGCCAAAACATGAACTTCAAAAGGTTCAAGAAGCAGTGAAGTTCAGACACTGGCTGAGTGTTTGAGTGGGAACAAGTTGGCCAAAATTGGCTCGGGCGGTAGTAGGAACAGCATCACTGCTGTCACTATGGCTGGTGTGGAAGGCTGGTAGGGCTGGTAACGGCATCAGTCCCCGTGGCTCACCCCCAGTGGACCTTTCAGCTCGGGAGGGCAGCACCAGCAGGTTCTGCTCCAGTTAACCCCCGAGTCACCAGTTAGCTAATAACCACATGGAAGTTCCTGATCCCAGCGGTCCCAGCTGGAGCTGGAGCACCTGAGTTTCTAGAGAGAGGCTGGCACTGCAGACTATCCTCTGAGCAGAGCCAGCCTAGGCCATCCTGATCACGGCCTCCCTCTCTTACCAGCGACTGGTGCAGGGATGGGCGAAGCACCCTATTCTGGCCACAGAGAAATGAAGGGATCTGTGGGCGTCTTCTGGGAAAGCTTCCTTCTTTCCTTTTCTAATCTTTCTTCTTCCTCTGAACGGTGTCTTGTTAGAATGTGACACTTAAAGCTTATGCAGCCATCTGGCTCCTAATGCGAAGATGGAGCCAGCCTGGGGAAAGCGGGCGGAGAAGTAGTCAACATCTGGATCTTCCACACCCACCTTAATGGGAGGGGATCCTGTGGCTCTGACTAGTGGGGAGTGGGGAGGGATATGTCAACCATCATGGAAGTACAAGGCTAAGAAGGAACCTGGTGCCCCCCTTGCCTTGAGCAGAGAACGGAACAAGGTGCGTACAGAGTGCCCCGAAAGCCAACACAAGGAGAAAATCCTAATCGGTGAAGAAGGTGCCATTGAGGTTCCAGATTGGGCAAAGTCATGGTGAATGAAGTGATGACCTCTGTGAGGAAAGAGAAAGAACTAATATAATTATCATAGTAACCCTCAATGGGCACCTGTGGGTGTCGGGCTGTCCACCATCAGTCCCCCTCTCCCGAAAATCCAAGTCGCCAGGGCATCACACATGTTAAGAGAATCCAGCTTTCCGGCCCTAGAAATCCCCACCACCATCCTCAATCCCATTGCCAGCTAGAAATTTCACATGCCCCAGGACTCTGCCATGACCTATACTCACCCAACTATAAACACCCAAACATCGTTAGGACCCATCACGGCCGCTTGACAGAAACCTCCTATTAGTCCCCATAACATGTCACCCACCTGTCGGGAAATAGTCCTCCTTTCTCCCAGCCAATCCCTACCTGCTTTTGAAGGAGCCAGGAACCAGGTGGCAAAATGTACAGCCTCTGTCTCTCTTTAGGCAAGATGATTTCTTTTCCTTCGCTAAGCACTTGGAGGCAGCAGGGTATTTCTGGAGAGTGGAAAGAAGGGGTGAAGGAGGAAGATGAAATTGTAAAGGAGGAAGAGGGAGGGTAGGCAAAGGGAACAGGGGAAAGGACCCTTGGGATGAATAACGACAAGCAACGCTTGTATTGGAGGCAGTTTCTGGGGCAGGCCCCGTACCAGACTCCTGAGCTCACACGCAGGCCTGTTCCCTTCCTGTTCCCTGTAAGGACCCCTCCCACGGCCAAAAAAGCCAGTTGTGAGCTGGGCCCCTCCTAGCTCTGCACAGTGCCCCACCTGGGCCGTTTGTGGCCTCCTGCCCTGCGCTGCAGACCCTCGGACCTCTTCCCAGGCCCCTGTCAATGCCCCACTGCGTGCAGACAGCCCTGGAGTATCTCACACCCATGGGCGCTGATGTTCATCCGACGCCCTCTGCTCCTCCCTACATCCACACCTGCTCGTTGCTAGGCCAGTCTCTTCCTGATTTTCAGATAACACCTCCTCCAGGAAGCCTTCCATAATGCCCCAAGATGGGTCCTGGAGCGCCTCTTCATTTCCTTGAGGCCCATCCCTGCATGTGTCTCACACATTGTGTTGTGTTTACCTCTATGCTCATCGACTTCCCCATCAGGGCCTACAAGCTCCTCGAGGACAATGTTTGGATGCTGCCCGAGGCTTATCTTGGTGCGGGACCCCCCAAATCAGCCTGAGACAAAGGATGGGGTGCAGGAAGTTTGGTTAGGAGATGATTCCAGGAAGGAAGGATATGGGTTCAGGGAGGATGAGACAGAGACTTGGGAAAGCCAATGTCAGGATGCATCTCAAGGGTGTCACTGTGGCAAACAGGCGCTGGATTTGATGCGTGGGTTCAGAACTTCTTCCAGAACCTTCTCTCTGAGGGACATGGGGAAGGAGAGTCTACCCACCATTTTCTCCCCCCATTGACACCCTGAGGATGTCATCCCTAGCTTAAAATGCCGTGGTGCATCCCCATGGCTGCCAAGAAGCTTTCCCCTTGGGCTGAGCACTGGAGGCCTCTCTGGTGTAGCCCCAGCCTCCCACAGGCCCCCACCACGGACTCTGCCCCGCGGCCACACAGACTGGCCTGCCCTCCCCGACACGTCCTGTGGTGTCCTCTGGACTCTCTGCCTCACCTTTCCTCCAGGAAGGCCTCCCTCGGCTCCCGCTCCTGCCCGGCACCCGCTCTGCCCTCCTGAGAAGCTTTCTCAGGTCCCTAGTCCACTCTGGCTCTCAGGCCTTGCTGCAGAGCATCATCTCCTGGGGAGCTTTAATATAAAAACCCTGACACTCGGGTCCCAGCACCAGAAACACTGAATGAATTGATCTAGGGCAGGACCCGGACAACACCATTTCTTAAAAGCTCCCCCGGTGGTTTTAATATGCTGCCTGGGCTGAGAGCTGTTTGTGTTCCTCTGCTTACTTACACATCCTCTGGGCTTCCACAGCCCTGGGGTCCCCTCCTTTGGCTCTGTGCTGTCATTTCTGCTTAGTTCCCCGACTCCCCGCCTCACCCCCCAAGGCCTGCGCTCACATCTCCTCCCCCGGAACCCCCTCCGCCGTGCTTGGCTGGGACACCTGTGTGGTGGCCTTGGTCCTCCAGGCTGGGAGCTGATCCCCGCATGCCCCCCTTCCCCCTGCCCCCTCTGAAGCCTTGTTTCTCAGTCACCTCTAAATGCAGCCCTTGACTCAGTGCTACCACTATGATTGGATGAGTAACAGCTTTCTTGGGCATCTTTTTCCTTCTCTCTCTGCTCTCCCCCACTCTGACACTGGGGCTCTCGAGCACTGAGCTCTTACAGTATCAGGTCAACAGGTGCTGCTGTGCCTGAAAGCACTAGAGTGAAGGGCTGGGAAATCCCTGGAAATCGCTTCCCAGAAGCCGCTACCTCCTTCCAGCTCCCTGTGTTGAAGAGGAAAGGCCTTGGGGTGGGGAGGGTGGGGGAGCAGGAGTCCCCAGGGGGCCGTCCTCTGGGCCGGGACCCTGCAGACCTCAGAGGCCAGGGGCCTCAGGACTCTTCCTCCAAAGCACATCCCAACCTTTGCACCCATTGCGTCCTGCATCTAGACACCTGGCAGTCACTCTCTGCTCCCAGGCCTGATGTCAACACCAGGGTCTATTCTGAGCCTGGCAGACAGACCTGGCCTTCCCCTGGGAGCTGTGTGGTCCTGTCTCCTCACCGTGAACAGGACAATTTAGAATGCATTCCTGGCTTCACGACCCTGCTTCCAGCCTCACTGCTGAGTCCACTGGGGCAGGTCACTGACCCTTTCGGAGCATCTGTGTTCTCGGTCATCCTGTGGAGCTCCTCGGCCCTGGCACAGAAGGCAGCTTTATTCTTTCCCACCCATGCCTCATCCCTGCTGGATTGGATCTCACATCCCTGGTTTCGGAGGAGGAAGGACTCTGACTTTCCAGACAACTCTAAGGTAGTTCCATTTTGCAGTTTTAAACTTTGCAGTTCCACCTAACGCCAAAGCCTAAAGCCTCCCCTTATTTAAAACCTCTTCTTGCCAGCGTCCTCCTGCCCCAGGCTGAGATGTCCGCTGTGAGGAAGGGGCTCATCATTATCTCTCCTTCTCTCCTCCTGCCTCCGGGTTGCCTCTGGGTCCTCCAGGGTGGGTTGGAAGGAGGGAGGGGTCTCCAGGGAGAAGAGATAAGGGACAGGAACTGGTGTTGTCATCCAACACTGGAGGTCCCATGGGTGTGGCAGGTCACCCCGTTCCTCCTGAAGCTCTTTGGGATCCCCATGGAAGTCCATCCACTGGGGGACTCTGACTGTAGTCTAGTCCTAGCTTAGGTGATGCCATCTCTGGCTCGTCCCTTCCACCCGTGACTTAGAGCTACCATCCCACACACTCTGGGCCCACGGACAGACAGCTCATGGCTGGCTTCTCTGCCCTGCAGACTCCATGTGTCACTCATCCCACCCCCCAGTGCCACCCTTACATCCCCCCAAATGTCCCAGACCAAGCACTCAGATACACAGAGAAGCCCACCCTCCCTCACCCACCCTGCCTACCCCATGGGGAGGGCACAGGATGCCCCAGCATGCTTGCACTTCTTACCATCTCCCTGTTGAGCCCCTGCCAGACTTTTCTATAGCCTCCAGCATGGTGAAGGGCCAGGGCCTTTGGACTGATTTGAGGGCCACACCTTAGCAGTTCTTGCTGAGCAATCCACCCTCATCGTTTAGAATCTGTGAGCACCTAATGCCCTTTATTCTCAACTTTGGAGTCTCTGCCAAAATTTAGGGGAAAAAAAGCACTGTAAGTTCCCACAAGATTAGGGACTCCTGGGTGGCTCAGCAGTTGACCATCTGCCTTCGGCTCAGGGCATGATCCCAGAGTCATGGGATCGAGTCCCACATCGGGCTCCCATCAGGCAGCCTGCTTCTCTCTCTGCCTGTGTCTCTGCCTCTCTCTGTATGTCTCTCATGATAAATAAATAAAATCTTAAAAAAAAAAAAAAAGTTCCTACAAGGTTCAGCAGAGCTCAATGAATCCGTTCACTTGAACTCATGGGACCCATGGTTCCTGTCCCTTCTCTCCCTCCAGTGCTGATGTAGCATGATCTGTGCCGCGTGTTTGTCTACCCGGCAGACCACGGGCAGCAGGAGGCCAGGCCTGGGCCCCCACCTGTCTGTGTTCTCAGGACCCGGTACCTCAGAGGCAACCAGTACACCTCTGTTCAATGAACGAGTAATACAGTTCACTGAACCATCAGGTAGCAGTGGAAGGAACAGCTCCAGGTGCTATGGAGTCCAACAGTAAATGGAGATAATATTCTATCAAAAAGTGCCATGACAATGATAGAAACAGTCATTTCTTTTTTTTTCTTTAATTTTATTTATTTACTTGAGAGAGAGAGAGAGTGAACAGGAGCAGGGTGAGGGGCGAGGGAGAAGCAGGCTCCCCACTGAGCAGGGAGGCTGACGTGGGGCTCCATCCCAGGGCCCTAGGATCATGACCTGAGGTCGAAGGCAGACGCTTAACCAACTGAGCCACCCAGGGGTCCCAGAAACAACCATTTCTATCACTAACGTCTATGGACCTGGTCTTTCTGCTAGTTTATGCAACTCCAACCTCAGTCTTCACAGTGGGTGCACTGGGTACTGCTAAGATCCCATTTTACAGACGAGTAAACTGCAGAACCTGGAGCTGAAGCATGAGCTAAAACATGCAGGAATTACAAAACCAACAGTTGAAAGAGCTCTGAGAAGAATTCAGAGATGAGGGACCCTCTCTCCAGAATGCATTCAGAGAAGTCTTCCTGGAGGCGGTGACGTGGCATGGTGAGTGTGACTCCCAGCAGACACGGGGAAGGGAAGGCCAGGCGGTGGACAGCAGGAGTTCACCACTGCCGTTGGGGGCGTAAAAGCAGACGGCTCGCTCCAGAACCAACCACGGGCTCTACGGAGGGGTGGCACGTGGGGTTTGTGAAGGCGACGGGACTTCCGGAGGGGTTTGCGTGATCAGAGCAGTTTTCCAGAAGATGAATGGGTCGGTGTGAGTTTTCTGAAATGACAGACAGGGGGAGGCAAACCCATCAGGAGATCCCTTCGCCATCCAGTAGAGACTCAGGGAAGAACAAGGCCTAGAGGAAGGCTTAGAGGTCACTGCTTACAATTTTGCCTTGCTCCCCACCGTCCTCTGAGGGGAAACACAGCATGACCTGCAGCTGCATCCTCCAGAGCCGAACACAGCACCAGGCAAGAGCGTGGGCAGCGTGTTCATTGTAAGTGAATGAGGAGTTGTTGAGTGAAACCTCCTTTCCAGAGGGCGAACTCAGGATCGGTGCTAACTAAGGAAGACGGTAGTGAAACACATTGCCCAGGAACACCGGACCCACCTGAGGGTCCTCGGTCGCATTTAGAAGTGATCCAGAAGAAGAAAAACACACTTGATGGTGAGCTTTCACCCGTCTGGACGTCAGTCTCCCCATCTGTCCAGCAGTGGGTGGCGGAGGAGGATTGGATGAGAGGCTCTCCGAGATCCCTTCTGCCTCCCCCGTTCCGGGATTTGAGGACAGCCCACGTCCTTTGCTCTGCACCCCTGCTGCTTCCCTGCAGTGCTAAATGGGGGGGGAGGGTGCCCAGGAGGGACAGGCCCCTGCTGGCAAGCAGGGCCCCGCAGGTCAGCAGCCGACTTCGGCACCTGCCCCCAAAGACAGCCTTGCCCGGGTTATTCTGGGCAGGCGTTGTGGCACCAGGCTCCCTCTTTTCTCCCCGAACCAGGCTTTTATGCAAGTCCCTAACGAGCCCTGTGCTCTTATGCATTTTAGAAATCTCATCTAATAGGGGCTCATGGAGTATAAATTAACCCCAAGGAGCAGAGCTGCATTAATCCCTGCGGTGATTATACATTAGCCAAAGAATTTCCTTGCCTATTTTAAGCAGCTGAACCCAGACTGTCTGGGGTGCTTTTCTACTTTGTCTCTGTTGCCAGAGATTCATTTAGATCCTGCCACTTTCTGCGTCCTCTTCAATCCCGTCCCACCCCCACTGCCTTGCGGTGCCTTGGAAAAGGGAACAGCCTGTGTGTCTGACACACGGCCCGCCCCTCAGGCCCTTCTGTCCCTGGGACATCGGGCAGCTTACCTCGCCTCCCTGAGTGCTGGTTGACGGGTGATCATAACAGCAGGCTTGCGGGTCATTTGCAAGGTTAAGTAATAACGTGCCCGGTGGGCCCTCAATCCCTGTTAGTCCTCTCCCCTCCCTGGTGTGAGCACTTTGCCTGCGTTAATATGACCGGAGCGGAGGCTGGCCGGTAAAGAAAGTCACTCAGAGTGGGGAAGATCCAGAAAAGTTTCATCTTTTTCATGGCTGAAAATAGAACCAATTAATATTCTGAATGCATTAATGAAGTATTCGGAATCACGTAAAGAAAAAAAAACTCTACTGTACATCCGTCGAAGGTGTGTTGTACCTAGCCGAGGGTTTTCTGGGCAAGAAACCAAGGCGTGACTACCCGCATTGCCCACCGCTTCAAGCTTGAGTCATGCTATTTTCTAAATCAAAAAATTTTAATTATAGCCTTGTCTCGCAAGAAGGCAGAGCCTTTTTTCTGAGAAGTTCGGAAACCTTGCTATTCGGGGGCCAGCAGCTCATGGGGAATGATCTCCCCTGGGCCCCCCGGCCCCTCGGGGAGCACACGCGCATTTCCCAGGGCGAGCATGGAGCACTAGAGGCACACAGGCACTGGTTTGTAGCCCGGCCCCTAACTCAGCGCCCGATGGGTCTCTAGGTCACCCTGCTCCGCACGTTGCCCTTCACAAAGCCCTTGGGCAGATTTTCTCTTCTGTGGAAACCACAGCATTCTGAAGGGCAGTCCAACCAGGGAAAGGCACATCATAGCATCAAGCATGACACCTGAGGACAGTGACAGCGGGCACAGTCATGTAGGAGGGACACCCCGGGAGGAACATGAAGGCTCTGCACCGCCTCGGACGGTTAGGGTCTGATGAGATCCTGGATCACCCCGCACCTGCTCCATCTCTGAATGTCAGTCGCCCCCGTCTCCTGGAAGCACTTTGGGGACACGAAGCTGTGACGCTAATCGGACAGAGAAGACTCTCTCTCCAGTGTAAAGTCCTTGTTTCATGCATCGTTGTTGCCTGGTAATCGTCATAATGAGTACGCTGTTGTACGCTTATCACATTCTACACTTCCTTCTCCAGACAAGCCTGGGGGTCAAGTATTTTATTTTATTTTATTTTATTTTATTTTATTTTATTTTATTTTTCAAGCACCATTTTCAACCCCAATTTACAGACTAGAAAATCAAGCCTTTGAAAGAGAAAGTGACTTGAACCCGGGCTTCAGGCAGGAAGCAGCAAACCTGGGAATCAACACAGGATGTGACACCAGCTCCTTCCATTCGATGTGCTTGCTTATTGATGCATTCACTCAACAAACCCTTGGGTGCCGCCGACCCTGGGGTGCACCAGACCTGTGGTCCTGGGGTTGCTGCTCTCTGTCTAGCCATCACTCATCTGATCCAAGCACCCTGTGTAGATGCAGCACACACAGAAACAGGTGCACTTTGCTTTCTGCACCAGGGGCACTGATGCCCCAAAGACCCAATTTTGCTCGGTTTCTAAACTTTGTGAGTCTTTTTACCTCTGCCCTGATTCCTATTTAGTAAAAAGGACATTTCTGACCACCAGCTTCCCACCCAAAGCTAAGAGGCTTTACCCGGAATGATGAGAAAAAAGCAGCAAGATGGAATTCACACATTCTGGATCCCATTTTCCTCACAGTCCAGCCTAGCATCCATGGGTCCTTGAGCCAGTCATTTGATTTCTCTCCACCTTGATACCGTCATTTGTAAAAGCTGGATTAAGAGCTAGGTTGATGAGACCAAACACACAAATCCCTTGAAAAACCAGGAATCCATTTTTAATTTGCTTTTTTTTTTTTTTTTTTTTTTTTTACTGTGGTAATGTAATAACATAAAATTCAGCCATCCTCAAGTGTGTAGTTCAGTGGCGTTAAGTATATTCACAACATTGTACAACCACGGTCACCATCCATTTCCAGGATTTTCATCACCCCAAACAGAAAATCTGTACCCATTAAACACTGATCCTCTCCCTTGCCCCCAGCCCCCGGAGACTGCTATTCTGCTTCTTGGCTTGTGAATTTGACCAGAGACACACAGAAGTGGAATCCTACAGTGTGTGTCCTTTTGTGTCTGCCTTCTTTCACTTAGCGTAGCCAGGAAGCACGTTTTAATGCAAAGGTTGCCCATGACACCCAACCCATGCCCTGGACAGAATGCTCGGCTTGAGGAGCGTTTCCAAGGCTCGTCTCCTCTATGCCATGCAGCAGTATTACCTCCACTTAGCCAAGAGGAAAATGAGATGAGGCCAGTTTAAGGAATTTGGCCAAGATCACCCAAATAGTAACTGAGCCAGATCTTCTGCCCACAGATCTTTGACTGAAATTCAGGAGTCTTTCTAATTCACTTCTGAGGCTTGAAATATGATAAAACCCCAGTTAGCTGGTAATGCCCCCAGACGCATTAACCACAGACCTGGATGGGGTTACTTTCCATTCTCAACAAGGGGCCTTGGAGGAGGAGAAAGTGCTATTCATCTGAGCATCAAAAAATACAGACCTCAACCCACCTCCCTTACCAACCCGCCCACCTGTTGTTTCCTCTGAAAAGACTGAGGTCCGGGAAGACCCATCCAGAACTTCCTGTGGTACTTAGGCCAAGTCATGGACACCCCCGTATTTCAATTTCCCCATCACTAAAAGGGTTGAATAAAACTTGCTTTACCTGCATTTCCAAAGGCTGGTGAACCTGTGGGTGTAAAAGACATTGGAAATTGCAGGCAGTTATTGCTTGGCGTGATGTCCTGGAAAGACCGTGACAAGTCTCAGAGCCCCAGTGGGTCACTTTCAGGTCAGATGACCTCTGTGGGCTTCACCTTCTTCAAGCACATATTAGGCCCCTGGACGTGCCAGGCACAGTGCCAGATGCAGGGGGCCAGAGTGTAAGAAAGATACACCCACACACTCAGGGTGATTAAAACATTATGGGTTGAAAGGAAGATTTAAGACAGACAAGGCAAGCATTCAGTTCAGCATGTGGCAGATGGTAAGCACCAATATTTCACAGCATTTTCCATAAATGACTCCAGCAAACATCGCTGGAGTCACCACCATGGACTTCGGCAGGGCTTCCCAACTTTGGCCTTGTCGACATCGGGGCCCCACAATCCTTTGTTGCAGGTGCGGGGAGGGCATGGCCCTGTGCACTGCAGGATTACACACATCCCTGGCCTCCCCACTAGACGCCAGTATCACCTCTCCCAGGTTCTAACCCAGAAAATGTTTCCCAACATTACCAACTATCCCTGGGAGGCACCACTGCCACCATTAAGAAGCTCTGGTTGGGCCCTATGTCAAGTTCTGAGATGCAGCGATGCATGGGACAGGCCTGTCCCAGGAGCTCCCAGTCTAGAGGCACAGACGGAGGACTGATGCTTCCAATAGGCAGGTGTGTGCCTGGGGAGCAGCCAGCACTTGAGATAATCTGCTGTTAGACAAGTGCTTTCACTGGCCCAGTGGACACAACTAGCAAGCAGTGGAATTAGGCAGGAGAGGACATGGCCTGTGCCCCACAGTGGCAGCGTAGATGGACAGGCAGGGTTGAGCTGGAGAAGGATCCAGAGCAGCCTGGACAGGTAAGAGAGGTGACAGACTGGAGGGAAGGGAATGAATGCTGGGGATAGCCAAGCAGGACCTGACCAGAGTGAAGGGTGGGAGACAAGGTTGTGGCTGCAGTGATCAGTGTGTAAAGAGGGTCCAGTCAGGTCCGTGGCCCCTGCCACGTGGGCACCTGCTATCCAGCCCTTTTTGCCACTCAGAAGTTCAGCCCTCCCCTTCCTGCTCTCCTGCTCCTTCCTCCCCCTTTCTTCCTTCCACAGGTCTCTCCAAAGGGAAGAGAAGAGAAGCCAAAGTTCTCCCTAGGTCCCAGGAGGCTTAAGCCTGGGGCCCTCCCTGCAACACGTCCTCCCACCAGGAAGGCTTTCAGAGCCTCCTCAACTAAAGGGTGTGGGGGCCGCTGAGTGGGACATGGTGACTCACACTGTGCAGATAATGAGCTCTGGTGACAAGGGACCGAGCATCAAAGGGAAAAGTGCCACCTCTCCCGGGGCTCAGGCTGGGCCCGCAGGGCTCATCCGTGGGATGGCTGCTAAATGAGTCTGACAGCTTCCCCGGCATCCCCCTCTCAGCACGCCCCCCCCCACGCCCCCACCGGGGAGGTCTTGCTCTTTTAAATGTTCATTTTGCGGTTAAAACAGTTAAGCAGAAGGTCCCTGGAGGCTTGAAACTAGAGGCTTCATCCTTGATATGGGCTGTCTTACCTTCCCCTTCGGCACAGGTTGTAGCCTGCCTCCACACTTGAAATATCCAAATGTGCATTTCCTGGGCCCACTTGGCCACTGTGGACAACCTGCTCCCATCACAGAGTCTCCCTGGTTCTTAAAAGTCAGTCAGGAATAACTGCTCAGGTTCCAGTAACCACAACGAGGTGAGATGAAGTGGTGCCCTTGCAGCTCATAACTTAAAATCCAATGTTAGTAGACTGGATTTTAGACTGCAGTGTTGGTAAGACTACAAAGAAAAGAGAATAGACCAAGTAACAGGAAAGCAAGACCCTAGACGGAGAGAGAATGCAGCCACAGATGGCACATGGTCCACCAACCCTGAGACACCCCTATGAAATAATGAAGGTATGTGTCAGGGCCCTGACGGGGAGGCCATGGCTCCTGCAAGCTGAAGGACACATGAGAGTTTAGTAACAAAAACACATGCAGGAAGGAAACCAGTAAGGGATAGTGCAGAACCTAGCAGCTAATGAAAGCAGGGGGCAGTTACCACCCCCTAGATCCAAAGAGGCGAAGGGGGCAGAAGTTACCAGAATCCAGAGAGAATAGTTACAGGGAGAGGGTTTCCCAGTGGGACCTGAGTATGCAGACCCAAAAGGGAGAGCACCAAGGGCAAAGAGTGCCCAACCTCACTAGCCTCCTGCCCTTGAATCCCACCTGAGCTCCCTATTGGCCAAGCTCCACTCTACGACAAAGGACAGCAAGCGTATTGATTGAGGCAGTCCACACAGGCAGCTTCCTCACCTCCCATAATGCTCATTGTCTGGACCTCACTGTTTGGGGGTTCATGGCAGCAGGCAGATGAGAGGGAAGGGAAAGGATAGGGGGATGGATAGGGACAGTGAGTCCTTTCCCCGTACCCCAACCAGGTACTTAGGGATGAGGAAACAAATTTAATGTGTTCGGTAGATACATTTTGGTGGCCTCTCTGGCATCCATTTCCCCCTCCCTCCTTATCACGGCTCCAAGGAAGCTGATTCCAGCTCCAGGTGTGAAAGACGTAAGCTAGGCTAAGCCCATCAGAACACCCCAACCCCCTGGAGACAGGTTAGGCATTCAACTGCATGAATTTTCCTTGGAATTCCGGGAAATGAGCATCCTACTTTCCTACTGGGGGTACATAAGGAAGAATGGAAGCCCATAAATGTGGGAGCATCTACCTTGGAGCCAAGAAAAGAGCCAACATAAGATGAAGTAGGCACCATTGAAGGTAGAGTGAAGAGATTTAATAAGACCACGTCCCCAAGCACTTTTTTCATTTTCTGTCCCCAGATCCTCAAATAACTATCTCCCATTTTATGGATGAAAAAATTAAGGCTCTGTCATCCAAAGCCACCCAGTCAGCAATTGATGGAGCTAGGACTTGAACCCAAAGCCTCTCAAGCTGGATCCACAGTACTTCTTTCTGTGGCTTCTCTATACAGCACTCGCAAGACAAAGCTGGGGGAAAGGCCATCAGCTACACACCTTTTCATCACACCCTATGTCGATATTTATTGGAAGCGCAGAATATGAAGGCTTCAGTTAATGAAATTAGATTCGTCCCCACATTCATCATCTCTTCTGCATCTGCAACCTCCAAATTGAATCTGGGATGGAGTGGCAAAATTTATCAGCACTGGGATAATTCAATGAACACCGCAGTGGGGTTTCTCAACAGTCTATGCAGGCTGAGTGTCACAATGATTGGGCGAAATACTGCCATCTTCCTAAAGTTGGGAGTTAAATCTTTTAAACCATTACTGTACGGCCTCAATTCAGTGACATCCAGTGAGGTGACATTCAAATAGCTGTTAATCATGAACCATGTCCCCAGAACCCTTTCTTCTCCTCTTCCTCCCTCCCTGCCATCTTCCCTTCTTCTCAACCTCCCTTCTTAACCTGGGAACAAGCAAAGTCTCAAAGCCACTCACTACTGAGGTGGCTTAATAAGTACCTGAAATAAGACCAATGAAGAGGAAGAAATGATGAAGGAAATGTGAAGGAAGGGAATGGAAGTTAACGGATCACGTGCTCTAGGGTACGCACCATTACAGGCATGAGCTTCCATACGGTCTCTCATACAGGCTGCCCCTCCCACCTCCCATTAGCAGTAATCTTTCTGTAGCTGCTAGGATAAGAAAGCGATGAAGGAGACTTAAGGGAGTAACAGGCTTGCTCTCTTGGCCTTTTGGCCCAAAACAGCCAAGAAAAAAGTTTAGGCTGAGTGACAGAAACTGTCAATATATTTGCAGGCACACAGAGCTCTCCTAGTGCTACACTATGCCTTTCCTACTCCCTACATATTCTGTGTTTATAAGGCATAGTTCTTCTACCTATGCCTAAATGCCTACAATATTCTTCAGGTTTAGTTTACTCATTTAGTCAACTCAGTAAGTGTTTAGTGTCTACTGTGTACCAGACACTGTAGTAGGCATTAGGAATGTAGTAGTGTGCATAAATAAGTAAATAAGTAAATAAATAAATAAATAGAAATTCTGCCCTGTTGGAGCTTACATTCTAGTGGGTGGAGACAGATATTAAACAAAATAATAAGTAGAGATATAATATGTTAGACAATGCTGCATGTTATGGAGAAAAATAAAGCAATGAAGGGAAGGTAGGAGTGTTGGAGGGGAGTGAGATGTAATCTTAAATAGAACACTCAGGAAAGGCCTCACCAAAAATACAACATTTGAGTAATGACTTAAAGTGAAGGAGCGAGTCCTGCAAAAATCTGAAAAACAGCATTTCGAGTTGATGAAACAGGATGCACATAGGTCCTGAGGTCTAAACTTGCATGTGGGTTGAAGACACCTCATGATATCACTGTGGGCAAAATGCAGTTAATGAGAGAAGGGGCGGGAATAGAGATTGGGTCAAAAAAGTACCAAGAGGGCAGATCATGTTGGCCTCGTAGGCCTCTCTCTGCTTTTACTCTGCGAGGGTTGGAAAACAACCGAAGCCTTTTGGCAGGAGAATGACATAATCTGACTTGCATTTTAGCCAGATGTTTCTTATTGTTGAGTTAAAAACAGACTGTCAGAGAGGACAGGTAGAAGCAGGGGTACAAGCTGGGAGCTGTATATTAAGCCAGGCAGTTTCCTGGGAGATTTGGAACCTGGCTGTGCCATTTCCACAATGTTTTTGGGATTTGCTGCTGCTTCATCTACAAGTCTCTATCACAGTCCAGGCCCTTGTCATCACTAGACTTTGCTATAAAAACAGCCCCTTAACTGGTCCCTCTGCCTCTAGTCTGGTCCCCTGAGTGAGGTAGGAGAGGCTCTGCTGTGGCCACAGATGAATGCTGGAATGTCCATAACCTGACACAGTAAATGAATATTCATACTTGTGCCATCATCTGATGTGAGCCACCTGGCTTTTTCCATCTTCTGTCTGTATCATCTGAAATATGTGGTCTCCAAGCTCTTCATACAAAAGGGAGAAAGAGGATTTTAGAACTCTTAGAAGTGGCTTACACTTTGTCCATGTCCTTTTAGCCAGAACCCCTTAGATGGCCCCAACAGAATTTCACAGAAGGCTAGGAAGTGTAGAAAAGCTCTTGGATATTTGATGTGCATCAACATTCTGTCACACATCCTTCTAACCTTGTGTTCCTTCTAAAGCATAAATATCACCCCATCCCTCTCATGTTCATGACTTGGTGATGTACCCCAATCCCATCACAGTGTATCATCACGTAATTGGTAGTTCTCCCATGAATTTTCCCTCCTTCATCCAATATGTTTTCCCTTGTAAAAAGACATTCTTACCTAAACCATCTTTATCCTTTCTCCTTCAGCCAATAAAACCATTACCACAACAACAGTTTTCAGACTTTAATGTGTTCTTAGGATCTTCATTCTTTATTAATTAAATCTTGGATATTTTTCAGGAATTTGGGTCTTAAAACAGATAGAGGGTGGTTCATTAACCACATTTTTTAAAGAACTGATATAAGCCAACCATCAACATCCACTTTAGTAAACAAAGAGTCAAAGCTCAGAAAACCCAGATGGAGAGTGGGTACCAAACTCTAGGTTCAAATTCAGACTTATTTGTTTCAAAAACCAGTACTTCTTTAAATAAATTCAAGGAGGAGATTATAACCCACTTTGGGAATAGAAATTTAAGAACAATCATGGCATTATGATTGCCTTTGAGTTCACCCATTCTCCTTTTCACGGTTTCCCCGCCTATAGTGGTTGCTGTGAGATCCAAGCTTCCAGACCTCACTGATGTCTCAGACACATGAGAGTAGCTACATATAGTAAAGAGAGGGACCAAACAGCTCTCCACCGTCCACCAGTTGCAGTGAGATTTTTACTCTCAAGGCTCCAGATGCAATACTTCTGTCAAGGGTCCCTTTTAATCATTTGTTTATGCATCTGTCTTCCCTCATAGACTATGAGCTCCTCCGTGTCAGGAGTCAAGTCTTATTCATCTCTTCATCCACAGCATAATTGCATCTGAATGAGTCTGCACCTGACTTATAAAGGGTCTACAGCAGAATAAATGAAAAGGACCTATTGATCCAAGCACTTTGTCGGACCTGAAGACGCAGTGAAAAGCAAACCACATCCCTGCTCTTAAACAGCTCATAGTTGGGTCCAGTGGCTTCAAGAATGGCCAATAGGATGTCAACAATACCACATCTCTCCCTCCACACCTTTATTCCCAGGCTGCTACATACACGCTTGCATCTAATACTCCAGAAAGCAGAAAGCTACCTACATCCATAGAAACCCAAATACGACCATTGTAAGCACTGATCTCTGACTCAGGGAATCTGTGGCCCTTCCACTACAGCGGCACTTCCAACAGTCTACTATCATAATCCAAATTTTTCCATATATAGAGAGATAGAGTTGGACCAAAGAAAATCTGAGGCTTCTTCCAGCTCCAAAATTCTATGCAGACCCATTGAATGTCATGCAGAGGCCACCTTATTAATTCAAACTTAGAGAAGAAATTCTTCTAAGTATAGAATTATTTATCATTTGCAGGAAGAACTGAGCAGAACTCAAGCTGTTCAAGTTTCCTTCTTTTTGGCCAAGCACGATTTCCTTGCAAAAGTTTTAGGTGGGATTTTTTTTAAGCTTCCAAAGAGGCTCTAAAGACTTTTTGGACATTGATCTGTACTTTTATACCATATGGTTTGAATTTAGTAGGAAGAAGTCAGGAACAGACAGAATGAGCCGCTTGTGCCAAGCACCCAGTAATTTAGAAAGTTCCAAGAAAATGGATGGCTCAAAATTGCCAAAAAAACAATTGGGGGCAGAATGGGCATATCCAAGGAGGCAGAGGAGAATAAATGTTCTGAAAGCCTGATGTATCTGATTTCTGCAAAACAAGCCCTTCAAAACTTAGCCGCTTAAATCAACAACCATTTATTTTACTCATTACTCTGTGGACCAGCAAGTTGGGTCAGGGTACCTGGATGATTTCTCTAGCTTTGGTCAGACTCTCTCATCTGCAGCAGTTTGGCTGCAATGACTCATCTTAGTTGCACATGGCCTGTCATAGACCGTAGTTCAGGAGTATCCAGATGTTGGTAGCAGGGACCCCAAGAGAGGGTGTGTCAATCTGCAGATGCTTTTCACGTCTGTTGGTGCTATTGTCCCATTGGCCAAACACATCACTTGACCACCCCAGATTCAAGGGGAGGAGAAGGACCTCCACTTCTTGATGGGAAGAGCATTACAAAGTGATATAAATATGAAGATACAGGGAAGGAACATTCTTGTGGCCAGTTTTATAACCTACCACATGTAGACACATGGGAATCAGTTTAAATTAACTGAGTTTTCACTGTGAAAAGTACAGAATGGGTCATTGAGTGGGGAAAGGTTAGCAGGAGATATAGGGGGCTAATAAAATTTGGTCACTGTTTTCATGAATTTAAAGAGATATAATGGATAAGAAGAATTGCATTTGTTCTGAATAGGTACAGCTGGAACTACTATGGTTAATAGCACAAGTCACATGATGCAAAAGGGAGGACATTTGAATCACTGGAGCTTCCCATTATAGGTAAAAAGGAAGGGAAAAAGTACTGAGCCCCTACTGCAAGTGTGATAGTATAACATTTTCCATCAAATGCTCTCAAAAATCCATTCCCTTCCATATTTTAGAGAAGAGGAAGGAAGTCTTAGAGGCGATTTGATTTTGACCAAACTCACAGAACTAAGAAATGGCAGATTAGGATTTGAACCCAGATCTCTGACACCAAAATCCATGTCTTTTGACCCTAGTGGTGCTGCTTCTAGGCTCTTGCAGGATTGAAGGTACAGAGGCGCACCCAGGTTCGGTATGAAAATGGATGTTTGTTGTAAGGATATATGAGAAAGTGACAGTGCTGGGAAATGTCTCTGAAGTCCCCTACCCCTTCACCCACTGGCTGCCTCTCCAGTCTCTTTCCTGGTTTTCCTTGCCTTCCCACCCTAGAAATCAGGGACCCCAATCCCATTAAGATATGTTATTTTATGGGCTTGCAAATACATTTATTTAGGTTTATTTGTAAGGCTGGGACTTTCCCTGCAGTGGTTGCATTTTAAAGAATGTCCTGGAAACCAAGATGTCATGATAAGAGCTACTATTTTCTTAGCACTTTGTATACCACTCCTGATCCTCACCGAACACCCACTAAGTCAGTACAATAATTACCATTTTACAGATTTAAAAAACTGAAGCTTGAGATTCAAATCCAGGCCAAACAAGCCCAAAATCAGTTCTTTTCCACCACTACACTCCCTCTCAAAGGATTTGATGTTGGAAGCCCCCCAGGCAGTCTGAAGGTGGGTGGTAGAGATAGTTTTTACCGAGTGGGCTTTCCTTAAATTATACCATGTTCTACCAGACTTGATGCATGAAAAATTCTGGTCTTTCACAAATGAATTAAATCTGATCATTTTGCCATTAACTTTAAAAGGTTTTTGCAGATTCTTAAAACTTTCCTTATTATAGAAAACTTTAAACATATGTAAAAATAAAGCAAAAAGCATGATGAACCCCCATGTACCCATCATCCAGCTTCAATAATTTTCAACATATGGTCAATCTTGTTTCTTGGCAGATTTTTAAGAGATGAATCCCAAACCTATGGTTGATAATGAGCTGCTTCAGCTTTCCCAAAATTAATAGCCAAGGAATGTTGGAGCAGGAAGGCCCCCCAGCATCATTTGGGATGAGCCCCTCATTTTTAGGGAGAAGGCTAAGATCAAGAGACAACCTGCTCAAAGTCACACACTGAGGGAATAGAAAAGAAAGGATTAGAACCAGGGTCTTCTGATTCCAAACTCAGAACCTCCCCCCCACAGACTGGCCTCTCCAAGGCATCAGAATGTTTGCCTGGTGCCCACCTGGTGCCCACCAAGTTCTGACACCTCCAGAGGAGAAAGCAGCCACTGACACCTCCAGAGGAGAAAGAGGAGGTCAATGTGGATTGATTTGGCCCCCATCCAGCAGGCTCAATGGACTTTGTCAGCCATGCCTCCTCTGACCTTCTTACTCTTTCAAGGGTAATTAACCAGCCAAATGGGTTCCTTCTGCTGAGCCTTGGCATCCAAATAATCACAATGCACCCTCCCCCAATTTCTGGTGACCAAATCACTCCTGTGAGGTCCCACTCAGTCCTCCAATGTCATGTCCTTCATCACTCAGCTTTTCTTACTTAAGAACTTGGTTCCTCACAAAGATGGTAGGCTTGTGAGGAGGCAACAGATTCTGCAGACATTCCTCTGCCACTTGGTTCCAGTGGCATATTTCCTGGTAAGAAGTGACCTCCTCCATGGGGTGAATGTAAATTAATAGGAGATTACATAGTATATGATGTGGAATGACCATTCTCAAACTGGGAACCCCTGGAGATACATAGTGGCTTGCTAGGGCCATCCTGGAAGCCATGGGATAAACATCTATGCTTCCCTCTAGCCCTAGAGGCACATATTATTGTTTTCCCTAAAGGGAAGAAACTGTGGCACAGAGAGATTAAGTAACTTCTTGAAAGTCATACCACTGTTAAGCAGCAGGGACTATTAATCAAAATAATAGATCTTTTTTTTTTTTTTTTTACTTTTTTAAAGTAATTTTTTTTTATTTTTTTATTTATTTTTTATTGGTGTTCAATTTACTAACATACAGAATAACCCCCAGTGAAAATAATAGGTCTTAATGGGGTACCTGGGTGGCTCAGTCACTTAAGCTCCTGATTTCTGAGATCAGGTTGTGATCTCAGGGTCAAGGGATTGAGCCCCAGGTCAGGCTCTATGCTCTGCACTCAGGGCTCCCTTTCCCTCTCCTTCCACACCCCCCACTTGCACTTGCTCTCTCACTTGTGCACTCTCTCTCTCTCTCTCTCAAATAAATAAAATAAAATAAAATAAAATAAAATAAAATAAAATAAAGAATAATAGTGCTTAAGTTGCTGTCTAATCTCCAGAAATGGCTTATCGCATTTGTAGGGTTATTATTAAAGCCAAAAATATATGAGTGACCATGGAAAAGTATGGGGCAGTAGATATTTGAGTCTTTAACTGGTCATACAAATGGAAAATGCTAAAGGAATTTAAGAAAGTAAAAAAAAAAAAAAAAGCAATATATTTATCACAGAGAACTTCCAGGTGGGACAGAATATTTGGAGAATAACTACATTTACAAAATATTTTTTCAGTTTCTCTCTCCTCATCTTGACAATGGCCTTAATGTGGAAATTATCACAACCCCATCTGACAGATGAATAAACTGAGGTTCAGAGAGGATATGTGACTTGTTAAGAACCTAAGCAGCCATTGAGACTGACTCTGAATCCTGAACTTTTCCAATCCATCCCAGTAGAGCTCATTGTGAATCTAATGGTATGTTCCCAATTCTCAATAAGGTATCTCGGTTCTGGGCCCATACAACCCTCTTTGCCCAGGACAGTCCTAGTTCATACCTGTGTCCTAGTACAATTCGTTATAGTGCCCTCTTTTGTTTTCAAAAAGTTCTGTTCCTGATTGGATGAAAAAATTACAAAGCTGCCCTAACTCCAAACAACACTTTACTAGCACCTGGACCTGCACGGTACAGCGAAGTGCCTGCAAACTTCCTGCCTCCCAGGGACACAGCAGGAGAGCCCTTACTGAGTGAGATGAGCCACAGATGAAACTAAATTTAGGACAACGTGCAGAGAGACTTTCTAGCTTATTTCTCCCCCTCTCACCTCCAGTACCAACTGACTGTAGCAGAAGTGACTATTCTCTAAATGCAAGGTGCAGGAAGAAGGGAAAGGGAAAAGAGAAGAAAAACCACTACAGGCTGTTTGTCCTTCTCTGGCTACACACCTGAATTCATTAAATATCTGGGAGTTAAAACTCTCGCAGCAAGTCTCCCGGCTTCTCTCTGTCACCAAGGTGACCAGGGTTCCTCCAGTTCTCAGGACATTTACAGGTCATTCCCACCATCATTCTGAAAATCCATGATGACTCTTGGGTCAGGTCTTTCCCACCACCCACCCCTTGATTGGGTAGACAGTGTTCAGGAGACTGGGAGGAGGAAACAAAGATGAGTTTGAAGGCCTAGGGAAGCCATTGTAAGGGACACATCCTAGTTCTCACGGGACAAGCTTGCCCAAGTCCAGTTAAATGGAGTGAAAGAACAGGAGCTTGGGGGTCCAGCACAGCTGGGTTGAATCCTGGTCATATCCCAAACCAGCTGCATGCTCCATGCACCAGTATCATTTTGTCTGCCCAGGGAAGAAGATCCAACTGCTTCTGCTGGAATTAGAGGCTATGGCTCTAGGAGGCATCACAGGCTGGTCTGCCAGCTGTCTGACCAGAAGCCCAGGTAATCATGGAGCTCACCTCCGTGCCTTCATTAGGAATGAGTAGCAGTTAATAATAGCATCTTCCATCTGTAGAAGGCATTACAAATTCACCATTCTCTGGTCCTATGAACACAAGTCAGGTGACTCCACCTTATTTGTCATGGGCAGTGGGGAGAAGGTGGGCAGGAATAAATCAATGCCTTCCTCCTTTTTTTCTTTGAGATACATAGGATGGGAACTAAAGCCTAGTCAAGCTATGTTTAGAGAGGTATGGTACAAGTCTTTGGAACCAGTTAGATGGGTGGCCCAACCGGTGGCTGTAGACTTCAGCTCCCTTTGCCTCAGTTTCCTTGTCTATAAAGTGGAGACAGTACCTACTTCATACAGGTATTGTAAAAACTAGGTAATGTGATTGTGTTAAAGAAGTGAGCAGAGCATGTACACATGCTTCCCGTAAACAATTCCCATACCCCCTCCACTCACATCCATTTTCTGCCCTCAGTACTCAGGGCAAACGTGGAAGACTTCAATTAGGGCTTCTGACTACTGGAGTTCTACCATTGTTCTATGTGAGCAAGAAATAAGTGTTCCCATGTGGTCAAACCACTGAAATTCAGGAGTTTATTTCTCTTGTGTCTATCAGTTACCTATTGCATGAAACAAAGCACTCCCACACTTAGTGACTGCTATGGGATAAATTGTGCCCCTCCAAAATTCTTTTTTTTTTCTTTTATTTCCCAAAATTCAATAGGATACTATTAGGTCATGGAAGTAGGGGGTGAAAACCTCATAATGGCATTGTTACCCTTATAAGAGACATCGGGGAGCTCTCTCTTTCTGCTCTCTGACACTTGAGGGCACAGCAAAAGGACAGCCACCTGCAACTGAGAAGAGGTTATCACAGAACCCAACCATCCCGGTACCCTGATCTCAGACTTCCCAGACTCCAGAACCATGAGAAATAAATTTGTATTGTGTATAACCTACCCAGTCTATGGTATCTTGTTATAACAGCCCAAACTCACTGTGACTTGAAACAACCATCTATTCTCTCACCAGTTAATGGGTCATGTGTGCATTTGGCTTATCTTGATGGCTTTATTTGATCTCAACTGGGTTCTCTTATTCATCTGAGGTCAGTTTTCATGTCAGCATAGTCTGGATGGTCTAGAATAGATTGAGCTGGGATAACTCACTTTATTCCACATGGTTGCTCTTCCTCCATTTGGCAAGGCAGTCCAGGCTGGTTCTCGTGGTGGTGACAGATCCAAAAAACCCAATGAAAGTATGTATGGCCTTTTGATGTCAAGGATTTGGATTGCACAACATCAGTTTTATATTTTGCTTACCAAAGCAAGTCATGAGGGCAACCATAATCACAGGGTGAAGAGTTAGAGTCATCTTTTGATGGGAGAAGCAGCAAGACCACATTGTGAGAGGTGGAGAATTAAGCCATTTCTTGTTTTTTTTAAAGATTTATTTATTTATTTATTTATTTATTTATTTATTTATTTATGACACAGAGAGAAAGGCAGAGACAGAGGCAGAGGGAGAAGCAGGCTCCTTGCAGGAAGCCTGATACAGAACTTGATCCCAGAACCCTGGGATCACAACCTGAGCCAAAGGCAAATACTCAACCACTGGGCCACCCACGTGCCCTGAGAATTAAGCCTTTTATAAAGTCAACCTACAGTAGAGTAGCTAGTGGTACCTTAGCTAGTGCTGTCACAAACAGATGGTGATGACAGAGCCAGGATTCAGTTTCAGAACTGACTCACGTCAAAATCAGAGCCATTTTTAGGATACCGTAATACTGCTTTTAAGGAAAACAAAAACAGCTTTGATGAAATCAATAAAAACATCTTAATGCAAACTTCCTCAAGTCTGCAAATGGATGGAAAGTTTATGTTCTCCGCCCTTATTATGCAAGGCATCTTCAAGGCTGCTGAAGAGTAGAAGCAGCTTGATTTTGCTCCTTTGCAGGATTAGTCTTCGTACATGGAGTCACCTTCCTAATTAGTTCTAATTAGATGAGTGGTTCATGTTAGGTCACAACAAACCTAATTTAAGAAGGATCCAGGAGTCGTTGGCAACAAAACCAGCTTCCTAGTTACCCGGGTTTAGGCTCTTCCGCCTCCATCTGAGTTGCCAGGTAGCTGCCTTTGAATTCCAAATGTAAGCTAATCTTAACAGAAATGTGGCAACCCCTGTGCCCTCAGTGGGCTTCAGGCCTTTTCGTGAAGGGGTTGTAATTTCCTTCATTTTCTGGAAGTGAGTGACCCTGGTTGGCATTAAGAGAATCAGGTTTCTCCACTTCTCCAGCCAAGCAGGCCCCTTCAGAATCGTTGGGCATCTCTTGAGATTCCCACCTTCGCCCCTCTCAGAGACATCATCAGAAAACAGGTGACTTAGAAGTACCTGAATACTTACATTGTTTAACTCTACCATTTTGGATTTACCCTAAAGATACAGATGCAGTGAAAAACCGAGACACCTTCACCCCAATGTTTATAGCAGCAATGTCCACAATAGCCAAACTGTGGAAGGAGCCTCGGTGTCCATCGAAAGATGAATGGATAAAGAAGATGTGGTTTATGTATACAATGGAATATTACTCAGCCTTTAGAAACAACAAATATCCACCATTTGCTTCAACGTGGATGGAACTGGAGGGTATTATGCTGAGTGAAATAAGTCAATTGAAGAAGGACAAACATTATACGGTTTCATTCATACGGGGAATATAAAAACAGTGAAAGGGATTATAGGGGAAAGGAGGGGAACTGAGTGGGAAATATCAGAAAGGGAGACAGAACATGAGACTCCTAACTCTGGAAAACGAACAAGGGGTGGTGGAAGGAGAGGTGGGTTGGGGGATGGGGTGATGGGTGACAGGCACTGAGGGGGGCACTGGATGGGATGAGCACTGGGTGTTATACTATATATTGGCAAATCGAACTCCAATAAAAAATATACATTAAAAAACTCTCAACCATTTTATAGAAGGGACTGTTGAAGTCTCAAGGAGAAAGGCTATTGATCCAAAGCTATTGAGAAGCAGAACCATGGCTGGTACCTGATAATGGTACCATACTGTAACAGAGGAGGCATGGTCTCTAGGTCAACAAAACCTGATCTAAATTCCAGTCACATCACCCATTGTACTGTGTGACCTTAGACAAATACCCAACCTCTCTGTGCCCTAGGATTTTTTTTTAAGATTTATTTGAAAGAAAGAGCAGGGGGGGGAGGGGAAGGGAGAGGAAGAGAATCCCAAGCAGACTCTGAGCTGAGTAGGGAGCCAGATGCAGGGCTTGATGATCTCATGAGAGATCATGACCTGAGCCAAAAGCAAGAGTTGGATGCTTAACCAACTGAGCCACCCAGGCACCCTGTTGTACCTTAAACCTGTTTTAAAAGGCATGGTTTACCTTTCCTGTAGGGTCATTGCAGCATTCAAATGAGAAAATAAGTATAGTACCTACCAGGCTTCCTAGCACATGATAGGTACTAAGCAGAAGATAACTATTATACAACTCACACAGCCAGTGCGGGAATGGAGGTAGTGATCAGAAGCAGGCAAGGACTACAGGTATTTTCTAATAATGGACAAGAATGATTTTTCCTGAAATCCATTCCTGAAATGAGTCTCTTCAATAGAATGTGAATTCCACAGAGGGCTGGAACTTGGTCTGGGTTATTCCCTGCTATATTCTCAGAGTCTGGATATGGAGGGCAAAAAACATTTGTTTAATCGATGGATAGACAACCGTTAGGTCACAGGAGTAATGGAAGTGCAAGTGTGGTTCTTTTCTTTCCAAGGGTAGGTTAGAAACATAAAAGATATGCCATCAGTAAGGCTCCCTCTCCCTCCTTCATCAAATTAACACATAAAGAAGAAAAGCAGTGTAGCTCACAAGCTAAGCATAAGGGCCTCGGACTAGGGAGTCCTGGACAGGAACCCCAGCTCTGTCATCGAGGCCCACGTGACTTTAAATGTGTTATTTATTCAAGGCTCCATTTTCCAATTACATGATGGGAATGATAAAAGTGTCCCCTTCAAAGGATTGATATGAGAAACAAGGAAAGTTTCTTACTTCGCTTAGAGTGGGACACAGGGTGGGGGCTCCATCAATGAAAGCTCAACACACAAAATAAATACATCACAGCCTCTCTACCTCCCTGTTGGTGGGAGGTAAGGCTGGCTCCTCTGTTAGGCATCCTAGATAGGCTCATGAAAGAACACTGACCATGTGGACCCTCCCAAGACTCCCTGACCTCCTGTGTGTCCACACCAGCTCTGAGCCACAGAATTCTAGTCTATTATAAATAGACCAGTGAACACAAGGTGTTTGTAGGGGAAAGGCCAAATAGGGAAAAGGGAAGGGAAATTATCAGTAAAGGGCACCCGTTCTATTTTAGGCACACACTTGTCTGTTATGTCCCCTCTAAAATTAAGGATAAAGGAGCATGTTACTGAGATCCTTTCTCACTTGCATTGGCCAGCAGGAAACAAATAACCTAATTGATGGCCCCACTGTAATGATTGTTTGCATATTTGTATATTTTCTTTCTTTCAACATTATCTTACTCTGTTTTATTGACGTGTAATTTACATTCAGTGTGATATTAGTTTCAGGTGTACAATACAGCAATTCAATGTTTTTATACATCACCAGCATTCACAACAATCAGGGTACCCTTCATCCCCTTCACCTATCTCAACCCATCCCCCACCCAAGTAAAACTTCCACTATTTGCAGATGACATGATGCTATACATAGAAAAGTCACTTTTTCTTTGTTTTCCTTTCCTCTTTTACTATATAAATACCTCAAATACTTTGTGAAGTAAAGATAGATATTAATCAATCAATAGTTCCATTTATCCTCCCAATGACCCCAGGAAAAAAAGCATCATCATCTCCATTTTAGACAAAGAGTAAAAGTCTCAGTGAGACCTCACAGGTATCATCCATGGCAGATTGATGCATGTCCAGCTGGCCCCAGGACCCCCTCCCTGTCACTACAGCAGGACCCTCCCATTCAGATCACTGGGTCCCCTGCTCTCCTGGACTCCATTGGTCTCCTCTTCCTCTTTGTGCAGAAAACCATTCTATAGTCAGGATTATCCATTTGGGGTAAATTCTCAGAAAACAAGTAATGGAGTCAAAGGCTATGAATGTATCACAGCTCTTGCCTAAATGCTGTGTAAAGGCACCATGATTCTGAGGCCAATGGAGAAAACATAATATGTGAGAATCACGGGCCTGGCTGTTGTGGTCCAGGACCACAGCCAGTTCCCTCCACTCAGATGGAGCCTGAATCCAGCACCACCTGTCTCCCATATGTGGCACTAGAAGAACACAGTAGCTTCTCACCTTTTCCACCCAAAACCCTCCTAGCCAATGTCATGGTGTTCTAGGCACTGGCCGCCTCCCAGCCTTCTAACATGCAGCTCCCCAGGAAAGGCAAGTGACCACCAGCACACTGATGGGGACAGTCTTGTCGTGCAATGCAAACACCACTGTCCAGTCAGAGAAGCCAGGCTCTGGGAAACAGCCCAGGCTGGGGTGAGGAAGAGGGGGGCACCATCTCTCCCCCCATGGAGTCTCCTCGATATTAGGTACAGCAGCCCCCCTCCAACAATAAAGGTGAGCTCTGCAGGACAACATGCACCTCATGCTACATAGGAGAGGGTGCCTCAGACTGCTGCCAGCCCCTTGTCCCCCTTTTGTCCCCTTTAACCTATCCTAGCCTTTGTTTCTCTATCTGTCAAATGTCGGCAATGAGACATGTCAGCAGGGCTACCATGGGGCTCAAATGATATAACCCAGGCAAAGTGTCCTCATCATGCCCAGCATATTACCGGGGTTAATAAATGTGATTTGCATACATTAAATGAATTTGTATAGCATTTTACAGTTTACAGTAGGTGCTCGCGTACAGGTCAGTTCCTGTGGTTTCAGTAAGTGACAGACCTTGGTGGCCTGAGACTAATCCCAGGTGGGAAATAAGAAAGAGGTATAACGTCAGAATAAATTGACTCCAGCTTTTATTCTACTTCTCCGAGTCCTAGGGTGACAAGGTGTCTGTTTGCCAGGGGCAGCCCAGATTGACTTCTGCTATGTTGGAATGAGAGTTCATGGCTCCCCCCTTTACTCCTCAGAGTGGCCTGCTCTAGTGATAAGCTTATCTAAGCTTATCTAAGTAGTGCCACCCTACCTCTAGATAGGTCAATTCAGTGTGTTGATGAAGAGACACTGAATTGTAAAGTGGTCAAAAGCTTGAATTCTGGATTCCGAATTAATGCAGCTTGGTCACTTAGTAGCTAGATGACCATGGGCAAACTACTTAGTCTCTATGAGTTTCAGTTTCCTCATCTATAAAGTGAGGACGAGTAGGACCCACCCCATAAGTTCACTGTGAGGGTGAAGGAGAGATGCATATAAAAATGCATGCCTGGCACAGCAAGCACACAATAATCTTTAGTCAGTGACACTGGTTCTTTTGGAAAAATAATTACTTACTCAAAATGCTTCTGGAATCACATTTTGGCCAGCTCAACCCATCAAAAAGTTCAAAAGTTAAAGGACTCCACTGCCTCATAAATAAATCGAGGGTCACCTTTAAACATACAGTAGGAAGGGGCTTCAGGCATTTCTTGGTCATTACAGATGCCAACTGAGAAGGTTGACACCAGTGAGATTTCGCCCTTGGCTTCCTTCACAATCATCGTGGAGGACTGCTGGTGATTGGTGGCCATTCCTCCCACCATGGGATGTGTTAAATATTTGCAGCTGGTCAGCACTGGATGGAAGTCCTCGATGGCTATATATAACCTAGACTGTAACGGTGCCAGCAGGAGGAGGTTGCCCACGACCTTGGTTATTCATTACCCTCTGTGACTCTCCCCTGCTCAGCCTGCCTCTTCTATGGTGGCCCATGATCCCTGTGTGCACACAGAATAGGGACAGAGGCAGAGGGAAGAAACGATGGCTTTACATCGCGTGTGGCCCCAGGGCTCCAGAACAGCTGAGCTGCCCGAAGACCGTTCTCATTTCACACACGAGAAGTCTGGGCCATGGAGAGCTTGAGGAGTGGGCTCGAGGTCACAAAGCAAGTTAACTGGAGAGGATGACAGAGAGCCCCTGGCTTGCTGCCATTCCTCCTTCTGCTATGCCAAGCTTTGTGAAATTCTGTCCAAATGGGTTCTTAAAGACATACTAGATCCTCTTCATGCCTTTCCTAGATTTTCTCATCCATGGTTTGCCCCTAGAAAGGTCATCTGGCCCTGATTATCTTCTTGGAGACCAAAAGAGATTTCCAGCTTCATTCAAGAGAGGCTATGTGCTCCTTGCCAGCTTCACAGCAGTGGGCATACTGTCAATGCCCTCCCCTGTTCTACAAGCCAAACCCGCTGCAGGTCCCCCGTGTCATGAGCGTTCCCCACCTTGGCCTAACACCATCAGCCTTGTGCCCCATGTACGGGCACAGTGCCAATGTGCAAGACACTTGACAGCAGGTTTTTAGACTTCCTGGCTTACCCAAGTGGGCCCATTCCATGCCACCATTGTTGTAATAGGCCTTGCTCTCCAGGTGGCTGCCACAGGGTCAGGTAACACACCTGGCAGTATGGGAGAATTAACTCACATTGCAGGACCTTTGACCATTGAGAGATGGCAGACAGAAAGGGGCAGGCATTTAACCCTTCTCCTTTTCTCTCCTGAGGGGCTCTTCTAAGACACAGTGTTTCCATGTGGCCTTCTCAAAGCAGTCCTGCATGACCCAGCAAATGGCTGTTTGGAGTGAAGCTGTGGGCAGGTCAGTGTCACACCTTATGTCTGCTTCCTCTTCCCTGCCTCTGTTCCCATTTTACTCCATAATCTTGCTTCTTTGGGATCTTACCCACCAATGGAGCCTTAGTGTGTATGTTTTCCTCAGGTTCTGTTTCCCAAGAAACTTGTGCTAAGACAAAGATAAGTTCTAGTGAAAAATACATCAACATTGTGGGGTCACAGCAGGGCTGGGTAACCCTAAATAATGTAATGTCACATGCAGGCAGGGATTGTTCAGCTTCACTCACTAAAATCGCCCAAACTTCTAGGAAAGTGCCTAGAGACAGTAGCACTCAACAAATATTTGTGGGATGGGCAGGCAATACTGTAAATTTGTACAGGGCTTTAGAGCTGAGAAAGTGCTTTCAGATACAGGATTACCTCATGATTCCCCAGGCACCCCTGAGAGGGATGGGTAAGAAGAGTGCTGATTTTGAGGAAACAAAGTCTCAGAGTTTGTCCAAGGTCACAGAACTGGCTACCAAGACCATCTAACCTTGCAAACTTGAACAAAAGTCTTTGGAGTATACTTCTTGGATTTTCTTATTCTATTGGTTATCATGGTCTAAGAATAGGCAAGAGTTTGGAGTAATCAGTCCAACAAAGCAGATATTAAAGATTAAGCAATTTCTAGTCTGGAGGTAAAGAAGTTCCAAAATTCCATCATATGGAGAAGTTGGCTCTGGGCATCAGAGGAAGGAGGTGTTGATATTACCCTGCTTCTGTAGCCATGTTTCCCTCTGTTCAGAGATGTTATCCAGGGACTCGGAGTTCTTAATGTAATCAAGGATACTTGAGACTGAGGAGGGGGAGAAGATAAGCTTCAGCTTATAAAGTGCTCACACGTACTATTTCATTTAATACAGTCCTCTGAGAAGCAAGCGAGTATATTAGCTTTCGCTGCACAACAAACCAACTCCCAGACTTAATAGCTTAGAACAACAACTATTTATTTAGCTTATAATTCTGCAGGTTGGACTAGATGTAAATTAGTAGCTCTTAGTTGTCTGCAAAGTATCTAGGAACTACCTGGTCTAAGAGAGCATCCCCTGGGATAAGACACCCCTGCTCCATATGGCTCTCCTCCTCCAACAGGGTCATGTGGACTTCCTCACATAACAGAAGCATGGATCCAAAGAGCTAGCAGAAGTATGCAAGGCTTCCTGAAGTTGAAGCTCCAACCTGGCTTACTGTCACCTTCACTGTCACCTCAGCAAAAGCAAGGCAAAAGACCTGCCCCTACTCAAGGGGTAAAGAAATGGCCTCCAATTTTTTTTAAGATTTTTTATTTATTTATTCATGATAGACACAGAGAGAGAGGCAGAGACACAGGCAGAGGGAGAAGCAGGCTCCATGCAGGGAGCCCGACATGGGACTCGATCCTGGGACTCCAGGATCGCGCCCTGGGCCAAAGGCAGGCGCCAACCCGCTGAGCCACCCAGGGATCCCCTGGGGTTCCAATTTTTAAGGAAAAAGTTGCAAAGGCATATTTCCAAGGGCACAAACATGGATAAGTATGAACAGTAGTGACCAGTTTGCATCCTACAATGGTGATGTTATCCTACTTTTATAGCTGAGGAAAATGGAGTTCCCAGAGCTGAGTGGTTTACCCAAAGCCACAGGACATGAAAGCAGGAGTGCTGGGACAGAAATCCCAGACTCCTCCCTCTGAACCCAGCATCCTGCTCAGCCCTCTGGAGGGTCCCCAAGACCAGCAAGATGGCCCTTACCTGGAGGAGGCTCACTCAAGGCTCAAGGAGGAGATCAAGTTCCAATATGATAAAGACTTGGAGAGAGATGTCCAAAACTCCCTGGAGGAGGCAGAGATTAAAGATTTTTTGCAACAAACTGCTTTGTAGCTGAAAAGGGAGTATGACCCACAGAAAGCAGCTTTGTGCCTGCGTGTCTGAGACCACGTTGGTGGGACCCCTCGGAAGTAGGTGCAGAAAGTCACAGGAGGGAAAGAAGTCCCATCCTCAGAGAAAAGTGCATGTTAATCCAGAGGTAGGAACTGGACCACGGGGTCAGACAGATGCCAGTGCTCTTATTCAAACAGTCTGTGGCTGTTTGGTTTAGTTTCGGGTTTGTTTTTGTTTTTGTTTTTGAACTTTGTTTTGAAGAAATCAAGACCAATTTTAAAATTTAGAAAGTTTTCTACCTTTCTAGGTTGGAGAGTTGAATTTGTCTTTGGGGGCACATTGCCTCTTGTTCTAGAAAGATCTTCACAAATTTGCAAGTTTAAGTAGTTACCCACCCGCTGCTCTCAAGAAAACTCCCCTTACTGCTGTCAAGGATCCAGGAGACGCAGAGATGCCTGGAGGTGCGGACAAGAGACGGACTGGAGGTCTGGGGGAGACCCTACCTTGTAGGGCATCCAGAGGGAGATGGGAAATAGCAGCAGCAGGAATCCTGATGAGATTTAGACCTCTGGACCCCAAGAATAATGGCCTGTGGCAGCAGTGGGGTGCATTGCTGTGCTGCAAGAAAGAATCCAGAGAGGAAGGCTAGGATGGAACTCTGTGCTGATCAGCCTTGAAGATCACTGCACCCCAAGAGTAGTGACAGCCTGTGAATCCTGGATGGAGACCTAAGCCACAGGAGGAAGACCAAGCAGTCTATGCAGCAACTTAGTTATAAATGCAGTGTCAAGGCATTTTGCAGTCAGATATGGGGAGACTTGAGGTAGATTGGACATGCACAGCTCTAGCAGAGCACCCCAAACATAACGGTGCTCCACGGGAATGTGTTGCATTAATTAATGAGGTGAAAGTAATACATGAATAAATAACAAGTCATCAAGAGGAGAGAAACCTCTTTTCTTACAGGGAAGTGATGACTTCAGAGATTCAACTAGGTCAGCTATAATCTCTTCCAGCTTCTACCAGCTTCTTCCTCAACAGGCTCTCCCTTCCTGGTGGCAATATAGCCAAGAACAGCATCAACGTCCTCTTCTGGGATCCTAGGGACATCTTGATGCATCTACTTGGCCTCTATGGGCCCACATGTGTATTCCTGAACCAACAGCTGTGGCCACTGTGAGCAGCACTGCCATGAGATGGAGAACACATACAAAGTGCAGGTGGATTTAATTTTATAAGCAGGACACCTGGGTGGCTCAATGGTTGAGTGTCTACCTTCGGCTCAGGTCATGATCCCCGGGTCCTGGGATCGAGTCCCTCATCGGGATCCCTGCAGGGAGCCTGCTTCTCCCTCTGCCTATGTCTCTGCCTCTCTCTGTGTGTCCCTTGTGAATAAATAAATAAAGTCTTTTAAAAAATAATAATTCCAGCGCAAACAGCAACAACCCAGAGGGGAGGAGGTGGTGGATCTCCAGGCAAAAATCAGAGGATCCTTGCTGAAAAAGGAGGATATGGAAGCATAAATGTCCACTATCTCAAATGCATAACCCTGGGGTCCTTAGGCTTGCTAAACCTCACTTTCCCATGGACAAAAACATGATTACAGCCAAAGCCTTGCCATGTTTGTGTATGTGTGTGTGCAATTTGAAAGAGATAGTATGTACAAAACCTAGAATTGGCTCTGGCACGAATCAAGAGAGTCACGTGAAATCACTTCCTTCCTGTTAGATTTAGTTTCATTTTTATTACACTGGGATTTACTTCTTTCTTTACAGAAACTTGTCAGTAATATCTTTATTAGGACACAAATGTGCCTTCTTCTGAATAAAACAAATGTACCGTCCCCTGCCAAGTTCAGAGGCATCCAAGGTTAGCAGTGTTCTCTAGCACACATCCCGAAGGAGGGCAGATAGCAGAGGCTCAGGGAATTTTCAACAGGCCTTGAAGAGCAGTCCAACTTATAAAAAGAATGTTCATGTTTAAAAATTAAATGTTTGGTTTAAATATTTAAATGTTCCATTTTTCCCCCTGCCTGGTTGTTAATTCAGTATTAAAACAGAAGAGGAGTTGATGTACAGCCCTTGACATTGGCCTCCAGGGCTTTCTGACTAGGAGCCCTCTGTTCTTTCTTCGAGGTAATAATCATTATAATAGATCATCATAGTTGGAGCATTTCCTCTATTCTAGAAACCAGGATAGGTGCTGTGCCTGTGTCAACTCATTCCCTCTTAACGCCAACTCTGCAAAGGAACCACAATCCCCAATATTACAGGCAAGGTAACAGGGAAGTTACCCTGATTTGTCCAAGATGACCCAGCCAGCTGTGAGAAGTTAGGACTTGGGATATTAATCCAATCCTGCCCGACATCAAAGTCTATATCATTTCAACTGGCAATCATAGGTCAGGAAATCAGACTCCAAACCTGTCAGGATGAAGGACCGCATCATCCCCGGAATACCCACTTTGGCCTCCTCGCCGGTTGCTCTAAGGGATTTACAGAAATCTGATTAGGGTCCAACAAGGTGCTTGCAAAAGATGAAAGATTGCAAGATTAAAATGAGTCCTTGTTATAAATCAAGCACAGCAACGACAGGCATTTTGAAGTAGCACTTAAAGACACATCATCAGCAAAGTAATGAGATATTTATTGTTTTCAAGATTTACTGGCACTCTAATAAATGCCAAAATTGACATCCGTCAGTGTGGGTGTAGGATTCCGCCCAGAATGATAAGCTGGCACATTCCTCTTAGCATTTAGGAGGAAAACATAGTGCAGGTATGGCTCTCAAAATGTGTTGTGTCTGGTCAATCTATGGGTCCTTGTGTTGAGGGAAAGACCTACCAAATTCAGAGATCTCAATGTCAGACCAGGAAAGTATGTGAGAACTCTTCTCAACCAACCGTCTATTGTACTGAGGACCAGAGAAGGGAAGCAATTTGCCTAAGGCCACATAGCAAATTGGTGACGAAGGTAAGTTCTAACATCTCCTGCCTCCCCGTGCAGAGCTCTCTGTTGACTCTCCCATGCAGCTTCTAAGCCCTTCTAACACAAGAGAAAGTATTTTCCAATAGAGGGTGACTGACAAGTCAGCAAGTGGGTACTGTGCCTGAGAGGATGAGGCAGGAGCAAGTCTTCTCAGCAGAGTGGAAAGAGGAGGAGTCAGGTAGAGCTAGTGATCCACACTGGGGTGGGGCAACCAAGGACCACACTGGAGCTGTTGAGACCCCCAGGATCTCAGCAGCTCCAGGATCCCAAGGGGGAGACAACTGTTCAGCTGGTGGTCATGATGGCCACGTATGGAGTGGCCAAAAGTCTTCCCCAGCAGGGCCTAAAGATGGCAGTAGATTCACACATGATTCCACAGAAGAATGTTCTGGAATCATGGATGCCTTGGCCCCCATCACATACACACCCATAAACACACACACACGCACGCACACACACACACACACACACTCCAAACTAAAAGATTGGCGATGAGGAAGTTATATTCAAGCCTGAGTTAGAGCCTCTAAAGCAGGATTTCTCAATCCAGCACTATCAACACTGGAAGCCAGATCATCCCCGGGGCGGGGGGCGGGGGGGCCTGTTATGCGCATTGCAGGATGTATAGCAGCATCCTGATCTCTACCCACAAGATGCCAGAACCCCCCCACCCTTGCCAAGTATGACAACCTGAAGTGCCCCAGGGCATTGTCAAATGTACCTCCCACCTCTGTCAAGAACTACTGATCTAAAGTGATGATTGATAACATCTCATGGGTTCAGTCTGTATTTTTTTAAGATGTCGTTTTGATGGCACCTTCTAATGGACTGTAATACTAACAATAGTCAATGTTTACCTTTAGTTTCCTTAATAATGACCAATATATATTTTTCAAATTATATATCTTAAGGCAAAAGCAAACCACTCCTACAGTTAATAGTGCTTCTGAGAAGTTCAGCCGTTTGTACCATCTGGTCAGCACTGAGTGACATCCATCCATCTGGTGCTAACACACATTTTGTCTGAAAGCAAAGCAAATAAACCACAATTTAAAGATGTCCAAGGGCTGCTTCAAGAAATCCTATCCTGTCTACTCAGTGACTGAAATACTAGGATGATTACCAGAATCTCCTGAGAAAACTTCATGAAGATACACATTTGTAGGATCTGTCTTGGCTTTCCAAGGGATAAGACCCTGAAATCTGTATTTTTTTTTTCATCTCTCCATGAGATTTGGATTTTTGTACAGTGGAGAGAATCACTGCCAGGGCTGGTGGCATTCTTCATTCTTATTAAAAATCAACATGGTCCTGTTCTCACCATCTTTTGTTATCACAGCAGAGAGTAATTCACTGCCTCACAGATTGACACAGGTGATTTTTGCAATACCCTGATATCCAGATTTATTTGCTTACCAAGAGCCACTTTATTAACACAACCTGAGAGCTAAATTTGTAAGTCCGTGTCTGAATAGCTGGTCACCCTTTCCTCCTCCCAAGACAGTAAATTGTCATGTCCTGAACAACAAAGAGGGGGCACGGCCCTAACCTTCACTCAGGTATTCTTGAAACTCAAACACGTCTGTCAGGACAGAGCACCAAACAGGAAGTCGGGAGGTTTACTTTTCTGCAGTTCTTGACCTGCCACTCACAAGCTGTGTGACCTTGACTGAGTCCCTTCACTTTTCTGGGTCTCAATTTCCCTCAGCTGGAAAATCAAATTGAATAAATATGGCTGAAACAAAACTATGCCTCCAACTGATTACATGACTTGCCCAAAGGCAGGCTAGCTGAGGTGGAACTGGGGTGGAATCTGGGTCACCTGCCTATAGACACTCAGGGTTCGCCTCTCTGCTTCTGTTGTACAACTTGCCTGGTTTATGGGATGTTTTAGATGATTTCTCGAAAAGAGTGAAGAGATCTTGAAGATTTATCTTCTAACTTCTATCTGCCCTTAAAGGCAAGACGGACCTTGGACACTTCACATGGTGGCTATTCATTCTCTTCATCTATTAAAGGAGGGGGCTTGACTAAATGCATGACACAGAAGTAATGTAACCATGAGCTCCCATGACCTACAGCAGACACAGCAGACCCTTTATTGCTACCCAGAAGCCACTTCCCTACTTTCCCTCTTGCTAACGGACCCCCAGGATGGTCACATGCCAGGGCCAGATGACTCCCAGATCCTTTGCTAGATACTCACTTTCCAGAATCCCTTCTGGCTAGGAGAGACCACGGAGCCCAGTTCTGACAAAGGAAACATGAGGAGGAATTAAGACAACAGGAAGGGAGAGTTTGCTGGCTTGGCCGCTTCACCCCACCCAAGTGCCCTCATGATCTCTGGAACAGCTGCAGACACCTTGGGAAAATAAAGAGGCAACAAGCTTGAAAGGAAAGCTGAGGATGGCAGAGGCAAGAGATTGGAGCCAAGTCCTTGATGACATGCCTGACCAACCCCAGAAGTGCCTCCCTCAGGATCTCTTGTTAAATAAACATTATGTGTCCTTTTGGTTGAAGCAACTGTTAAGGATTCTGTAAAGCTGCACAAACACAAACATCTGTTGGCTCTGCCTGGGGCTGGAATTATATCCATTGATGTGGCCATGGTGATTATCTCCTGCTGATCAGTAGCTCTTATCAGCAGCTACACATGTCTTTGAGTAATAAGAAATAGTCAAATGAATTGCTTTGTATAAATGCGGTTTGTTTGGTAGACAGGAATATTTCCAAATATGGAGCCCCTGAGGGAAGAAGAGAAATATTATAAAGGAATCTTGGGTGGTGAAAAGAGAAAAAGGAGCCCACCATTGCTGTGCTGGGCATGCTGTTGGTCACATGCATTTTTCTCTGAGCGCTTACTCTGTGCCTGGCGCTGTGCGAGGTGGTGGCACAGCAATAACAAAGCGGGAAGTGCTTGCCCTCATAGGATTTGAAGACAGTGGTGTCACAGGCTGTTTGAGAAGGGGTTATATGTGAGATGAAGGCCACAAGAGAGGAAGCTTCTACTGCACAGAAGCTCTAACAGCCGAAGGGGGTAACTCATTGAGGGGGACAGGGAAGGAGACCTCTCCAAGGAAGTCATGTTTCAGCTGACCCCGAGAGAGTAAATACAAGTTGGCCTGGAGTGGAAAAGGAAATAGAAAGTTCCAGAGAGAGGGAAGAGTTGCATTCAGTCATCAGGACAATCCTGTGCTCTGTCCATGAAGAGAGATTGTCATTTCCATTTCTGTCCATCAGTAGGTTATGCCATAGGAATGAGCAACCCAGAAATTTTTGAAGGCTCAAAGAAAAACAAGTTTATTCCTCCCTTATTCTAACCTGTGCACCGCAGGTGGACTGGGGCTTCTGCACATGGTGGCTCCCCTGGAATCCAGCCTGAGGGAGCCTCCCTCTAGATCCACACATCCACAGCCACAGAGAAAAGGGAAGGAAAACATGGCCAGCCATGTGCTGACTCTCTAAAGCTTTTACCTAGAAGCGTCTAGTGGCCTTTTGTATACGTTTCACTGGTCAAAGCAAATCACATGTTCTCAAGTATAAACCCCTTGCAGGAAAGGGCATCAAATGTTGGCAACCAGTGATATATTCTACTATGTAACTCCACTATTCTGGGCCAATGAAAAAAGCAGACGTTTAAAGGGATTGTAGGATTTGATCATAGTCACACGGCTGGAAGGTGACAGAGCAAGGCTTTAGAATCAAGGATTCCACTTCTCAGTCTAGAGCCCTCTCTGCTATGACCGGAAGTGAACTGAAGTGCCCACCAGGCTTGGAAGGCCATAGCAGACATCTGAGGAGAGCCCACACTTCTGTGCACATGGACTCTGTGTGCTGGCTGCCCTGAGCAAACTGATTAGCACAGCGCCCCTCCAGGGCACCTTCCTTCCAGCCAGCTCCGCAAGCAGAACAGAAAGTCGGGGCTCCCCAGGACTGCCCTCATTGCTCTGAGGCACACGACTTCTTAAATCTGCTGCTTTGAAACTTGCAGACATCTGCAGGCCTGTGCTGCCAAGATGCCCCGCCCCCACCCCCACCCCCCACGCCCACTCCGCAGGCACCTTCATCTTGGAACAACAGATTCCTGGTTTTCCCAGCACAGAAGGCCACTGTCACCGCCTCAAGCTTCTGCCCAGGGCAGTTTCTGGCTTTTCACCTTCTCCGAGATGAGCTACTGCTTCCATGTCTTAAACTCCAGCAGCATCTCCTTGGTCATTGTCCATGATCCAAGTCTAAGACCAGGTAACAGTCATATACACTTTACACATTTGTGAGGGCAACAAGCCAAGATCTTGGCTAATCTCCACATTTGTGGTGGCAAGTTGTTTCCTCTTCTAAATGCAGTAGAATCAAAACATCTAAGGACCCAAACCCCTGTTAGACCTTTAGGGACCCTTGTAAGATAGCATGAAGGACGTTTAAAAAGCTATTTAAATAAATTCCATCCACTGAAATGAACATCATTGTACCCAGCATCCATTGGCCAGTGGATTCTGTTGACCTGCCTTCAAAATACACACACAGTCTGACCACTTCATCGCCCCCACCAATCCTCAGGTCCAGGCACCATCACATCTCAGGCCGATGCATTGCCATCCACCTTTCTGGCACAGTCTACCCAGTGAGTGGCACACTCGCTCACCCCCGAGGCTTTGCACGCATGTTGCCTTCTCCATGAGGGATCTCTTCTCTCCACCCCTTACTTAATTAAACTGAGCCACTTTCCCCAACCAGCCCCACCCTGCCCTGCACTACACTTCTTATCCTCGCTGTTTTTTCTCCCTAGCACTTGTCATCCTCCAACACAGAATATCTGTTGTTGTGTAGTTTATTGCCTGTCTACACCCGTGAAAAGCTCTTTGAGGACAGAATTCTGTGTCCCTCTTTGTTCACTGCTCCAAAAACACCATTAATGGAACAGTACGAGCACACAGTAGGAGCTCAATCAATATTTGTTGAAAAAAAGAATTCTGTGACATCCTTATGGCAGTTGCCTTACCCAGGAACCTTCCTGAGCCTGGAAAGAAACAACATTAAGATCTCTCCAGCAGTGAGAAACACAAGTTTTGGAGGGAAACAGACCAGGATTTGAATCCTAGCTCTGCCATTTCCTGCCATGACTCCAGGGGAACCATACCCGACCTCGCTGAACTTCCCTTTCTCTGCAAAATGTGACACCATCTCGCAAAGTTTTTGTGAGGAATAAATGAGATAATAATGCACGTGGAGTGCATAACACTGTGTCTGGCCCAGGATACACACTTGAGAGCCGGCAGCAGCTATTCCTAATTATTACATGATAAGGAGGAAATGCCACCCAGCTGAGGAGAGCAGGGATGGGGCCACCTGTGGCTTGGGCACCAGCTAAGTGCTCACTCTGGCAAGCCAGTCTTGGAGCCCTTGAAATTCAAACTTTGCTCCAACAAAGTTTCAAATTAACATACAACATGGATCTTTAGAGACACTGCCAAATAGTCAAAATCACAAGGTTAAGCTTCAAACACCAAGGTTTCCTGAAATATTAATTAGCATTGGAAAAAGAAGCAACACAGTGGGAAATGACGGGAAAGACTTAGAGTGGAATTGTAAAATTACAGAATTTCAACTAGCAGGAACCTTACGGAACATCCATTCCTAACCCCATGACACAGATTACCATGATAGCCCAGGAGGGCCTGGAGAAAATGAGATCTGAGAGGCCTCCAACCCAGAGAGCCCTTTAAATCCTGCACCCTAGGTGTCTAGCTTGATTCAGAGTTCCACCAACAGCCCAGAAGGCACATAATCCCAGGCGAGATGGGATAGAGGAGGGTGAGCATGTCTCTCACATCACCTCCCCTCCCCTGCCCCCAGCATGGATAATAAAATATGGAAGCTCTAACTAATTTCTCTCTTTTCTTTCTTTTGTTTAAAGCTGCATTACTCTTAAGGCTGCAAGAACCCCGGCTTCCATTCAGTTCCCAGGATATATCTGGATTTGCAGAGATCACTCAACTGCAGATTGGCCGCCATTTGTAAAACCTGCCCTCCACCAGGGCAGATGAGAAACAGAGACCCTCCCTCAGGTACCGTCCTGTGTAGGTGACACAAAGACCTGTTCCTTGTGTGTACTCCTCTCCCCCAGCAGCACACATTTAAGTTGTAATGTGCTTCTTGCCCCTTGTGAGCTGGCTCAGGACCTGCATCCCTGTAAGAGCTGCAGCTATTTTGTCACTGCCATATCGGGGTTTTCAGAGGCACAGGTGAGGCCATCAGATCAGGATCCAGGTCAAGTGTGAAGCTCATGGGAATGTGCATGCATTTTGGTGCCAGATGCCCTGCTTTAGGACACTGGCTCTGCCCTCACTAGCGCTGTGTTTATAGACAAATTCAGCAGCCTCCGTTTCCTTGGGAGGAGAGTCAGTGTTAAACACAGTATTCAGGGCTGTTATGAAGAACAGAAACAGTGTATACAAGAGCCTGGCACAGAGTGAGTCATTGATGAGTTATGGCATTTTCATTATTTCCTAAGCTATCCCTTCCTTCCATCACCCTTCTCTATCTCATACCTGAGCTATAGCAGAATCCACCCAATGGGTTCCCAATCTGATTCTTGCCTCTTCCCACCCTTCCTCCAATGCAGCCAAAGAGATGTTGCCTAAAACCTAGACACAATCATGACACTTCCGGCATAAATCTCCAGAGTGTTTTGGAGGACTCAATGTGTGAGTGAATATGAAGAGCAGTGATAGAGATATCACTGCCAGGTTTCTTAGTTGCAAGACACAGAAGCTGGTTCTCACTGATAAAACAGGAAAGAAATTATTTTAAGGATTCTGGGTGCATTACAATTACAAAGGGGAAAATAGTAACTTTACAGTAGAGAAACCTGGAAGTCAGCACCTTAGCCAAGCTACCAAAGAAATATCATGAGTAAAGGACAAATCAAGATCACATGCTCCTGATATGATGCATTGCGGAGGACACAACAGCACTTCCATGGTTTTTCAAAAACATGCAAAATGCATGATTTAAAAAACATGCAAAAAATGCATGTGACATGATCCTAATTATAAGGAAGTATTGCATAAACCCAAACTGAGACACTCTACAAAATAAAATGCCTGTCTGTTCTCTTAGCAAACGTCAAGGTCATTATATAAAAAGAAATACTGAGGAACTGTTCCAGATTAAAAGAGATTAAGGATATAAGACAATGAAATAAAATGTGTATTCCTATATTGGATCCTGGACCAATGTTTTGGATCCAGAAAATAATGTTTTTATCTTTTGCATGAAGAAATATTAGTAGTTGAGCTGGTAAAAATGGATTAAGGTCTGTAGATTGGGGTGATAGAACTGTATCAGTGTGAGTTTCTTGATTTGGGTCATTGTAATAATGGTGATGTTAGAAAGAGTAAAGAGGTGGGTAGCTCAGAGACTTGCAGGAACAGGTGGTGACTCAGACATGAGCTTCAGCTTCCGGGAGCAACATCCTTAACTGCCCTGGTAAGGACATCAGTCCTAGATCCATGTACCATAGTTTATGCACCACTGGGAACTGATGGCTTCCAAAGCAAGGAAACTCTGTGCGAGGGAGCTTGACCCATTCCTAAGATCCTCTCAAACCTGGGTGCTTCTGTCACCTTCTGCAGCAAAATGAATCACTGCAGAAGTCAAATTCATCCTATTGCACACTTTCACATCATATTTGCGTGGGTGCTAGTGATCAGCACAACTTGTTGACAGTACAGATGGTCCGCGTCCTAGCTGCAAGGGAGGCTATGAATTTGAGATTTCTGGTTTCTACCCTGGAGATGGGAAACTCATAAGGCAAGGAAACCATTTTACAAATGCTCATAAAATGTTTTAGCTTACTTTGAAAAGTCATAAAATATGGCTTAGGTAAGGGGTAATGATCATTCATAAATTCCACTTACTGTTATTCATTTCGAGCACAACCGAACTCAAGCTTGCCCAGTTTAAAATAAATTCCTTTTTCTTCCTCTCTAGATGGTTATCGTCCAGCCACTATAAAGTCTGTTAGTGGCTGAGATTTTTGTGGCTTTTGAGATGGACATTGCAATTCATTGTCTTCTTCCTGCAGAAGTTTACAACAATCTTGAATCAAGTAAAAATGCTTTTGGCTGTATCTACCCCTAAAAGAACAGGAGCCCTGTTCGTATTTCAGCACACTAGAGCTGTGAAGAGAGAGATGAATAGGTGTTTCCACACAGAGAGGACAGGGCAGTCAGTGGTTCTAAAACCCCACTGGTCCTAAGAATGGCCCATCATATTTGCTAAAATCTTGATTCTGAGCTCCAGCCCCCAGAGAGCAATTCAGCAGGAATGTGCTGGGGTCTGGCTTCTGTGCTTCCAGCAAAATCCCCACATTTTTCCAAGGCAAATGGTGGCCAGATGGCACTTTGAGAAATTCTGGAGGAGAGGCAGGGGTGTCACATGGATAAAGGCAAAGTGGGATCACTCTGGTGCCTATAAGGCATCTTGTGACTAGAATCCTTATGATTAGATTTCCTTAATCCTTAGATTCCATAATCCTTAGCTTTCCTTAATCCTTAGATTCCATAATCCTTAGATTTCCTTAATCCTTAGATTTCCATAATCCTTAGATTATGATTTCTTTATGATTAGAATCATGTCACATGCATTTTGCATGTTTTTGAAAAACCACAGGAGTACTGTTGTGTCCTCTTTAGTGCAAGTAGTTCAGGACAGGAAGCCAGGGGAGTGAAACTGAAGATCACAACTGGGGAGGAACTGGGCTCATCTACCTGCCCCATAAAAGTGACCTTCCACAGAAAAGGATGGAAAAGATAACTTCTAAACTCAGTGCTGACAGTTGGTCAGTTCATAAAACCACACCAGCTGGACTTCTGCAGGTCTCGTTTTAAGTTTTTATTTATTTATTCATGTATTTATTTTCACCACCTTTGACACCCACTGTTCATGCCCCACCGCTGACTCCACAGAACAAAAACTGGCATTTTCATCACACAGCCTTTCTTCTCATAGGCTGCCTCCTGTCGCAGAGAAGGAAACAATGGGTTTTTATCTCCAGCTCCATCAGCAGCCTCCCAAGAGGCGTCCCCTGGGAGAGGTGGGGTATCCCCTCCATCGGCAGGCATAGGGCCCCTCCCCAGCACAGCTCCCATCCCAGATCTTGTGGTGCTGCCCCACCCTTCAGCCCCTACATTGTGACAGAAATGCATTCCGTTTATTCTCAATGAGAAGCCTCTTTCCATTCCAGCCCTAGATCGATGGGACAGAAATGGCCGATTTAATTAGTCCAGCTCACCTTATTACTTTCTCATTTACTATAAAATAATGGGGAGCAAATGAAAGGGATTTGTCATTATCTAAGGAACTGGTCAGGCTGGGTAGGATGCCAGTTCTGGGCTCAGCTGCAGCCCTTACCTCAAGGCAGACAAGGGAAGTCACTGCCTTTCCAAGAAAATCAGCGCTTGTGTCAGTTTGTGAAGTCCAGTAGGGAGCAGGACCAATAGTGCTAGGTTGCAATGCTCCTAACACTCACCCAGGGGATCTGGGGAGATCTGCTTCTGCCACCTTGTGTGCCACCATGGATGGGTTGCTGACCTTGCTGACTGAATTTCAAGGTCTGCCTCTGCATTTGAACCACCTCTGGAGAGTTTCTACACAGGGACACCCGGTGCCACCTCAGTGGTTGTGATTCTTCGAGTCTGGGTGGGGCCCAGGATCCACCCCAGGAGACGATGTCCAGGTGATTCTGATGCATGCTGTCACTGACAGCACCCAGACCGGACATACACAGCCCTTGATACCCATGGACCACCCTGGCCTCATTCCAGACACACGGTCCTTTATATATGTCATAGGTGTCAGCTTCAGAGAAATTCTCACCAGTGCCCAAAGCCAAAGCATTGCCCACCACCCAATTCTACACATGATATTCCTGCCTAGGATCTAGTTTTCTTCCCCCACCCCACTCCTTTCTCCACTGCCAAACTCTTCCTCCCTATAAAAGACCCAAAACAAATATCTCCTCTGTGAAGCTTTCCCTGATTCTCAGAGGAGGAGTATGTCACACTGTCTTCTTTGCACAGAAAGCATTCTGTACAGCCCTTCATCAAAGCATACATTTAATTGTACATTTTTCAAGTATTCCCCCAAGTATATAATGAGATCCTTGGACTTATATTTTGTTCATCTTAGTATCCCCAGAACCCAGGAAAAAGTGTCTGGCACCTTAACAGGTATTCAAAATGTGTATGTGGTGAAAGAATCAATCAATCTGTCAATCAATCAATTTTGAGCCAATCTCATCGTCTATTAAGCCCCAGCTCTCAGCTTGGGAATGATAAAATGTATAGTTGTCTGAGTTATGTGATTTCAGAGAGATCAATAACTCTCTCCACGCCCCGAAATAGCTTCCCTCAAATCCCATTATGGTGCATGAAATTCTCACCATTAGTTTACTCATTTAATTCAACAAATATTGATTGTGACAAGAAGCATATGAGATAAACTTGAAATTGTAGTTGGACCTTGTCTATTATGCCCACCTGAGGAAAGTATTGGAGGAGCACTTACCCATGGAAGGCTTGGGGGAAGAGTTTTTAGCTCCTGGAAAGCTGGTGGCCCTACCTCTGAGGGAAGGAATAAGGATCCCCGGAGGAGCAGATGCATTGGATGGAAAAAGCTAAGGAGTTCATTAAGGGGCACGCTGAGTTGGAAAGCCTTTGGCATATCTCAGAGGAGGTGGGCAGCGGGTGATGGATACAAGCTCCTGGAGCTCAGAGGAGAACGGTCCATGAGAGACTGTGATCAGGGTGTCTGTAGTGGAGTAGATGATAGCACAAAGGAAGGTTGCAGCATAAGAGGGGAAAACAGCCAAGGACCAAATACAGGGAAAAATCTCTTGGTGGACAGAAGTTAAGGCACCTGGCATTTAGCTAAACTCTTAACGTAATCATCATCTTGATTAATTAACATTTCTTGAATGAATGAATTAGTAAGTGAACAGATGAACTTTGTGTTGTAAGCACTAATTTCCATTCTCCTGGTACAACAGCTAGAGCTTAGAGAGCAAAATGACTTAACCAGGATTTAATTAGCGAGAGGCACAGAAGAAATTCAAACTGTTTTGTCTGACTTGGAGGTTCAAACTTTGCTCTCTTTCTTATAATAACTTTTTGAGATGAGAGCTGCTGGTAGCCATGTTAGTGCCTGACAGCTGCATGAAGAGGGTGTTGGGGTGTGTCGCAGCTGGCTCTGAGCAGCTCGTGACACTTGGCTGAGCGCATCAAATGCCAACCCTGTAGTCAGTGACTTCTTTATGGTAGTCTGAGGTTGGCCATGGTGTATATATTTACACCACAGAAATTGACAAATGATAAAGACTCTATGAACTAGCTTTTTGGTTTGGTTGGTTTTTTTTTTTTTAAGATTTTATTTATTTATTTAAAAGATAGTAGAGAGGCAGAGAAAGAATCTGAAGCAAACTGTGCTGAGCATGGAGCCTGACATGGGGCTTAATCCCAGGACCCTGAGATCATGACCTGAGCCAAAACCAAGAGTCAGACACTTAACCAACTGAGCCACCCAGGCACCCCCTTGGTTTGTTTTTTGTTTCTTTCTTTTTTAACTTGCCTGTTTGCTCCTAGCCAGTTTTAAACATTTACCAGGATACCACTGGGGAAAACCCAAGGTATAGTATTGCCGTTTTATAGAGGTAACAGGCTCAGGTGGTTAAAATAGCCCTTTGTTTTGCATGTAAGGAAATGAAGGCCCAAGAAATTTTTTTTATTTTTATTTTTATTTATTTATGATAGTAACAGAGAGAGAGAGAGAGGCAGAGACACAGGCAGAGGGAGAAGCAGGCTCCATGCACCGGGAGCCTGACGTGGGATTCGATTCCGGTCTCCAGGATCGCGCCCTGGGCCAAAGGCAGGCGCCAAACCGCTGCGCCACCCAGGGATCCCGAGGCCCAAGAAATTAAAGGATGGGGAAAGTAACACAGCCCATGAGTGGTGAGCAGAGCCAGAGCTAAAACCCAGGTCCTCTCACCTGAGGCCTCAGGCCACATGGCTGGCTGGAATCAGAGTTCTCAGGAAGGCTATAGCTCTGAACCCAAACCCACAGCCACATTTGCCTACAGGGTTGGCATCACTGAGATGCATGGTTGCTTGTTTCTGCCCTCTTAACTCCCGATATGTACTAGAAGGTGGAGTGGTGGGTGCCAAGCACCCAGTCTTTAGCACCAGGTTCTCTCTCTTAGCAATCTTGTGACTTAAGACAAGATGCTACATGTGGCCAAATGTAAGATGATCAGATCAGCTATACCTTATTTCCCAATGACAAGATCCAAAAAATGGTGAAGCCAACATGGACAGGTAAACTTCTGGTGATATATGCAGAGGCAAACGTCTACCCATTCTGTAAGATTTATGTATTCAATTATGCATACATATTTCAAATCATATATAAACCAAACATCCATTTAATCATCTCTCATAGTTAGTGAAATAATATTATACAGATTCTTCTTACATATCCCCTACATCAGTGCCTCCATCCTCAAAAGATCATTCATCACAGCATCCTCAAGTACATCCTCTTTTCTTATGGCTAGGCTGCTTCAGACATGGGACATTCTGAAGACATGAATGGTGTTGTGGCTGGAATTGTATACCAGGCTTTTTTTTTTCATCCATTTATCTCACAGATGTATATTCCAGATCACTACAACGTGACCACTTACTCTATTTTTAGACATTTGGATTTAGCTGCTTTTCATATATCAAAGAATACTCACAAACAATGTGGAAGTTATAAAGCATAACACACAATGCCTTATATTAATTTCCGACCTAACATTACGACAGATGCACCAGTTTTTGTTGTTTATTCAATATTTGCCAAGAATGTAATTTTTAACTTTTTTCCCCCATTCTTTCCATGTCTTTGTATTTGAGGACCTTATGAATACCATATAGATAGAATATAGGTACCATATAGATCTACCATATAGATCTTTAAAACCAGAATGAAAAAAATAAAAATAAATAAAAATTTTTTAAAAATTTAAAAATAAAATAAAACCAGAATGAGGGGCCCCTGGGTCGCTCAGTGGTTGAGTGTCTACCTTTGGCTCAGGTGGTGATCCTGAGGTCCTGAGATCGAGTCCTGCATCAGGCTCCCCACAGGAGCCTACCTCTCCCTCTCTCTGTGTGTCTCTCATGAATAAATAAACAAACAAACAAACAAACCAGAATAATAATCGTTGTCTTTTATCAGAAACAACTTTTCGAGTTACATTTGCTGATATGCTCAGGTTTATCTCTGTGGTATCTGTGCTATTCACTCTCTTTTAAATGTAGCTTTTGCCCTCCTTTCTTATATGAACTTACATTTTTTGAACTGCTCTTTGTTCGCATTCCACATATTTCCACTTACTGATTTGGAAGTTATAAGCTTTATTTCTATTCTTTTAAGGCCATTCCTAGAAATTCCAGCACACTGACTTGGCACATTAGCATTTCAGAGTCTAAGTTCTTGGAAAATCGTTTTCTCCCTTCGCTCCTTTCTCAACTTACATTCATTCATGCCTGTGTGTTTTAATTCTTTTTTTTTAACTTCGCGAGGTATTATTTTTGCTGTTTCACATAATTAAGTCTCCCTACGACTCAAGAGGTGAATAGGAGTTAGTCTATCAGAAAAGAGGGAATAGGGGCACCTGGGTGGCTCAGTCAATTAAGTATCTGACTCTTGATTTCAGCTCAAGTCCTGATCTCAGCATCATGAGATCAAGCCCAGTGTCTGGCTCCATGCTCAGTGGAGAGTCTGCTTGGGATCCTCTCTCTCCCTCTGTCCCTCCCCCTGCTCATGCTCACTCTTGCTCTTCTCTCTCAAATGAATAAATAAATCTTTAAAAAAGAAAAGAAAATGAGGGGCACCTGGGTGGCTCAGTTGGTTAAGTGTCTGCTTTGGCTCAGGTCATGATCCCAGGTTCCTGGGATCCAGCCCCACACTGGGCCCCCTGCTCAGCAAAGAGCCTGCTTCTCCTCTCCCTCTGCTGCTCCCACTGCTTGTGCTCTCTGTCAAATAAATAAAATCTTAAAATAAAAAAAAAAGAGGGACTAATGCACCAGGATGATGGAGCTAATGTAGTGTTTCCCAAAATAGGGAGTATGTATTACTATTGAAGATAATTTTAGGTAATGTTGGAAGAATCTTTATCATTTATTTCAGTAGTTATGAATTTATTTTTAGGCGAATTAGAAAAAAAAATTATACACACACATACACATGCACATGTGTTCAGTACCTCAAACCGATGTTTTCACATCTATTGTAGCTAATTTAAAATCCAGTTTTTAGGTAACAATCTTAAAAATAAAGATTAAATACTGGTACAGGTCGTATGGAAATGGAAAAATCTTGAAGGTGATATCTAAATACCAAGAATTCTGGAAGCACGAAGCTAAGGTGGGGAGGTGTGAAAGAGCACAGGGCAGGGAAACATTACACCAGTTCAAATTTGGCAGAGTTGTAAACCGGATGTGGGGCCGCTGTGGGGAAGCATCTGGATGCTTTGGAAGGGAACACATCATGAAGCCTTCAGTGAACAGGTTGGGATGTCTCCCAAGGGCAGAGCATCAGGGAGAGAATAGAGTCGAGGAGGTGGTCAGGACTTTGGTTTGAGCAAATGGCACACTCAGTCCCATACTTTAAGTCTTGAGAAATGCGTGCCAGCTGAAACATTAAGAGATACAAGCCAAGATGAACGTACAAGGAGAGTCAGAGTAGTGCATCTATGATGGTAGAAGGCTGCAAACAAGCTAATGGGGAACAAAAGACTGAGTTCACAGCAGCAGATCCATGCATGGAGAACGCAACCATCAAAGTCATTTTAAGAATATACAATGACGTGGGAGAAATGCTCACACATAAAGTTAAATAAAAACTCTGGATACAAGTCTATATTCAGTATGAATGTATATATTCAGAGGGGAAAAAAGTGAAATACACATCACATAATATATATAAAACAGTGTTCATATCTGATGATATACTTAAAATTTTTTAAATAACTTTTGGTATTTTCTAAAATTTCTACCACAAATAGTATTTTATTTATTTATTTTATTTGGGGAAAAGGTTATTTTTAAAAAGAAAAAGACATTTTCACCAAGATGGTGCTGAAAAGGCAAGGAAGGAAGCCCTTGCCCCTCCCAAAACCAAAGCCAAAGCAAAGACTCAGAAGACCGAAGAGACAGTGCTGCCAGTCACCGTCTATCTATTCCACTCAAAACCAAACAAAACAAAGACCTGCACATCATCCAGATTCCAGCAGAAGAGACACTGGCCTCTCTCAACAGCACTGCCCAGAGGGACAAGCTCCACCACCCTTCCATTAAACTCCCCTGAGGACCCAGTGGGCTGAGAAGAGCAAAGAGAAGTCCATGCTCATGTGCATTGTGGACATCCAGGCCAATGAGCCCCCAGATCAAGCCAGCTGCAACAAAGCTCGGTGCTCCTGACTGGCCAAGGTCAACCCCTTGATGGGGTTTGAGAGAGCGACAAGGAGAACACTCAATCAGCCCCTGTTTACAGTGCCTAGGACGTTACCACCAAAACTGGGATCATCTCGCCTAGCTTTGTCACCACCAAACAAAGAAAAGGAAGAGAAAGGAGTCACTGAGGACCTTTGTTGCTGCCCCTGTAATCATCTCCCTAGGAAAAAAAAAAAAAAGGAAAAAAGAACCGATCTCGTGACTAATTTTAAAATCAGAGGATGTGTTCAAATTCCCCTTTATACTCACTGCCCTTTTGTCTCCTGCCGGCTGGGTGCTAATACAAGGAGCTGAGCTTTTGTTCCCGTAACCCTGGGCTTATCTTCATCAATAATGGTTTGTCAGGACTATTTTCTGAAGCAAAACTGGGGCCTTGGAAGAGGAGGAAGATTTCCGCTCAGTCCCCAGTGCCTGTCCTGCACAGGTGAACTTTCAGAGGTCACAGAGAGAGAAATGAAAATCCAGTGTAAGGGGGAGAAACTATTTTCTTCATACTCAAGCTAAGTATTTTAATTATCTGAATGTGTTTAAGCAATGGAATAAAATGGACTCTAGGCTTGTGTTTTTATTTTTTTCTTAATGCTGTCATTTTCCCTTCATTCATCTGTGAAATCATCAAATCTCAGGGTTGGGAAGGACTACAAGCCCATCCCAGGACCCTGGGATCACGACCTGAGCCAAAGGCGGATGCTTAGCCACTGAGCCACCCAGAAGCTCTTTTCTTTTGGTGCTTCTTTATACTTTTACAATCAGTAGTGAATGCACGACAGAAACTGTCAAGTGCTCACGACGTAAGGAATTCGTATTTTTTCTAAATATCCAATGTGGTTGGGGTTTTTCTCAGGTTCAGAATCAGTCTGATTCAGCATTTTCTTCTCCAGACTGCTCTGCTAAGTGATAACTCGGGCTCCTTCCAGATGGTTTCTAAAGGTCATTTGATTATAGTTCTGAGCATGCAGATCACCTAACGGCATTGGCATAGGCATACACAGGACCACAGGATACAGCTCAGGGTGCAGGAAGTGGAAAACATACCTTTTAGGGACAGTCCCTTGCCTGGAGTCAGGAAGCCAATGACCCTATTCCCTGCTTCACCATGAACAGCCCTCATGACCATAGACAGAGTCACTGACCCTACTGACTCTCAATTTCTACATCCATAAATTGGGAACTTTTATTCAAATAAGGACGAAATAGAATTGTCCCTATGTGTCTTCACCAGATACTGATGGAGTTGGACAGGAAATTCAAGATCCCCAAGTCCAGGGATTGTAAACTCAAAGGCCTGTGGGGACAGGGCAGATTCCATCAGTGAGCAAAATAAACCTAGTGTCAGACAACAGGGAGTGGTGGGGACTGTGGTGAAGGAAGGAGCCTCATGGAAAGAATTGTTGAGGTCCAACTTTGTACAGAAATGTGGGCCTAGGACTTCCAGATTTCTCCCAATATCAACAGAAGGCAGAAATTTTATTTCTGAGTTTTAACTATTCTGAGTAATAACTATTCTGAGTTTTAAATGTTAGCAATTGACTCAAATCATTCTGGATACTACGGAGGCCAAACAGACCTTGCTGAGGCCTGGATTTGGCCTTGGGCTGATGGTTCATGACCTCTGATTCTCACCCATCTCCCTCCCATCCCTGATGAGGACACTGAGGATCTGTGAGGTTAATGGAGCAGCCTGTCGCCACCAGGACCAGAATCCCAAGTGTCCTGTTACCTAGTTTGGGTTCTTGCATAGCAACCGGCTGCTTCGCCTTTGGTTGTCTGGAGGGGCCTGGGAAAGGAGACATATAAATTCACCACAGCCAGCAGCAAACCTCAGATCCCCCACCCTCCACCCTGGCAGGGTCATTCGGCCAAAGCACAAGGCACAAAAGAGATGACTCACTTCCTGGTCTTCTGCCCATGAAGTGGGCAGTGAGGGGAAAGAGGCAAGGAATTCACGTCAAGGGTTCGGGGAGGTTTCATTCTATTTCAGACATTGATGTATCTGTGTCTTCGAGAAAGTCTCCATCGTTATTCCAATAATGCCCACAATCCCCTGTCTAATTTCTCAGGTGTTCCCTCCGTCTTACCTGCTGAACAGAGCCCACCTCCCAGTGGCTGTGCCACTGTCTCACACAGGAAGATGTGCTGTTGCCAAGAGAACCGGCCTCGGAAGTTAGAAGCATGGAGGATAAAAGGCATCAGGTTACACAGAAACAATTATGCCCAAGACCCTAATTGGATTATCAGCAGTCCAAAATTCAGCTTTAAGCAATTATCTATCCCAAGCCCATGAAAAAAATAAAACACAAGCCATTTCTTAACCGTCCTTCCCAGCAAAGGGGAGGAAAGGTTCTTGCAATGTGTGGGAGAGTTTCTATTAATGAGGCAGAAAACAAATTCTTGAAGGAAAAAAAAAAATTACAGACATCCACACAACTCATTGGTGGGTTTTCTTCCATTATTAAAAGGGTTTAAAAAAAAAAAAAACCAAAGAAAGTAATTGAAATCTCTATTCATAGCACTGGTATATTTCTGTGTTGAGGCCCGCAAAAAAGGAGATAACCTTTTCAAATTTCACAAATGACATCTTATCTCCTGTGAATCACCAGACCTTCAATTCAAGGCAATGTGAACTTCTGACTGTCCACGTGCCAGCCCCTGTGCTGGGTCCAGAGGTGAGTAGGATTGATTAGCGAGGCCTCAAAGAGCTCAGAGCCCATTGGCGGAGAAGCCGACACTGAACCAGATCAGATCTGCACAGAACAATACAATCCAGGTAGGTCTGGATCCCTACCCCAAGTGCTGTGAATGCAGAAGTTGGAACAAGCAGCAGTACTTGGGAAAGTCAAGGAAGGCTGCAAGGAGGTGACACTAATGCAAGTTGAAGGACGAGTAGGAGCTTGCCACATGGACAAGGTAGTGGATTGTCATTATGAGCAGAGAACACAAGTAATACCTGGTCTCAGGTGTGAAAATCCTGGTCCCTTCAGGAGACCCTGTGTAATCGAGGATGGGGTCCTGGGGTGCGCAGGGTGGAGTGCAGCCCCTGTGATTTTGTGCCAAGTGCTTTTGTCTCACTCTCTCATTTGGTCCCTAAAATAGCCTAACGCCCATGAAGCAAGTACTGGCACTGAACACTTGCATGTGCCAGGCACTTGAGTATTTTGCAATCATAAATTCATCCTAGGGATTTGCAGGAAATATCTCTCCTACCCCATTTTGCAGACCAGGAGTCCAAGGCTGCAGGCCATTTGTAGCCTGCCCCAGGTCACAGAGCAGAACCAGGATTCCCACCCCAGAAGTCCGACTCCAAGGGCCACACACTCTTCACCGTGCCCGTCCCACCCAGAGGAGCCAGTGCCGAGCAACGCACGTAAGCAGGGTCTTGATAAAACAGGGGTTGAATCCCCAGGAGACCAAAGAGGAACCTGAAGTCCAAAGTCATGAGGCAGTGTCCCAATGGCACTGTCTCAGTAAATGTATTTGCTGCGCCCTCCTGGAAAGGGCGGGGCTGGTCGGAAACCGGGAGCAGTTGAGGCTGGAGCTAAGGACACAGGCTCAGAGTCAATGCATCATCCCAAAAGGCACAGAGAACACAAGCCCCACAGCCTTAGGTCTCCGTGGAGAGCAAGCACTTAAGGGGAATAGTCACTGGGTCACACTGGTCCCTGCAGCATTTCCAACCAGTGCTTTCTCCCACTCCCCACACGCTGGCCTGGGGACTGTTTATCAACCAGCACGCCAGCACTGGTGGAAATTCCCCTCCTCAACTCCTGAGAGCTACCCTCCGACACTTGCTCACACGAGGGTCTCCAGAGCACATTCTGGTTTAATTACTGATCCCCACTTTTGCCTCCTCCTCCCCATTTACAAACCCCAACAACACCCCACCCCTAAATCTCTTATTAGAGTGTGAAGTGGGCCCACTCTGAAGCGGAGAGGGAATTTGAATCCCAATTTCACATTTTATTAACATCTTGGGAATAGAGGTCCTGCAGCTATAAAATGGGATTTATCCATTCAACATATATTTATTGAGCACCTATAATGTACCAGACACATAGGATTCATGGGCAGCAAAATGAAGCTAGTCCCCACCTCACAGAATCTACAATCTGGCAGGAAAGAAAAGCAATGAAATAAACCTCTGCAATCAATTTGAGAAGCATTCGGTCAGAGGAGGAATAATTCTTAGAACCAGGAGGGTGATATTTCTAATTCTTCTCCAGGTTGTTAAAAGCAGATCTTCCACAGTCACTGCCTGAGAGCATTTTGGAATCAGCGTGCTCAGGCTCAACAGGCCACAGAAAGAGGGAAGGCTTTAGATTCAGACAAGGCCAGCTGCCACCATTTACCAGGTACAGTTTTCCTCATCTGTAAAATGGGTATTTTGGCAGGACCTGCCTCCCAGGTTTGTCAGAATTTATATTTTTGTGAATTAAATGAGATTGTGTCTGTCCCGAATCTGGCACATAGTAGGTGTGCAATCCCATCCCGTGTCGGTGAGTACAGATAGCGGCACTGGCACCACATGACAAGGCCTGAGCGTGGAGAGGTATTGGGACACACGCAGCCCCTGGGTCACCCATCCCTCCTCATCAGTCCCTTGCAAGGATAGTAAACCCAATAATGTGCAGGTAGCAGGATGAGGCGGAAAGAAGCCCAATGAAAATACAGAAGGAATCTGGCTCCAGCCACAACCAGGGAACTAACTTCCTATGTAGCTTTCAGCCTCTCTGGTCAACTTTATTTTCATCTTCCAACAGGGTAGTTGGAAGTATTTGCTCTGATTGCCCCATGGTGATAAATGTTGTAAAGACCAGAATCTGATGAAACAGGTCAATTACAAGCAGTGGAAAGCATCCCCGGGAGAGTGATTAACGCTCTTCCCACAGTCGTGATTATTATTGTTCACCTTCTTCAACGGAGTTTATGATAAATCATGGTGATGATGGGCTGATGAAAAAGTCATGCCCACTTCCCTTACTGCGGGCGGCACAGAAAGACCAGAAGTCGCTTCTCAGTCCCTTTCAGCTGTGTGGCCTTCGTGATGTTCATGAACCTCTCTGAGCCTCTGTTTCCTCATCTGCAAAATGGGGAAGAACAATATATTCTCCAGAGCACAGCATTCTGGGAGTTAGAGAGATGACATGGGTCAAGGTCTGAACTGTCGGAGGAGCTCTATGGAGCTATGAATCCGGGGAGCGACTTCAGCTTCCCCACCAGCTCATGGGGAAGCCTGACTCCCCAGCTTCTTAGTGACCCCACACAGCTGGGGGTTTCCCAGAAATCCTACCGGCCTCCAAGATTTGTGCCAGCATCTGCAGGCATGCCCGTCCACCTCCTCAAAGGCAGGCCCCTCGGTCCTCTTCCTGGGGCCCCCAGGGCGCTCCGCACCCATCTGCAATGCTCCTTCTGCATCTCAGAGGTGGCTTCCCTTCCTGGTGGAGAACTGATCCCTCAGCCCATGCCCCCAGGTCCCACCTGTCCAAACCAGTTCTACCTCCTTGGGTTTGTTCTCACAGCCCAGACAGGAGGTAGGCACTCTCCATGAGGCCCCTCTCTCTGCCCACCCAGCCTCACCCACTTCTGAATTCCTCTCCTGCAGCTCAGTCCTATTTTTGCTAAACAACAGAACCTGCTGCTCGCCTCACAGCCCAATTCCTTTGGGCTTGTACCTCAGGCTTTTCCTTTCTGTCTCCATCCTTCACCCTGGCCACCATGCTCAAATTCCTTTGGCTCCAGGAGGCCACAGCCTACCTTGACCCCTCCTCAATGCACCCATCCGGCAGAGCTGTGGCCCCCACCCCCCAGGGAGAAGAGTCCAGGCTGAACTCCTGTGGTTTACCTGGGACCCTGTTCTATCACCAGGATTCTTGCATTTGTAACTTAAAAAGACTAGTATCTTCCTAATTATTTAAAATATGGCATTTGAACTAAGGAGTCACCTAAATTTCCCTTCTGGGGGTGGCCAGGGAAGGCCATAGGAACCCTAAAGCAAGGAGCCTTCCGGCCGTGGAAATTTCCATAAGGCTGAGAGGCTGGCAGAGAAGCAAGGCCTCTTATCCAGTTAGAGGCAGCTCTGAAATCAAGAGCACAATCAGAGTCAAGCAGGAAGGAGGACAGCACTCCGTAAGCCAGAGGAGAGTCTGGACAGCTTGCCGCGCTGGAGGGAGGGCCAGGAGAAGACACCAGAGCCAGAGGACGGGCCAGGGACTCAGGGACCCAGGAATGGGCCAAATGCAGGGAGCCAGAGGCCAGACTGCTAAGTTTTCAGGGCGGGCTCAAATGTGCCCGCACTGGTGTGCTGCCTGAAAGCAGCCTGAATTTATGAGACCAGAGATGAGTGTGGACAACCCTCTTGCTGTCACACCGAGTGGCCACTTCCCGGGACTCTTCCTCTTCAAATGCCACACTGCCCCTTCCTCCCCGAAAATCTCCCCTCGCTGCATCCCACCAGCTCTCTGCTTCTTCTCTGGATTACGTTTGCAGTTTCTTTCCCCTCCTCCCTGGACACTTCCCCGTGGCCAGTGAGATGAGTAAGTGGACAAATTAGAACAGAGGTCTTCCAACTCCCAAGAGCTCTGTTCCATATGTGTTGTAGTATAGGAGACAAAAAGCTAAGAAATGAAGAGCATCCCCTTTTTTTTAAAGTCATCAAACACCTCTTGTGGGTCTGGACCTATGCCAGGTGGAATGGCCTTTGAGGAGCTTTAGATGTGGAGGTGGCCAGGGGGTGGACCTTCTCCTACCCAGAGACAAGGCTCCCCACCCCCACGATCTCGGGAGCCAACCTTTCCACCAGAAGGAAGGCCTTTCTCCAAGGTCCTGATGAGTGATGGGTATCCAGCCTTTCCCACGTGCATTTGAGCCCGAATCTGGACTTTTTCGCAGCTGCTGCATGCTGTGTTTGTAAGAACTACCAGCTTCACCATCAATCCTCAAGCCTGTATGGTCTCTGAATTATTTAATGCTACATTCCAAGAGGCTGTGAATAATGGAAGGGGGCGTAAATAATCTTATCTCCGTCTCTACACGCAGAGATTGTGAAGGGGCACACAAAGAGGCCTTCTTCTGCCAGAGTCTTACAACACCTGTGCATGATTAAAAACCAAACCAAATGCCCCCTAGATAACTGCTATTCCCTTGTGGGGAAAAGAAGTGAGCAAGTGTCTCATCCTATTTCCCACGTGGAGAGAAGCAATTATACATCAGGCTTCAGGTCCCAGGGCCTCCAGGATAATTACAGCACTGCTTTAGAGTTGTATGGAGCCTGACACATTACCCAGCTCTTTCACACGCCTGTACAACGGGCAGGGCGGCTTTCCTAATTGACAGACAAGGACACTGAGCCCCAGGGAGATTCCCTGGCTTACAAATACAGTTAGAACGAGGAAGAAACAAGCCTGGATCCAGGTCTGCTGACTTCCCTGCGAGCATTCTTTCTTTTCACCTTTCCACCTGGCTCTCAGGGCATGGTAAGGGCGTGCATTTGTCATGCGGTGTTAATGAGACCTGCCCACATGCCAGCTTCCTCTTCATCTCGGGCAGATTTGCGTGTGGGCACAGGGAAGGGTTCTGGTGTTTTTTAAGCAGCACATCGACTATCAGACGCTTAACTTACCTACTCAGGTAAGCGAGCCCCTGGGGAACAGGAAAGAGAAATGAGGAGGCAGAGGGGATGGAGGGCGAACAGGCTCCAAAGCACCAGGGCACGGTAGAAACGGGCTTCGGTTCAGGAATCAAGAAATCTGGAAACCGGTTCTGATTTTGCCCACTACTAGCTGTACGACCTCAGACGTCTCATCACTCTGAGCATCCTCTTAATGGATAAAATCGGATGAACAGTAGTTCACGCCACAGGGTTGCTGTGTGATGGAAATTGGAACCCTGTTTGTTGAGTGGAAGGTAATCCCATTTATTAGATGAGGTCCCCAGGGTTGCTGAAGTGATGCATAAAGATAAATACCCATCAGCACTGCAGTAAGGGGGGACAATCTGCGACCTTCCCAGAGGCAAGGGGCCCATACGGAGGCAGAAACGGGGCTTCTCAAGCCTGATCCCCACAGGAATGGTCCATGTCCACCAGGTGGCCCTTTTTAAACCATTCCAAGTCCTCTCCCTGTTTCAAACTCTCCTGTCTTAAAACCCCACCTCCTTTGACTAAGGAGAGAGGAAAACACAGAAAGGATGCCAGGAGTAAACATGTATGCAGTCCTCGCCCTCCTTTCAGAATTGTTTATCCTCCAGACCTCCATGGAGGTCTGATCTCTGGTGACAACTGTCGCCCACCCCGACATCCTTCACTGGCCGTTTCAATCCCTGTCTCAGTCGACCTCTCGGGCACTCCCTCACATCCACCCTCCTCGTGCACCGACTGCCACGATCACATTGACATCAGCCAGGAGGGGGATGAACCGCCTTTTAAGGTGATTAAGGGAAGCAGGTTATTATAGGGAGAGTCTATTCAAAAACGAAGGAAATCCGGTATGACAAGGAGCTGAGACATCACCTAATTGGGAGAACAATCAGGGAAGAACTATTATCCAGAATAGATGCAATTCCCGACACCCCACAGCTTAAGTGTCGAGACCAGAATAGCTCCCCCGGGTCTGATCAATGGCTCCACTTCCTCCTCGACACTGTAGGAGCCTCGGAGAAGGATGATAAAGGATTACAGGCCGTGTGAGGCCCGTTCTGTGCGTCCTCACCCTTCCTCCTCTTCTCTTCCCAGCGCCACTGCACCGCTGAATTGTCATTATGTCTCTGAGACTTCTCTGAGCATCCTAAAGGAGGAAGATGTATCTCATTTTTCTTTATTTACTCAATAGTTTGCTGAGAGTCTCCACACAGGTGGTCTGCAGACATCTCTAAATCAAAATGTCTAAGAGTGAGCTCCTTACCCGTCCCTCAGATTTGCTCCTCCTCCTACTACCTTATCTCGACTGGTGGCACCACAAACATCCTAATCACCACGTGAGAAAGTGAGGAGTTACCCTTGGCCCCTCCAGCTCCTTCACGCCCTACAGCCATCTGCCCTAGATCTTTTCTGGTTTTGCCTTGGTCTTCAATAAGTTCCTGGATATTTATTGAGCTACTCTCATGCACCATACACATGAGCTCCCGGGGAATCCCAGTGGACAAAATGGACATAATGCCTGCTCTCATGGGTTCAAATCCAGCTCCATCCCTCACTAGCTTGGGTTAATTAGTTATCCTCTGCGTGGCTTGGGGTCCTCACCTACAAAATCAAGACAAAAATAGTGCCTATCTCACAGGACTGTTATGAAGATCAAGCATGTGAGTTAATATGTGTAAAGTACTTAGAACGTCGTCAGTGTTCACAGTTAGTGGCATGTGTGTTTGCAATCATATGAATCCCAATTGTAACAAGTGATACTAAGGAATATCACCTGATGTCTCGGTGAGCTAACACATATCCACATAAACTGGGCAGACACAGCCTCAAACCATCGCCAATCCGAGTCTTGATAGAACACTGTGATCCTTCCAGCACGTGAGAGGTCAAGTGGCTTATAAGGAGCTACTACAAATGCATCTCTGCCCCTTTCCCATCTCCCCAAGAGGTCTGTTCAGAGATCATTTCTCATGACCTCTGGGGTTCTGATGAGGTATGAGGCTTTCTACACCACCCCCACCTCCGAGGGCATAAGAGATTATAAAACCACACAGCTACCTTCAGCAGAGATATCCCACAACTTGTGTGGCATTGTCCTCTTGCCCCTGTGGCCCTGACATCCTCCTTTTGGGGTATGGGGTACAAGGACCTGGGGAGCGGGAACCTTCGGGTTCTCCTCCTCTCACCATCTATGTAGGTAACATATGGCTCCATCTAACATAGGTTGTTGTCTCCTCACCAGACAAATCTGTCAGGTCTCGGCCTTGGGCTTGTGTTTAACAAAGAGAAGGAAAATGTTTTGTACAATTAACAGAACAACAGAGGGACCGTCCATGTCAGGAGGGATCATAAGAGGCTCTCTACTGGGGCACATGGGTGACTCAGTTAAGTGTCCAATTCTTGATCTCAGCTCAGGTCTTGATCTCAGGGTTGTGAGTTCAAGCCCTGCATTGAGCTCCATGCTGGACATGGAGCCTTCTTTAAAAAAAAAAAAAAAAAAGGAATGGGATCTCTAATGACTGTCCCCATATTTAATTCACCAACAAATACTGTCATTTCTATCTTTAAAACATACCATCTTGTTTCTCTGCCTCCACTCTTACTCTTCTCCTGTCTTGTTTCCTCAGAAAAACCAGGGTGATCTTTTAAATATACAGAGAATCCAGTCATTCCCATTTCTTGCTCTCTAAAGACTTCCAATTATACCAAATAAATGCCATCCTTATCAATGGCAAGGCCTTTCATGGCCTGGGTTATGCCCACATGTCCAGCATCATCTGGGAGAGGCCTGCTGATCTGCTAAGTGCTTGCCACACAGGCCTCTTCTAATTCATCAAACACAACAAGATCCTTGGCGCCACAGGGCCTTTGCATTTGCAGCCCTTCCCTCTCTCTCAGTTAAAGAGATGACAGAAGACAAAATCCTGAAGGGCTCCTAAGAGCAGCAGAAGAACCACAACAAAAGAGGCAGTGACCAGCAGCTGGAAACGTGGGCCAATAACCAGGAGTGTTGTGCAAGGAAGCAGGGCCAAGGGGGACCCCACCGCCTGATGAGCAGGCATGGGAGTTGAGGCCTCGTGAGTGTCCAGCAATCCGGCACACTGAGGTCACTGCTGGCCTGATCCTGAGGGGACCTGGAGAGTGATGGGGGTCAAGGCTGGCCTGGATGGTCAGTGGGAGTCCCTGAGAACAGAGCACGAGGGACAGGCTGAAGATGAGGAAGAAATGTGGGAAATACAGAAGATTGAGGTTGTGAGCTGCAGATGCCAGAGAACAAGCAGAGGCAGCAGCCCTTTAGAGAAGAAGATGCTCTGGAACCAGGAGTGAAAGAGAGAAGAGAGAGAGAAGAGAGGGTGCGTTAGATGCGCTTCCTGCCACTTGTCTCAAATTCACCATGGATTGCTCAGAAGTCGACCAAGCGTTATGTGCACACTTCGAGGAGCCCCCTCCCCTCTCAGTGATGTATTTATCCTCTTAATTCTCAAAAACTTATTGTTCATAACATTACTTATGCCTTTGTCGGTTTGTTTTATGTCTACAACCTCGGGTGTCTGCTTTCATCACGGCAGCGTGAACTGTCCGTGGGTATGATGGTGACCCTGTGGACGACTGCATCCCAGTGATGTCTGACATGGACTTGGTACGCAGTAAACATTTGCTGGATGAAAGGAATCAGCAGCCCTCGATTGGGTCACAGTGTTGCAACTGTTTTGTCTGTAGGGTTTAAGCAAATTGTCTCATATTTCTAAACCTCTGTTACTTATGGTGTATACAAGGGGACCAAACCCAATTGGATAATGAAGGCATTCATTCTAGTATTGAAAAAAAATTTTTAAAAACCTGATTAAAACGTTGTGTGTTATCATCCTTTGCCATTGGGTCTTAGGGGGGAGCTGGCCTTTTAAATCTAATGAGTTCTAACAGGAGTATGCACAGTGCTAACAAGTTTCGATTTGGGTTTTTGAGAAAGTGGAGAGGTTACAGCGTGGTGGAATGAGGCCAGGAACTGGGCTCCAGTTCCTAAATAGACTTGAGACTCAAAGCAAATCACTTAACCCATCAATTTGATTACTTACAAATACTCGCTGAGCACCCACGATGCATCGGGCGCTGGGAATGCAAACGTGAGGGGGCCCGGTTCCCACCTAGAGGGAGAGAGACCTGCAAATCAGCAGTGAGGGTTCAAGACCTCACAGTGACCCAGCTGTGATTCAGGCGGGGGAAGGAAGGCAGCAGCATGTGGAAGGAGTAAGAAGCTTTCGATGAGTCTTCCTGAGGGAAGCGGGGCACATCTGAGCTGCAGTTCAGAGGGTGGGTAGGACTTGCCACAGAGAACCAGGGGAGGGAGTATGGTGGGCCAGGGTTAGAAGACTGTAGCAGACAGATTTTAAAGAGGTCACATGATTCCCCACCTTCCAGTGATCGTGCCTTGGCATAAAATCCTCCCCCTTGAATATGGGCAGGATCTCTTCCAACCAATAAAACATGGCAAAGGGGATGGGATGGCACTGTGTCTGTGTTACATTATCTAACACGCTGTCTTGCCAGCAGATTCCCTCAGGGTGTTGTTCTCCTTGTTGACTTTAAAGAAGCAAGCTCCTGTGGCTCCTGCTGGCTCAAGGAAATGAAATCTGCTAACACCTCAGAGAGCTCGGAAGTAGACCATTCTCCGGGCAGACCTTCAGATGAGAATGCAGCCCAGCCAACCTGTGGATTGCAGCCTGGAGAGATCCTGAAGCAGAGAACCCAGCTAGGCTGTGCCCCAGCCTCGTGGGCCACGGAAACTGTGAGATAGCAAACACGTGTTGTTTATACCTGCTAAACACGTGCTAATTTGTTGTGCGGCAACTAAAAACCAATATAAGGCGTGAGGCAACCCACTTTTATGCTCTGAAGGGACACAGCCCTCTTCTAAGTCTTGGTTTTTCCAAGTGTAGAGCTAGAACTATAACAAGATCAGACACACACACACACACCTCGCAGGACGGTGGGGAGACTCCAGTGAGGCATTAGCAGTAAAAGCATTTGTAAATTGTGAAATGTCACAAAACAAAATTGCTGGTAGACAGTGTCCCATTCCCTCACATACACACTTAACCACAAAGTTCCCGGAGTCAGCGTTGGCCCTATTTAGAAAAAGTGATAATCTTGAGGACGCACCAAGTGTTTTCAGGTCTCCCTCAAGCGATGCATTTCTCGTCTCTGAGCTTTGGCCAGGCTACCTCTTCTACAAACCCCTCACTCCTCCTCCCCCAACCCCTGCACCTGCCTGCCCCCTACTCCTCATGCCCTTGCAGCTAGACTCCACTCCCCCAGGCTCCCTTCCAGGGCAGGGGGACACCCTCCCCTGCCCTCCATGTTGCACATGCCCTGGACCGACCCTCGGGGCTCTCCTCACTACCACCTCCCATTTACCTTCTTGTCTCTCATCCCACCACCCCAGGAGCTGTGAGTCACTTAAAGACAGGAATTGAATCTTATTCATACCTTCGTGTCCCCAAATATCTTCCACGGTGCCCACTGTGTAGTAGGTGATGTGGTATATATAAAATATTACAATATCTGTGTGTATATATACATGGCGGGGGCTGCTTCCCAATCTAGAACAACAGTCCTGATATGAGCGGTGCAAAAGGGACTCCCCCAACAAATCCCCCAAGGGAAGTTTATCCATTTATATTTTCATTCCATTTAAGAAGAGGACTGTGGGGCTTGTGTAAACCCTTCTTTTAAGAAACAAAACAAAAATCAACCGTTGGAGAGGATTCGGTGTTCTTGTAGGTAGAGACAGCGCTGCCATAGTGGGGCCTCTGGGGAAGCTACGGGGCGGGGGGGGGTGGGAGAGAGTTGGCTGCTGCCTGACTTGTCTCCTCTTCTGAGCTGTCAACTGCCCTCGAGCAGCCTTCCTGAGAGGTGGGAGGAAGAGGAGGTAGACTTGCCAGTGTCTAAACCCAGAAAAGGGAGCCTGAATTAGCCAGAGCCCGGGCTGTCCCCACTGCCTCGGGGACAGAACACGAGAGACGAGAGGCACAGGTGGAGGCAAGGAGGAGGATGGATGGAGGAGGACGAGGGGAAGGAGGAGGACGAGGAGGAAGGTGCATGCAAAGCCCACACCAGAGGCAGGGGTTAGGGGCCCCAGTGGGGCTGGAGAGAGAGGCAGAGGAAGGTGGTCGCACTCCTGCGGCACTGTCCTCCCAGGAGCCAGGGGCTGCCCTAGAGGGAAACCCTGAGGTCCCAGCTGTAAGGGAGGTACTTTGCTACCTTCCAGCTCTGGATTTGAATCCAGCCTCCTCCATCTTCCAGCTGCATGGCCCAAGGCAGCCACTCTCACAGAAAGCCGGTTTCCCCTCTAGAAATGGAAATGGCCATCCCGGCCTCACAAGGATTGAACGAGCTCAAGTGGGCACCAAGCCCGGACCAGGGCAGGTGACCAGGACAGTCCCGTGTCGCCCCCTCGGCACGGCGGCCACCTGAACTCAAAGGAAAACATGTTGGAAGAAAACAAGACACTGCATGTGATAGCCTTGCGGGGTGAGTAAAACCCCACGTGTAACATGGAATCACCACTACCGCTGTGGGAGAGAAGGTGAGAGAGGACAGGTAAGACAAGGAGCAGCCTGCGAGCCTGCTGGGTTAGTGCCTGCGCTGTGCTTGGCACCTGGGAGCGCCCAGAGCACTCTCACGCGGTTCCTTTCACAGGACCCCCGGCCCCATCGGTGCGGCAGTCTTTCCTCTGCTGTACGCATGGGGGAAACTGAAGCTCAGCTACCACATTGGCTTTCTCAGGGAGCCCCCCTGGAACTCAGGAAGATTGGCCATGAAGCCCACGTTCCCAGACTCGTGTGCTATTTCCACCCCACGGCAGGCACCTGCTCACCTGTGAGCGCTCCTGATGCACCGTCGGGTCCCTCTCTGCGCCCCCACCACAGAGCATCTCCCACGCTCCCTGGTCTCTGCCGCCGGTTCTAAATGATTAGAACAGTTCCAGTTGCACCCGACATGGACTCAGCCCAGAGGAGGTACACAGGTACACGGAAAGGGAGTTCCTCGGCTCCTGTGTCCGGGATGCACAGGGGTGACTAGGGCTTTCGGGATACCCGGGGCCAGGCACAGTGTCAGGCTGAAGACACGGGGTCCTCCCGCCCCAGCCTCCCTGCCCTCTCCAGCACAGCCCGTCCTCCCCCAAACCCTCCCTTCTGGACAAAAGCGAGTGTTTACACCTCTGAGAATTGCCACGGAGAGAGCAGATCCCCCCACCCCGAACGCCCATCTCACCCAAGTCTCCCTCCCCCAGGCCCTCCCCTGGCCTCTCCTGGCCATGGCCTGTACTCTTCCTCCAAAGTCTTCAAGGGCTGATATGGCCTGGGGTTTGCAGGAGCACATCTGGAGTTGGCTTTGTGTCAAGTGAAAACGTTAGAAGCTGTATCTGAAAGTTGCCTGCTGCGTGTTTCTGTGTTTAGAGTGAACGCAACAAACTTGGATAAACCACTTTAGTGACACTTCTAATGACACGGATGGAAAAAAAGCAAATAGGAACCATATTCAGGGAAGGGTACTCGAGGACACTTTTACCTTAACAAAAGCTTCCATTCTCTTCCAAGGACCCAGGAGTATCGGCCTAAGGACCCAAGAGGCTCTCGGGAAGAAAATGCTTTAGACCCCCAACCCCTAGCCGGTGGACCTACCCCAGCTCACACTCTGCAGAGCGATCTTGCTCCTGAGAGCAGCGCCCTGATGTGTCTCTTTTCTGACGACGCCCGGTGTTTGGCACAAGGCAGATGGATTGAAGCTAAGCAGCTAGCCCAAGTTCTTGCAGGCTGCGAGTGCCAGCACCGAGCATCAGGCCAGCTCTCCAGCCCAGGATGGCTTCTCACCCAGGAACTGACAAGGTGACAGGTGACACCTGCCTCTAACTTGCCATGTGCCAGTCCTAGGCTCTTTATGCGCAGTAGAAGAACAAGGCGAGCAGTTCAGGGAGCTCAGTCGGTTGAGTGTCTGCCTTCTGCTCATGATCTTGGAGTCCTGGGATCCCTTCTGCTCCGGTCATGATCCTGGGATCCAGGTCCCTGCTCAGTGAGGATCCTGCTTCTCCCTCTCCGTTTGCCCTCCCCCCTCCCCAATCATGCTCATGCTCTCTCGATCTCAAATAAATAAATAAGATCTTAAAAAAAAAAAGAACAAGGCATGCCTTTACAAAATAAATTTTCTATGGGATGTTTACCAAACCATTCAAGCAATGAAATATGCAAATTGACTTTGGTTTCCTTGTGAGGTTGTTCTTATCACTATTCTGGGGTCTTCTCAGCCCCTCCTTTCAAAGGGAACTGAGAGTCACAGCAGTGAATTCGCCCTGGGTTGGGCTTCCCTGCCTGGGACCCCTGCCCCGTCCCCGGGCCTCCCCTCGCTGACCCTCGGCTCCCTAAACAAGAGCCTTTGTGCCACCCGGGATGGGGCCATCTGCTGCCACTCTATCTGTCCGCTTCTTCCCCCCTCCTCCATCCCCACATCTCTTCTCCTTCCCCTGTCCCTCTGCAAATCTCGCCCATGCATACACATAAACTCACTTCATGTTTTATATATCAAAGCTAGCTCCCTTCAAGGAGGGGGAGGAAATCTGTCCTGAAAAAAAGAGGTACATTTGCACACAGTATCACTGGGCCATGGTCGCTCTCCCTTAACTCTTAAAATCTCTTTTCCTTCTCTGTGTGGAAGGAACATTCGCTCCCTGAAGAACAAAGGCATCTGCTGGATCTCCAGGAATGAGAGAGTGCTACAGCACCAAGTCTTCCTCCTGCGGCTTTCCTGATGTGATCGGCCCTGCTCCTGGGAGTCTGGACCTGCAGAGGCCTCCCAGAGCCCCGAGAGTGCTCTGGAGGATAGTGGGGCCTCTCTGGATCCTTCCCTGGACCTCCCTGCTAGGGCTGAGCTCCTCCAGCCAGGACAGCCCAGGCTCTGCGTCTTGCATGCCTCAGCGGCAGGATGCTCACCGGGGTAAGGAGGCAGGGGCGGCGGTGTTGCTGCAAAGGTCAGCTGGCTCTTACAGCTGCTGATGCCCACAGCTGGCCGGCCCTGGGTGGACCGCAGGGAATCCCCGTCTCAGAACTCAGCAGCCTTCTTGGGAAGGAGTGTGCTTTACAGATGAGACACGAGCAAGCCATCTGTCATGCTCACTGCGTCCCATCCAGGCCTTCTCTCTTCTGCCCTGAGTGGTGATTTTTCCCCTACTCTGATTGGACCTAAGGACACGTCACATGGCGACAAGAACCGGACTCCTGGGATCGCGGTCTTCTCCGGCTCATCAGCCTGCTGACAGCTGTCTGGGCTCAGCCCAGACCCGAGTCCCCCGATGTCACGGGAAAAGACAGACTGAAGGGGGCCTTGAGCTCCACGCCCAGACCCAGCTCTTCTGGCCACGTGCCCCTGGCCCGTGACGTGGCTTCTGTGTCCGGGGGGAACAGGTGGCAGGCAAACTGGTGACATGAGGAGGGTTTCACAGGGATCCATTTAGAAGAGAAGGGCAGAAATCAAGGAAACAAAAAGACAGGCGTGTAAATGCAGGAAGGGACAGCGACCACCCCAGAGCTAGAAGGGCCCAGGAGTGTGGCCCCGTCTGCGAGGGTGGCCTGAGGGGCGAGCCTGGCTCTCATCCCACCTTTCTATCACTGCTGTCGCCAGGTGACCAGCTCCACCTGAAGCCAAAGGCAAGGGGCCCACGGAAACTCCCTGCAGGTCGGCTCTGGGGACTCGGCTGAGGATTTAGAAAGAGCAGAAGAAACATCCCACACATTCTATCCAAGCCGGTTTCCACGCCCGTAAGATAGAAGCAATAATAACTTTCGAGAACATCCAACAACGTAACGCATGCGAATCTCTTGGCAAGGCACACAGGAGCGGCTCTGTATTCCCTTTCTCGCCTAACCTGTGTTTCTCTGGGTCTGTCCCAAATCAGGACATGTCCCTTCACCCACATGCTGCCCCAGAAATGGTCACCAGCATCACAGGCTGTCCCTTGCTTGGAAGACACTGATGCCTGACATTCAAACAATGGCTTGTGTGGCTCTTCATCTGACTTATCACTCACAGCAGCCCAGGAGGTGAATGTTTGTCCCCATTTTACAGAGAAGGGACTGAGGCTCAGATCCCTTACTTTGCCCAAGGTCTGTTCCTGTGTCAGAGAGCCAAGGCTCAGACACAGACCTTTACCTTCCAGGTGTGGCTCTCTATGCATTCATTGTCCACCTCACACCCGCCAAAGGGAGCAGAGCACGTCCCTCCTCAGTTTCCTGACCCACGTGCAGCAGGGCTTCCGCCCAGATCTCCTTCCAATGCATCCTACCCCTTCCGTGGCCTCTTGTGCTTTTTGATTTCAAAAAATCAAAATCCAAGACTTTTACTAAAGATTCTGCTCAGTGTGCTGGAGAACGTCGCCCAGAGCTCAAGGACACTGGGAAGTGCCTAAGTGCATACCTGCCCACAGGTGGCCCTCAGCAAGGACAGGTGCTCAGGGTAGGCCACCCTCAGGCTCCAGAGCTGCCCTGAGGGGTCAGGCTATGGTACCCACCTCAGGACTTTGCTGAAATCATGCCTTCACTTGGCTCCTTCCCTTTCCAGGGAGTCACTTGTCTCCTGACTCCCTCACTGGCTTCACCTGCACATGAGTTCTTATCTCAAGATCTGCAACTGGGGAACATGCCCCAAAGGGAGCCCCTTACCCTCAAACCCCTCTGTGGGTACTAGAAATATCCTCACAAAGGAGGGATGATCAGAATGGACCGCCTCTCCCCACATCAGAGGCAACCTCTTTTCTGCTCCAGATTCCCAGGTTTTCAGTGAAATTACACACATTCTATTTTTAAAAATTACAAAAAAATTATTCTCCACTGAGCCTGTAAAGAATGGGGGAAAAAAACCCCATGATTCACGGCCCTGGGTCCACCGTCATAGCACAGTACACAATGTCCTCCATCATTTTTCTCAAGGACCCACAAATAATCCTAATTTCCCTCCAATTCCATCTCCCCCAAGGGCTCATGCCTGAAATTTCACTATCAGAGCTTTGATGGCGGCTCCCACAACACATCCTGGCTAGAGTCAGACCTGAAGCTGTTATCTCAAAGCTGTTACACTTCAATTTGAATGAGATATCCGCTTCTCCATCCATAAAACAAAGAGAATGCCAAAATGTGGTATAGTGAAGATATGTAACAGCAGAATATATATATGGGAGAGGGCTGTAGAGGGCTGGCAGAAGTTAAGAAGCGGCCCTCGTCACGATAACCATTTCACCAGGCAGACTGAGGGCCTGTACTGCTGGGTCCACGCCTCCCAGCTCGTGGGGAGTGAGGCTGGAGGAGCCTAACGAGTCGTGGCAGTGCTTCCTGATGCAAGGGACAGACTCAGAACAGCACAAAGAGGAAGAGCATCCATCCAGGTAACCGAAGCCTCAACATAGGTTTTCCAGAACTAGTTAATGATTAGTCAAGGACCAAGATCTCCCCATATTTCCAGCATGCCATCTTCATTCTCATACTAGCTACCCTCACAGTCACAAGATGGCCAACATCACTAGTCAGTAGGGAAATGCAAAATAACACCACAGTGAGATACCCAACACTTCTCCTCAAATTGAGACAATTGTAAAAATTGACCATACCAAGGGTTGGTGAAGACATAGGGGAACTGGAACTTTTACACACTGTTAACAGGACTGTAAAATGGCACAAGCACTTCGGAGAACAGTGGGCAGTTTTTTAAAAAGCTGAACATATACCTGCCACATAACCCAGCTATTCCGCTCCTAGGTATTTACCCAAGAGAGTCAACAGCGTATATTCACACCAACACTGGTGTATGGATGTTTCCCTGGATAGCTGAAAACCAGCACTACCCAAATGTTCATCAACAGTTGAGTGGATAAATGAATCGTGGTACACAATTAAATATGACCCAGCAACAAACAAGAATGAACTACTGATAAGCTCAATGACATGGATGAATCTCGAAGCCAGTATGCTGTGCGAAGGAAGAGGGGTAAGAGAGACTACACACGGTATGATCTGTTTATATAAAAACTGAGAAAATGCAAACTAACATATCATAACAAAGCAAATCAGTGGTCGACAGGGGAAAGATGGAGGGAAGTAGCAAGAGAGAAAAACGACAAAGGGTCATGAGGAAACTTTTGGGGTGATTCATATGTTCACTATCTGGATTGCGATGATACTTTCACAGGGTATACATATGTCAAAACTTACAGACTTTTTAAATTAATTTAAATATTAATATGTGCTATTTACTGATGTCAATTATGTCTCAGCCAAGCTCTCTTTTTTAAACCACTTGACAACATAGAGCATGAAAAACAACAACACACATAGAATGGCTTGCCAGAGTTCAAAAACACAAGTTCGCCTCCACTTGGTAAAACCCAATAAAATATTTTGGTGACAAACCAAAAGACACCTCATAAGTGATCAGGATTGTGGACAATTGTGCATTTGTGTTGCTAGACCTTACATATTCAGTGTCTACTATGGGCCATTCATGTGCCCGATGCTGGGGATGTAACAATGAAGACCTTGCCCTCAGCAGCCCAAAATCCAACAGAGAAAGTCTACGGGGAACAACAGCAAAATGGCTTTCACCCTCACTTCCAAAAGCTTTATGTCTCTTGGCCCTATACACTGACCAGTTTTGCTTCTCTGGAAGGAAAGAATCTCCATTTTCCTTGTGGCATCCACCCAACCCCCTTGGGGAATGAATCTTTTCTTTTAATGATCTTCTCCGATTGATTAAGCTTGACAGTCAAGTCATTATCAGCAAAGATTATTTGATATTCAGTCTCTTTGTGTCACACACTAACTTTGAGGACACTCAGCCGTCATAGTGTGAACTCATCACCCACATTTGCTGTTCCCTTTTTGTATCCACCTTGCCTCCCATTATTAGATTGGGAGCAGGCATGTCCAGCAAAAGGAGCATGGGTGTTGGTATGAGGCACACCTGGATCCCAAGCCCTGTCATCACTATACTATAATAATCTTGGGAAAGTAATAAACCTCCCTGATCTTCAATTTTTCCATTCATACCATGAGAATAATATATAACTTCCAGGATTAATGAGAAGATGGGTAAGAGATGATGCATATGAAGAACCAAGTACCATGCCAGGTACATAGTAGGTGCTCAGTAAATCGAAACTATCGATACAATAATAATGATGATGATTCAAACCAAGCTCTATGATTCATTAGCATCGTGTCCTTGGGCAAGTTATGTTACTGCTCTCGTGTTGTTTCCTCATTAGAAATGTGAAGTTTACAAGGCTTATTTCACAGACTGCATGTCAGGCTCACCATGAGAGCTGCATTACGGACTCATTACATTAGCACAAAGTGAGCACTTGCTAATTGCCAAGAAATGTGCTTGGTGTTGGTGCAATAGCGATGGAAAAGAAGGACATGGTCCCTGGCCTCCAAGAGTTCAGAAAGCATAAGCAGCAAATTATGCCGTGGTAAGAGAGAAGGAAGTTCTGGAAATGGGAGCAGAGAGAGGCACTTCTCCCAGACTTGGAAAGAAGAGAAATCAGAAGGAGCTGGGAGAACCTGCGGGGCTCATCCAAGGAGATGGGAGAAGGAGTGTCCTCCAGAGGATGGCCAGCAGGAGCTGGTCACGTCAGAGAGCTGAGAGTTGGGTGGCGCACCCATCACCCTGCCAGACCCCAGAAGGCGCCAGGCAGGCTGGTCTCCCCAGCACCCCTTCCCCACGCCATTGCCCCACCAGCAACTGGCCCGGAGCTGCACCTGTGGCACAACTGGTCCTGTCACCGTTTCCAGAACAACCCATGTGCAAGCATCCCCACAGATGTGACCGCTCTCCTCCTGTCCCAAAGTGACTCCCCGCCCCGGAGCTGACACTGCCTGGCAACAATTACAGGCTGAGAGTGACCCCTCACCGTGGGGCTCTCAGATCACTGCTACTATCCTCACGTAACACGTGTGCTTCCCTTTGTCGTCTGCAGCCTTATGACTTCCAGCCTCCGATGAGTCGCGGGGTGCTGTTTCTGCTGAAGAGGCTAGGGCAGGGCAAAAGCTTCTGGATGGCTTTATTTTGCTCCCTCCCGGGACCCTTTGCCAGACCGTCCCTTCCCCACCCTACACCCTCAAGGTGGCGAGTCCCCGTAACAGATTGGGAAGGAGCACAGACAGGGAGCCAACACGACGGAGCCACTGTGCACGCTGACGAGTTTGTGGCGATTTGTTACACGGCAATAGAAAAGGAACACAGGCTGTCAGGTGGAAATGGATTTCGTGTTTAGGGGAGGAGGATACGGAGGGAGGAAGGGAGGGAGGGAGGGAGGGAGGGAAGCCGAAGGCCATAGTGAGCAATATGTGAGAGAAGGCAAGTGCCACGCGGGATGAAGTCAGAGGCAGAGGTGGGGGGGGGGGCAGCTCAGCTGGAGACTTGGTAAGTGTAGCAAATCATTTAAATGCTGGTGCAATTGGGGATTTTGAAGGTCCTTCAGTTGGTGAGTGATGAGATCTGAGTTCCATTTTTCTAAAGAGGGCGCAGGTGCCATGTAAAGAAGAGATCAGATCCTACGAAGTGATAGAAGCAGGATGGAGACCAGTGGAGCGAAGGGAGCTGGTGGGGTCAGGGCTGGGATTGAGGTTGGGGGCCTTGTGGCAGCAGGGAGATGGAGGGAAGCAGGCAGGCTCAGGATCTCTCTTGAGGAGGGCGCCCGCCTGCCTCACGTGTGGGCTGGGTGCTCAGATGAACCGAACGTGATTCCCGGGCCCTGGGCTCAAGCAACCGGGAGAAGGTGGTGACATTCACCAAAATGACGGGAAGTGAGAGGGGAGCAGCTCTGGGGCTAAGGTGGAAAAGTGAGACTTTCTGCCATATTGAGCTGAGGTGCCCATTAGTCATCTAAGTGGAGATGTCAAGTAGCGGGATGTATGAGTGTGCAGCGTCAGGATGTTAGTGCTGGAGATACAAATTTGGAAGTCATTATCATGAGGACGGTATTTAAAGCCATGGAAGTGATGAGGTCACGTAAGGAGAGTGCGTAGGTATGGAAGAAAGAGGACCCAGCATGGAGCCCTGGGGTGGTCGGACAGTTAGACCCAGGGCAGGGGAGGGGACCCAGCAGAGGACAGGGAGTGGGAACAGTCTGGGACGGAGGGGGAAGAGCGGGAGAGTGTTGTGGGAGTGAAGCCAGAGTAGCTTCAAGGAGCCCAAGTAACCAGCCGTGTGGCTGCTGGTCCCTAAGAAAGAAAGGGACATGCAGGGGAGACACCCCGGGCCCGCCTGGAGGCCGATGGTGACTGACAAGGCAGCTGCCAAGGGTGAAGGGGGGGCTTCCCCCCAAAGGGAATAGACAGCAGAGGAGATGGGAGGCGAGCAAGTGAAGGGACACGGGAAGGGACCCCGCCAAGGAGAGCAGAAGACAGCATGGAAGCCAGCGCAGACGAGGAAGGGGTGGAAGAAACTAGAAAACCCGTCACCCGAATACAGGAGTAAAGTCCCGTGACCGCGACCCCAGTGGAAGTGCACCCTCTGACCCAAGCGGGGAGCGCCCCCCACGGAAACAGGGGGAAACGAAAGGCAGAAGCAGGTGCAGAAAGGATGCCGTTCGGATCCCACAATCCGATCATAGAAGGCAGAGACCAGTGGACTCCGCACGCTCCCCCAGGGGCTGCCGAGGCCTCTGTCCCAGGCCTTGAACCACCCGACTTCCCCTCCCGGGGCCCGGCTCAGACACCCCCGCCCTGGCCTCCATCGCACCCCGCCACAGTAGTCTGCCTCTGGCTGCCCGAGACTAAGCCATAACCGTATCCTTTCTAGGTTCACGTCTCTGCTTCCTCACCCTCCCCACCTGGACACGAGCCCTCGCGGAGCAGGACCTGCGCCTCGTTTCGTCCTGTCCTGTACCCTCAGCACCTGATGTGCGATTGGTAAATACTCACTAAATAACTATACACGTCACGTTCCCAAGGACGTCGCCCTGCAAGCGCGTGCTGCCCTGCCCCTGGGGAGGCTGGTTCCCTCCCCCAGCCTCCCTCCTGCGCCCTCTCTGAGACTGACACCCAGGGAGTGGGCGCTTGCACAAGTTTAGGAATATGACCCGGGCCTGGGGTGTGAGAAATCCAAAACACAAACAGAACAGAAACACTCTCGGGAGACCCGGGGTCCTCACATCCCAGGTGTGACCCTGGCTGGGGTGCCTCCCTCCTCACACACCCCCACCCCTCCTCAGGGCTGTGTCTGTTCACCTGTGAAAGGTGAGGGTTGGACTAGGGGTCCGTGTTGCAAACCTTTCTATTTGAATCCAGCAGAACCCCTTTGACAGAACCTCTCGGGGCTGGCCTGAGATCTAAAGGAGATAAACGGGGACTGGTCTAAGAGGCTGATGGAAGCCGGTGCCCCGTAGCCCAGCCGCCCCGGGCCCCCCACGTGGTTGCTCAGGGCTCCCCCAGAGCCAGGGGCTCCCAGGTAGGGTCGGTGGGCCTGCTGGCCCCCCAGGCTGGGGCTGTGTGCGCCTCCTTGGCACCTCCCGGTGGAGACGCCCAGCAGATGCAGCGGCGTCCGGTCCCCGGGCCTTCCCAGGGAGGCCGTCTCCTGGTGATGGAGCTCCAGCCCAAGGCCCCTCTGGCTGGGATGTTGCTCTCTCGGCGATCCTGATGGATGCTGACAGCAATTAGCGCAGAGAGAGATTTCCCTGCAGAAAGATGGGAACATTTATTAAGCACTTCGTGCCAGGAGGCAGAACACAGCACAAAATTCATTAGTACTTAGGGCCCCTGCAAACCCCCCCCCCCCATTCTCACCCAAGGGCTAAAGGAAAACCTAAACTCCATAAATAAGGGTTACCAGGGCCTTTTAAATCTTGGCTTGCACCAGAGTGGAGTTTCCATCTCTCTAATTTGCCATCTTTTTCCCTGGGCATGTCAAGGCTGATATGAGTTCAGGGGTTTTTATTAAATCAAGCACCTGTCAGGAGGAAGTCAGCTTCACTGCCAGTGACACGGCCAAAGTGGCCATCAGCAGGTATCCAACAGGAACCTCAGCCACAGAACGGGTTCCCAATGGGCTGCCTCCCTTGGCACCTTTCGAAACGCTTAATTTTCTTAACAAATCACATTAGGGGTTCTTAGCATATCGAAATGTTGGCACTTCACATCTGTCTTTCAGCCTGTGTTCCCCGCTCATATGGCGTTTGTGGGTCCTTCCATGAATGGGAGTTGAGCAACCTCTAGGTAGCACCCTCCATGCCAGCGCCTGGGAATTCAGAGGTGTTTTATTCCCACCTAAACGGTCCCTGCCCTCAAGGTAATCACAGTCTTGGGCTGAAGGGGGAAGCATTCCTGGCAAGAGTGCCTGGTGTGCAAAATACAGGAAGGGACCCTAATCCAGCCTCAGAGCAAGTGCACCAGAGGAAGGGGCAACCCAGTGAGGAAGGGCATCCCCGGGGTTAGAACTGCATGTGCAAAGTCACAGAGGAGGAGGAACGGGATGGGCTTAGGGTTCCGCAAGTTTGGAAATGCTGGAAGTAGAGGACAAGTGGGAGCAAGGAAAAGGAGGCCGGTGAGTTAGGCAGGGGACACATAACCACCAATACTTTCATGTGGAAATAATAATTACAGCAGTAAAGACCCTTAGTTGCATGTAACAGATACTCAACTTCAATCTACTTAAATAAGAAGTTCTAGAGCTTTGTTGGTTTCAGGAACAGATGGATCCAGGTGCTCAGGTGATACTATCAGGATTGTCTTCCCACGTCTGTGCTGGCTTCAATGCCAGACAGAACCTCCGTACATGTGATGCTGGCAGTGCCAGTCTAACCTAACAGCTGATACTCGGTAAGGTATCGGTCCTGACAGTATTCTCGAAAATTTCTAAACACATAGTCACTTAAACCCCTCCATGACACCACAAAGTGGATGCTATTTTAATCCCTTTCCATAGATGTCAAAGCTGAAGCACTGAGAAGTTAAGTAATTGACTCAAAGTCATGCAAGCTCCAAAAATGGCAAAATTGGAATAAGAGCCCAAGTTTGCTTCCAGAGTCCACACAGTGAACCATCACCTTACCCCACCTCCCTAGAAGAGCCTCGCAGCTTATAATCACAGCAGCAAACCCCTCCTCCCGACCCTTCCACCGTAGGGACCGCACTTCGTCAGCCTGACTTGGGATCCGCACCCACCCCTAAGCGAATTGCTAAATCCACAGAAACAGGATGTGACAGCTGGCCGGAGCTGGGCTCTTCCTGCCACCAGGAGGGTGGTGTAGCCTCCCCACATCCCATGAGCTGAGACCAAGGTGGCCTTGGTGTGTCCGAAGGGAAACTGGGGCAATATTATGGAAAAGAAAGGTTGCTAGGCCCAAATATAGCGGCCCTCAATCGCCCCGACAGTAGCAGTAGTAACCTTGCATGCCCACGTCCCGCACGGCCTCCCACAAAGCCCTTTCTCATTCATTGGGCGCCTTGGTCTCCATGACAGCCCTGCGAGAAAGTCACGAGCAAGAGGTGATTACACCCATGTCTCGCCTCCAGAGCCGCGTTGGGAGCAGGGGACCATCTCCCCCAAGATCGCGGGGAGGAGCAGCAGCCCCAGAACCGAGCCTTTCTGGGACGCCATTCATCTCCTTTACTCCTGCGATCACAGCCCCCAAGGCTCACCGTCTCCCTGCTTCTTCCTCATGGGAAGGAGGCAAATGACAAGGCTGCAGCCGAAACTGGGCTTGGCACCTGCATGGTCGTGTCCACTCAGCTCTCCCAGGCTACAGCTGCCATCGACCCACCCCCTTCAGATTCAAAACAAACTGGAGGCTCAGAGAGGTAAGTTCACTTGCTTGGGTCACACAGCAGAAGACGAACAGAACATCCCCCACCCCATGCCACCCCATGCACGCTCCCTCCACTTGCCCGGACATGGCCCACACCCGCCCCCCGCCCCGATCATCAGGGGCCTTGCTCTCCCCTCCCCGGCACCTGTCACATTGCCAGAAATGGGCCCAGGTCCAGGATGCCGGAGGCTGAGCGGAGGGGAGTGTGGGGTGGCCCAGGTGGTGAGAGGCTGATAGGGGAAGGAGGAGGAGATGAAGATGTGACGGTTGGGAAGCAAAGCCAGGTCTCAGAGGTCAGGAGAAGCTTCATAAGTATCCATCACGGGGAGCACACAGGGCGCTTAAGCCCCACATACCCTGTCTTGGCGCTCTCTGCCACAGGTGAGGGAGAAACGGGTGTCTGACCTGCCCGGTCCGTGGGGGGCCAGGCCTACCGGGGCTCACTGCTTTTTTTTTTTTTTTTAAAGATTTTATTTATTCATGAGACAGAGACAGAGAGGCAGAGGGAGAAGCAGGCTCCACGCAGGGATTCCGACGTGGGACTCAATCCCGGGACTCCAGGATCACGCCCTGGGCCGAAGGCAGGCGCTAAACCGCTGAGCCACCCAGGGATCCCTGGGCTCACTCCTTTAAACCTCACAGCACCACCGCCAGGTGAGCACTATTGCCGCCTTCAGTTGCAGGTGAGGTTCAGCATGAAGTCACCTACCTAACGTCTCTCCACCAGGAAGAGCAGAGCCACACTGGAGGCCCCATCTGAAGGCCACATCACAGCTCCCCTGGGTCGGAGGGCGAGGGGAGATGGGAAGGAGAGAGGAGCCCGAGGCCAGGGCTAACAGGAGAGAAACAGAGGCCTCCCAGGGCAGTGCCAGCTGGTGGTACCGACCCCAGGCCACCATCAGCGAGCCAAGGGGCACAGGTCCCGACACAGGATCAGAGTGGCCTTCAAAGGGCTTCCCTGGATGCCACGCTCTTGCCTGCCTCTCTGCGCGTGCCTAGGCTGCCTCTCTGACTCTCATGCCTTCTCCTCACCCCCTCTGAAAACCCCGAGTACCTTCCACGGCCTGGCTCAGGTCCCACCGCCACAGGGAGCCTCCCCGCTCCTCCAGCCGAGCAGACCCCTCACCACCACCCCGGTCCCCACCAGCACAGGGCACCACCTCATTACACTCCGGTATCCAGCGGTCTTTGTTGCTTCAGAGACCATCGAACTGGGGGAAATCAGAGCTGGAGAGAGAAGTCATTCATTTATTTATTCTTTCAACACAAATGCACCCAGTGCCTCCTACACAGGGAGACAGAAGTGGGTCAAAGGGACAAAGATGGTCCCTGTTGCAGAGACAGGTGCCGGTGGTTCCCTACCCACCTGAGGGCCTCCTGCCCACAGTCCTCATATATCAGGCTCCCTATGTCTCTCAACCTGACGATGCCTTACAGCCCGTGGCTATGGGGCAGGCTGGACTTGCCAGGCAATCTCTGTCCAGGACAACCATGGACCAACCAGAGATGGGGTTGGTGGATGAGGGACCCCAACCCCCTCAACCTGCCATAGGACAGTGCTGGGGTGTGTCTGAAGCAGTGTCCCAGAGGTCCCCAGGGAGGCAGGCTCCCAGCCTCCCACAGCAGCGACAGCCACACCACCTTGGCGGCTTCCCTCTGTCCCTGCATCCCTTCCCACCCTCATGCAGTGCTCCCTGGCATTGCCTCCCTGGTGAGCTAACTGCACCCAAACACCTGTCTCAGGGTCCACTCTGGGGAGACCCTACCCTTGTGCAGCTTCCAGTCTGGGAAGAAGACAACATCTAGTAAAATCCAAACTCCTCATTTTATGCTTGAAGAAACGGAGACCCGAAAAAGAGAATAAGTTTCCTTCTTTCGTTCATTCCAACTTCTGAAGTTAATTACCTGTATCATATTTCTTTGGTGTAATTCAGACCCCAAATACCAGGCTGAGCGCATGGTCAGAGTGCAAGAGATACAGACTGTGTGGAGCTGAACGCTACACGCCACGGATTTCTGCCCCAGCCCTGGTTCCCTGCATGCTGTACACCGGCTCCCCGCAGCCCCACAGACCTGCACCCAGGCGGCCCTCACCATCGTGAATGCACAGGGACGAGTAGGCCCGGCTCGCTCTTCCCTGTGTGCACATACAGACCTAGGTTCAAATGATGGTGCCAGGCAATCACTTCCTGCATGCATTGTGCAAAGATCTGAGCTCCTGTGAGTCCCAGGCACTCAGCGGAACACAGTCGGGAATGAGAGAGAGAAGGTCACCAGCAGCGCGGAGCTCGTGTTCCAGGGTGGGGGATACAAAAAACCCGCACATGAAAACCACCATTTCAGGTTCCTCCTCTACAAAATGCAAAGCATGGACTTCCCTCACGGCCACTCCAGAGAGGGGTGACCGGGCCTAGCCTGCAGACGTGAATGCACGGCGTCCAGCGTGGGGTGGAGGGGACTTAAATGTTGTCCCTCCCTCCCCAACCCTGGCTTCCCGCTATGGATATCTCACAGAGGGGGTGAAGGCAGGCCGAGGACTAGAAACAGGGTCTCTGTGCTGCATTCGAGGCCTCTGTCTCTCTACTCCTGCCCTGTCCACCTCGCCAAGCAGGGGGAGAGAGGTTGATCTGGTGCGGAGACTCCAGGACAGTGGGCCATGCTTGCCGGGGAAGGGGATGTCAGGGTCTGGTGGAAAGGTCGGGACACGAATGAGCTCTCATGTCTCCACCCTCTGGGGTCCAAAGGGAAAGGAGCCTCAGGTGAGCCCCGAGCATCCTCATGCTCCCTTCCCCTCGTGACAATTTATCTTTCTTAGACAGGTGATCTGAGCCTACTCAGGCCAAGATACTGTAGCAGACGGCCTCTACCTGCCTCTCTCTCTCTCTCTCTCTCTCTCTCTCTCTCTCTCTCCTCTCTCCAGGCTTCCTTTTCCTCTGGCAGTTGGTGCTCTCTTCATTCTGCTCTGTTCACTGAGGCCATGAGGCCAAGCATTCAGGAGACGGGCTCTGGGCCACACTGCCAGGCTCAGCCTCGAACTGCTGTGTGGCCTCCAGCGAATTACTTAGCCCCTCACACGATCTGCTCATCTATCCAACAGCCCATAAGGATCTTCATTTCAAAGGGCCGTGGAGAAGCAGCTTGGAGACTGCTGAGTACAAAGAGGCCCAGATAACTCAACTTTTTCTAGTAGCTCAGGGTCTGGAAGCTTCTTGGACCACGAACCAGGACCTGAAGTATCTTTTCATTTACCAGCACTCGGCCCCAGGCTCCTCTTGGAATGCTCAGCTAGCAACGGCAGGTGACTTTCCCTCCTCTTGCCACGCTTGTGCCCGGCCCTCCTTCCACGGGTTGTCCCCGTCTACTCTTGGCCATAATATCATTGAAAAGCACCTCAGTGTCACCCCGATGGGAACACTAGCCCTCCTCTTCTGACTGCCAAGGTATGGCTGTGATTTCCTGTCTGCGGAGTAGGCTCAGAGTGAGAAGAAATGCCTTCTCCGTCCTGCCTCTGCCCTGACCTGTAGAGAAGTAGCAAAGCAATCGCCTGCCTGCCTCAGACAAGGCCGCCGGAGGCCCCCAAAGTGTTAGGAATTGCCTCACTGCCCATCCTGTGGCTTTCCCAGGTCCGGGTGGGGAGGGGAGCCCCCCCCCCAAATCCTCCTCGACTGTGGCATTGTCTGAATTAATCAGAGAGGCAGACGGCTGCCGTTTCAGCCTGAAGGCCACCTGTGTTCCAAATTTGAAAATCCATTCACTTGGGAAAAGCAGAGAGTCCCACGGAGAGTCAATGGATTTCAGTTCGCTTCACATCGCTTTGGGCAAATAAGCAATTTTATTTCCTCTTCCCCACCCCCTTGAAAACATCAATGAAGTGTTTTGCGGTGTTGCTGACAGCACATGTCACTTCGAAGCTGGAAATAAAATCTTCTTTGAGCTATTTATAACTGACTCGCAAATGGAAGGCAGTGGGAAGGAAACTAAAACTCGAGCCGGGAATGGTGGGGTGTGCTGGGGGCCAGCCCCTACTCCCAACTGTGGGCTCTGTATTGGCCGCTCAGAGCCCCAGGCCCCTATTCACCTGCCGGGCCACCTACAGAGGGAAGCAGGGTGAGCAGGCATGTGGACAGAGGAGCTGGACCAGGAGGGTGCATTTTGCAAGGACAAGGAGTGTGCTTTGTAAACTGTAAAGTGCCCCAGCCTGTGCCATGAGATGTTTCAAAGAAACTGATGAATCCTACTTTTCTCAAAGTAGGAATTTTTAGCCTGGGGTCGGGGTCTGGAAAGCACCCATAATTGTTTGCAAAACTTGGAAGTGCACAGTGCATCTCTCTGCAAAAAATGTTCACTTAATTTAAGATCTCAAAAGCATCTCTGACCCAGAAGAGGGAAAACCCAACATTCCAGGGGGAGTGAGGGCTACAAACTCAAATGCCCACTGGACCCAGCTGGGAAGGAAGTTGAGTGAGTCTGTGAAACAAAGATCCGTGGACACAGTGGCAAAGTGGGGCTCCTGCCCCAGCAGAAGGGGCATCAAGACATTATTGCCAACCAGGAAGGTGGACCCAAAGACACCTAATTTTTTTTATTTTTTAAGAAAAAAAATTGAAATCCAGATTTTTACTATAATCTTATACTTTTTTCCCTCTAACTAATTCGGAGCTTTTATTATTATTTTTATTTCTTTAATTGGGTCAAAAGGGGGAGAGAGAATCTCAAGCAGACTCCACTCCTTGTATGGGGACCAACACAGGACTCGATATCACAACTCTGAGACCATGACCTGAGCTGAAATCAAGAGTCGGACACTTAACGGACTGAACCACCCAGGCGCCTCTAATTCACAGCTTTTAAAATTAGGTTAAACAACACATCATCAAGGGGCTGGATTCAGCCTGAAGGTCTCCACTTTGTAAATTCTGTTCTCGAGTCTCCTGCTGAGATATTTGCATGGCTGCTCAAAGAGAACCCAAGTTCAAGGTCAGGACTCCTTCAGATCCAAAACTGAGTGAGCCTGGTTCCCTCTTGAGGCAACAGGTGCCAGCATCATCCCACAGGCTCACCTGAGCTGGGAACCTGAATGTGCCATCAACTCCTCATCCGCCATTGGATGGTTCTGGAATTCCTGTCCATCACCCAGAGAGCCTTCCTTTCTTCCTTTGATTCAGCTCTTCCCAGGCTTTGCCTGCTCCTCACCCACCTCTGTCGCCATCATTATCACAGCTGCTAACTGGTCCCCTGCCACCACCCATTCCCTTTGTGCAGAGGCAGCCTCAGGATCTCTGGATGGGCCTCCAGTCTCTGTCACAGCCAAGGACAAAGGAGGCCAAGTCACTTCACTTCCTTAAACCTAAGGTCTCAAACAGGTTCCAGTTCTCATGAGAGGCACTACAACACCAGGGACTCTGGACCCCACTCAGTGCCTTCCCCCAAGTTCACTAATTGGATCAGAATCACTTCTCCTTCCAGGGGAGGAAGGAATGGATTGTGGGTATGGAGAAAGATGCCAGCACGGCTTCTCCCTCATCTTTCCCTCTTGGGTGTAGGATTTCCCTTCCCCCTATGGAAACACGAAATGCTGGGATAGGAGCTCCCATGCAACACAGCCATTTATTATTTGCAGCGAGACAGGTAGAGAATAGCTTACCCCTTTCAGACAAGCCCAAAAGCTGCTGAGTACCCCCCAACAACCATGTTCTCGTTTGCATCATTCTTGCCACGCTTGACAAATGCAACTGTTTTTGCAATGCCCTCAGTTCTCCTACTAGACCCCAAGCTTCCCGAGGGCAAGAACTCTTTCATCTGTGTGCCAATGTGCCAAGGTCCCGGCACATTGCTGAGCTCAAGAACTGCTTATTAAAATGAACTAAACCTGGTAACAGGAATACCCATCATGTCACCACTCCCCCAAGGCTTCTTTCACCCAGGCCCAATGTGCATGAGGACCCCCAGCCACTCGGTCCCCATGATCCCTCTAGACTCTCCCCTCCCAGACCAGCCTCCACTTATAAGGCTGCTCCATAACACAATACTCCATGTCGGGTCTGAGCAGCCTCAGAGCAGGACCGGCTCCCACCTCGTGGATAGTCCCCTGCTCTAAATGTGCCTGAGACACGGCTCCTGGCTCGTGGGCCAGGAAGGCACTACGCCATAGAAGAGGGGCTGGAGCAGCCTACGAGCTGCCAGCAAAGCAATTCCTCTGTGTATAGGGAGCTGCCACCCCTTGGCATATGACAGACAACTATATCTCTTTACAGATGAGTAGACAAAGGCCCAAAGAGAGACATGTCATCCCAGACAGGGGGATGGAATTGATTGTAGAGAGAGAGTTCCCCCAGAGGGATGAATGGAGAGCTGGGCTGTTCACACACTGTAGTTTGAAAACAGATAAACCTCCAGAAACAGGAAGACAAGTCTAGGGCAAAATGAGGCATTAGTGCACAGGTTACCTGCTAGAAGGCTTCAGTTCTGTCATGATGGTCATACGGCACAATGAAGAGAAAAGTAGCCTTGACTCAGAAGACACACTTCCTACGAGATCCAGGAAAACAACCTTAATTTCCCTGAGCCACCATTTCCTTCTCTGTTGTGACAGAGTTAGATCCGATGAGGTCTAACTTTTGACAGCCCCAGTAACAGGCTCTGCATCTCCCCCTTTTGCCACACCCTGGCTTCACCTTAACCACGTGCCCTATGTTAGCCAATAGGACGTTAGAATTTCCCAACAGGAGCAGAGACTCAAAGTGAGATTGGCCTCACTTTGAAGATTGGGAATGCTTCTGTGCTCCCCGCCCAGCCCAGAACCCAGATCTGAGCCCAACCTGGAGGCTGGGATCAGGCTCAGTCACTTCCAAAGTCCGAACCAGAACCTCTCTAGCTGAGCCCAGCCCAGATCAGCCTAAACACGGTACATTCAGTCAACGGGAAGACTTGTGGAAAAAAAAAAAAGAAGAAGAAGACTTGTGAACATTGGATGAATGCTGTTGCATTATGTCATTAGGTGTCACACAGCAAAAACACTGAAATATTCATCAATGGGGCAGCTCCAGTTCTGATGAACTAATGGCACCAGGCGTTGAATCAGAAGTCATGGTATTAGTGAACGTCTCTTGGACATCATGACATATGCCAAAGTGGGTTGTTGATATTGTTATTGGGCAATTAATCCAGATATGTATCAAATGGGGTAAAAAAGGAAAATGATTCAATGTAATCATAAGAGCAAAATGAATTATATATCTCGCTCCTCAATTCGAGCTTCTTACAAAGATCTGGCCAAGTCATTTCTCTGTAGAGATCTGGTCACTTTTTAACTCCACCACCACTGCCAAGTCACTGCTCTTCCAGCTGCTAAAAGCTGCCTGCATTCCTTGGCCTGTGGGCCTCTTTGCATTAATCGCTCCATCGCTGTGTCCATCCTCACATGTCCGACTCTGCTTCTCCACCCTCTCTCCTTCCTTATAAGGATCCTTGTGATTACATTGGGCCCACCAGCGTAACCCCAGGTCATCTTCCCATCTCAAGACCCTTAATTTAATCATATCTGCAAAGTCTCTTCTGTCATGTAAAATACAGTCACAGGTTCTGGGCATCAGGACATTACTCCTGTGCGGAGTAATTTTGTGTGGACATTACTCTGTCCACCACAGTAAATATCTGACTTTCATCTTAGAAAAGCAGAATTCAGAAACTAAAAAATTTATCCAAAAGAAGAAAAAGATATGGACTATCACCAGCACTGTTCACATATATTATAGTTCTGTCTCCTTCTGGTCACATGGTAATATTGTACTTCTGAGCCTCCCTGGAAAACAGTCATCCCTGATAATTTGCTTTAGCCACTGAAACGGGAGCAGAAGTGACAGTCCCCCTGTAAAAAATGTTAGCGACATGCAATTTGCCATCTCTCTCTTCTCCATCATGGCAGTTGATGGTCTCATATCAGCCGGAGTCCCAAAGTGAAGCAGACCCCCAGATATCCCATGATGGACACACAGCATTAGTGAGAAATAAATTTTATTATTATTATTATTTTTTTTTTTTTGGTGAGAAATAAACTTTGTTGTTTCCAGCCACTTAGGTTTGGGGGCTTATCCCGTCATTCAAAGCTTCCGGGCTGCCAGATCCATATCCGCTGCAATACTCCGTTGTGATCGTGTATCACCAGGTGTGATCCCAGGGACTCCCAACCACGGTCCCAATTCAGCTGTCTTGGCCAAGATCCAACAAAGAAGAATCCAGGGATCAGAGATCAAACTAAGATCTTCTAAATCCAACTAAGTATATCCTCCCATAACTCTCTGAATGCATGCATGTGCATGTGTACACACAGAGGAAGAAACCTAGCTGTTCTCCCAGAGAAGCTGCCCCTTCATGCCTTCTGACATGTTCCCAGTTGCTTGCACAACCTCAGGCAGAAGAGCCAGTGGAATGGAGGATGGGCTGCAGGAGGGAAGTGGTGACATTGACTCTAACTCACTCAGTCGCTCAGAAGCCTAAATGGGGATGAGGATCTAAGTCGACTGACTATGCAAGAGAGATGCCCAGCCAAACAAAGAGGCTTGACAAGCTGGTTATTATTGTATCTGCCACAACTCCTCAGCTCCAGGAAATGTAAGAAGACAGAAAGCCAGACAGCCTGAGTCCTGGTGAGGCAAGTTGGTTAAGGGCCAGGAAAATCCTCCCCCACATATGTACTCACTAGAAAGGTCTTCATTGGTGATGGCTATTTGCCAGAGAGCCAGGCCTGGAAGACAGCTTGAAAGAGAAGGAGAAAACTGTTGTGTGTGGGGGTGTGATTGGGGGACCTGCATATGTCACGATGTGGGATGGATAGGGAAAACAGAACACAATTTGTCTTAGAAATAAGTCCAGACCTGTCCTCCGAGGGAGTGCCTCACACAGAGAAAGTTCTCAGTGAGTGTAGCAGAGAGGGGCTCTGAAACTTAGAGAAGATTAACTCCACCTTTGTTCACTCATTCATAGTCATTCATCATTCTTTCTTTTAAGAAGCATGATGGAGGGGTGCCTGGGTAACTCAGCCAGTTAAGCATCTGCCTTCTTGTCAGGTCATGATCCTGGGGTCCTAGGACTGAGCCCTACATCAGGGCTCTGCCCCTCCCCCTGCTTCTGCTCTCTCTCACTCTCTCTCTCTCTCAAATAAATAAATAAAATATTAAAAAAAAAAAACATGATGTAGTAACAACCCTGCAATCTTGGAAAAGATAATAAAGCAGGACCTCTGTCTTTAAATTTTTTTAAATTTTTTTTTTTTATTTATTTATGATAGTCACACACAGAGAGAGAGAGAGAGAGAGGCAGAGACATAGGCAGAGGGAGAAGCAGGCTCCATGCACCGGGAGCCTGACGTGGGATTCGATCCGGGGTCTCCAGGATCGCGCCCTGGGCCAAAGGCAGGTGCCAAACCGCTGCGCCACCCAGGGATCCCAGGACCTCTGTCTTTAAATAACATACACATAATACATGAATATCAAAAGCTAACCATATGGGAGATCAGTGGTCTCCAAAGTGGGAGAAGGGACATATTTACCATCAGTGCCAAGACAACCATTTGGTTTGTTTGTTTGGTTTTAAAGATTTATTTTATAAAGAGAGAGAGCATGCACATGAGTGGGGGGGGGGCAGAAGGAGAGAGGGATCTCAAGCAGACTCCCTGCTGAGTGTGGAGCCCAATGTGGAGCTCTAACTCAGAATCCTGAGATCATGACCTAAGCTGAAATCAAGAGTCAGATGCTTACCTGGCTGAGCCACCTGGGTGCCCCAATAACCATTTGAATAGAAAAAAGAAGGTATTCGAATTTCTATTTATTTTCTCTCATATTTCCTAAATTCATATTTTATGGATACTTTCTAACATATGATAAAACAATATAATGGCACATGTAAATAATAAATAAATGAACAAGCAAGATAACATGGTTTGGAACTACGTGTTCAAAACTGTGTAATGATGGAATACATAAGTAACAACCTAGAGCAGTTATAGATTTTTGATTTCCTGGTTAAGAGAACAGCAAGATAATAGTATTTGATTTATCCTCATCCACCTTCCCATTGAAATACTTACAAAAATAGACCCAGGAGAATTACAGGTGCAATAATACTGAAAACTAGAAATAATGTTCGGCTTTCTACCAGAGCCCAAGAGGAATTTCTACTAAGTGAAGAACAAGCGAGTCTATGAAGCCAAACAATAACACCAGTAGAAGAAGAGAAGAGGTTCCCAAACATGTCCATTGTCTGCCCTTACCTCAGACACTAGGGCATTTTACCAAAAAAGAAGGGCAGCAAGAGAACTATATTGAGTATCTAATGCTGTGTGACAAATAATCTGACATTCAGTAGCTCAAAACGACAGAAATCACGATCTCCCCCAGCTCTGCAGATCAAGGAGCTGAAGCAGCCTTGTTGGGCATCTCTGGCTCAGGCTCTCTCAGGTGATTGCTGCCGGGTATCAGCTGCAGTCCAGTCATCTCAGTGATGGACCAAGACCACAAGACCCACCTCCCAGGAGGTTCACTCCCATGGCCAACAAGTTGCAATGGCCAAGTTGGTTTCTCTTCATGTGGGCTCTCCACAGAGCCGCATGAGTGTCCTTCCAACATGGCAACTGGCTTCCTGGAGAGAAAATGGCCCAAGAAGCCAAAGCAGAAGCTGCAATGCACTCTATGACCTCGCCTTGGGAATCACCACTGTGACCTTCACCATCCTCTACTGGTCACACAGCCCAGCCCTGATTCAGTGTGGAAAAGGACTACACAGGGTGCAAAGACCAGACGTGAGGCTCACTGAGGCCATCGTAGAAGCTACTACCACAGAAACTAACTCACCAGAGATCATATCTGCCATCAGTCTCTCTCACTTTTTGCCTCTTTGTTTCTGTTTCCCTCTGTCTCTCTCTCTCATTGTCCTTTCTCTCTCTCCATCTTTATCTCTGCCTCTGTCACCTGTATCTCCTCCATTAGTTTTTATCTTTACATTTTCAAAGACTATAACATCCACTTGTGAAAAGGTAAAACCTTTACTGATCTTACAACTAGCACCAGTGAAGGGATAGAAGGAAAGGGCAAGGGTATCAGCAGGAGTCAAAGCAACAAAGGAGATGCCCAAACCACTGCCTAAGACAAGGAAGTGACTCCATTTGATTTTGGAAAAGAACTTCTCCTACCATTTTTCTTCACCCTGCAGTCTCCATTGGCAGAAGTAGTGTCTCAAGGATGAACAAATAAAAGTTAGACCAACAGGGCACAGCAGACATGGATTTGCCGACATGAAAGTGAGGCCATCCTGTCTCCAGCTGACCTTGGGTAAATCCTTGCCTCCTACTGTCTGGCCACCCCCACTAAGCCACTTCGATACACAGCATGGGTTGTGTAACTTTTGGAACTGGCTTCCTATCTTAGGAAGGAATCTCAGCTACAAACAGCAGAATTCATTCTGTCTAGTGTAAGCATGAAAGGAACATATGAAAGGCAATTAGATAACTCAAAATATCTCTGAGAGGAATAAAGAATGGACTCTGAATCTGCTGAGTCCAAACACCCCTGTGGGGATTTTCTAACAAACATCACTGTACAGTACCTACCAAGACTGAGACTGAATGCCAGAAATTCCACCACTGCTGCCCCCAAAGAACCAAACAGCACCCCCACCTTCCAGACAAGGACCTCATATTGCTCGTTTCTGATTCCAGGCCTCCAAGAAGTTCACCTGACTAAAGGGACCCAGGTCCCCTGCCATTATCCTGGTTCAAGCAATCCTTGGAATGCAAAATTTCTGGATTCTTCCTTGAGAAGATGAGAGTCCTAACATTAAAAATAATTAAGAGGTAGTGAGGCTATTCAAAAGATTGTGGACAGCTGCAAGTGACATTTGTCAACTGCACAAATAAAAGGAACACAAAAAATGTAAGTTAGTGAGAAAGAAAAGTGTTTCCTCATGGATGGCTACCCACCCACACTGTCCAGAAAAATACCAAGATGGATATCGGTATCACTGACCTGTTGTTGATGGTTATTGGCAACATGAGTACATTTAGGGTTATAGATGATGTTCAAATCCGTGATCTCATTTGATCTCACAAAATCCCAGTGAAGTAAACCAGTTGGGATTATGAGGTTTGGAGAGATGGCGAGGCATACCGGTCACTGGAGCTCCCACTGAACAGCTGGAGATACAGCAAAGGTGAATCTCCCTCAGCACCTGTATCTGCATCTCAACAGGGGAAACTGTTCACTTATCTTGGTAGAGAACCTCAGCTTTGTAGAATAGGAAAAGGTCCTATCTTCATCCATAAGTGGATATCCCTTTATAATTTATTTCACATACACTCCAGGCACATAGATGTTTTTCCTTATCAAAAGGCAAACATAAGTTTATTTTCCCATTCCCTTCATCGAAGTCACCCATTGGCTACTGAGCAAAGATCAGATTAAGTGCAGCAGGGCCAGAGTTACGGGTGCAATGGTCCTTTGTCATTTTTGGCTACCTGGAATCCAAATTTCCTTCCTGTTTCATAGAAATCCCCAATGTGTATGGCAGTCTTGGTGGAGACAAAACCTCTGGAAGCCTAAGAAAACTAAGCAGTGCCCATCCCCACCCAGTAGTTGGACAGTCACATGACCTTGGCTCATCCAATCACACCTCCCGCCTTGAATACTGAAACTCACCTATGTTCTTGGTGCCTTAGCTTCTGCAAATGTCCATCATTTTTTTGAGCCTGGTTTGCAATCTTTTCCTCAGTCCTCAATCTAGCCAGCACGCTTCCCAAAGATTCCTTCCCTGCTTAAGTCACACGATTATGCAGAAACAAACAAACAAACAAAAAAACCCGTGAGTGGTTCATCTTCAATGTCATGCTAATCATTAAAGAATCCAAAGTTTCTGTTAGCCAGCCCAGCCTCATCAGCACGGAAGAAAGATCTTTGTTGGGCTTTCTGAAAGGCCTTCATATTTCAACAAACATTCATTGTTTGCACCTTCTGTGCCAAACACTGTCCTAGATAATGGAGATTCAGTGAATAGGCAGTAATTACTTCTCTCTAGGAGTTAATGGTTAGAGGGAATTCAAAGCTGTTTTTAAAGGCCCCCCTACGCCCATCACTACCTTTTCAGACACCTAGGAATCAGGTTAGAAACCACTGATCTAACCAAAATCTCTCCTATATATATGGACAAAAAACTAAGAACCAGAAGGGTGAAGAGATTTCTCCAAAGTCGTAACAGCAATTTCCCAACAAAGCCGGGAGCAGATCTCAACTTCCGCAGATCCCAAGCCAAAACTCTTTCCACTTCATCACCCCACCTGTAGGGGATTTAAACAGCAGACATCATCTGCCCTCTTGTTGATTTTTGCCAACTGGTCAACACTGTGATGCTGGCAGGCAGTCTAGTGAATGCCCAGTTAAGCCCAGCTGGGGTCACCTGCAAAACGGAACACTACCTGAGGGAGAAAACAGTCTCGCGAGGCCCTGGGGACACACTGTGGACGACAGGTTTGAGCTAGCAAGTCCAAAAGAGAAATGGGAATAGGAGGCAGACGCGGAGCACGCCAGTCTGCTTTTCCAGCACACCAGCCCCAGGAGCATATGGCCCATAATTAGCCACCCGGGAGATGGTTATTGAGCCACAAATGGAGAATTATGGCTTCAGGTGAGAACCAGCAGCAGGAAGCAGAGCCCTCAGAAGACTGAGAAAACCCTGTTTTCATGCAAATGCCCTCAGTCATCATAAACAAAAGGTGACAGACAGGGGCCTAGGGATGACAAAGTGCAGGGATGCTGTTGCTACATAGGATACTGCGTTTCTGGAAGATCTTTGAGAGCCTGCAGAATCTCTCAGGCACTCGTTTCTTAGGCCCCGGAACCCCGTGTCCTTTATTGCAGGACTACAACCTGGGAGCACCCGCTCTGGGTTGGGAACTCATGGTTGGGTTGGAACTCGTGTGGGAACCACAACAGAACTCGTGGTTCCAACGACACGTTTTTCGTAGTTGAGGAGATCCACGTTACGCCAGAGAATTGGCCAAAGGTCCTCAAAACAAGGCTCCTTTCTTCCCTCTGCCCACTACTCTCTGTTCCCTTCCAGGGCCCTCGGGAGGCAGCACAGTGGAACAGGGGAAAGCACAGAGCACAGATTTGATTATTGAGCCACCACTCCCCGGCTGTGTGGCCTTAGTCTGTTACTTTACTTCTCTGTGACTCAGTTTCCTCATTGGTAACATGGGGATAATGTTGTGTGGAAAATGCGAGTCACTGCATTGAAAGCTCTCAGAAGAGCTCAGCAGGTCATAAGTGCTCAGTAAGAGTTAGGGGCCCCCGTTGACAGCCCACCCCACAGATGTGGTCTCCTCACACCTCACTCAACCCTCTGCTCTTATTCTCAACCTCTCTCCACCTTACACAATTTCCCAGTGTGCACATTCCTCACCTCCTGTCACCCCATCCCTTTGGGGGCTCCAAACCGACTCCTTTTCCCACCATCTCTACACATCTGCAACCTCTCCACCTTCCAGATCCAGAGGGATCACATCAGAAAATACACCTGATGGCCATGGGTGGGAATAACCCATCCCTGCCTTCATCTCTCGGCCAGTGTGTGCCTCCCCTATGGTTCGTGATGCTCGTGTGCCTTGTTTTATACTCATTTATGCCATTACTACTCAGTTAACCCGGGGAGGGAGCAAATGGGGAATAGGGAATGATGGTTGTCGCAGCATCCCTGACAGGCTCCCGCAGATGCACTTCATGCCGTTCACTCACCCCCATGCGAGCATCCACACACATCCTCTCTGAGCCAGTGCCAAGGCCTGGGAGGCAGGCTTCCAGGGAGAATCAGAACTCCAGCTGGCCTTGGCTGAAAAGGGCAGAGTAAACCAGGGAGAAGAAGAGGGGGTGTGCAAGGAAATGCGCAGGGTTAGCTGACACAGGTGAAGACTGCAGAAGTTAGAGCATCGAAAGATTAGCCAAAACAGGTTGGCTGGGGTCGGAGGGCCAGGCGGTTGCTAAGGAAAGCAGGAGTGGTTCTATAAGGACTGGCGAGTCATACGAGGTGATTCAAACACAGTGCTCAGCAGGACGGATGACACACAGGGAGTGTGCGGGACACGTTGACTATGATCACCATTATTAATTGCACTGGTATCTTAGTCTAGAAATGTAGCCACTGGGTGTTTAGAGACAGAAATATCCATTAATTATAATCAAGTTCAACTTCCATCACCAAGTTACTGGGTACCTCAGGTCAGGCTCTGGGCCCTTCTGAGCCTCTCTGGGTCTCAGTTTCCTCATCTGTAAGAGGAGGGAGCTACACATGCTGATCTCTGGCTCTTTTCTTCTTGCGCCAACCATCTCTGATGCTGAGGTTCTGCTGGCAGGCAGCTTCCACTCCAGCCCCCACTGACCTGCCCCCTCTGTGGCCACCACCACTTAAGTTATGACACACAATTCTGTGTTCTCTGTATCACCCCACACTGTTCCAGTGTCCTGAGTTTCTGGTCTACCCACAGATCATGTCTTTATTGAGCTCCTCCCCCCATTGGGACCTATGAGAGAACTGAGCACCTAGAAATTCTTAATGGCTATCAATTTAGAAGGAGTCACATCATCAGGAAAACTGAGAGTCTGCACTTAGCCTTATCTTAGTGATAACAGTAAGGAGGAGAGGAAGAGAGAGGAGGAGGGAGAGGAGGAGGTGGTGAGTGAGGAAAGAAAGAGGGGAAGGAGGGGGAAGGAAGGGAGAGGAAGAAGGGAGGAAGAGGAGGAAGGGGAAGAATTAGTGGCTAGTGGGGAGGTGAGAGGGAGAGAGGGGATGGAAGGGGATAGAGAAGAGGAGAGAAACAGAGGGAGGGGAGGAAGAAGAGAAGGAAGAGGGGAGGGAGAAGGGAGAGGAGGAAGAAGAGGAGGGAGAGAAGGAGGTAGAGGGAGGGGAGGAGGTGGAGAGGGAGGAAAGGAGGGTAGGAGGGGGAAGGGAAGGAGAGGGAGAGGAAGAAGGGAGGAAGAGGTGGGAGGAGGAAGAGGATGAGGAAGGGGAAGAGGAGAGAAGGGGAGAGAATGGGAGGAGGAGGGGGAAAGGGAAGAGTGGAGGAAGAAGAAGGAGGGAGGCAAGGAGGAGTAACAGTGGGAGAGGAGGAGCAAGCACTGAGTGTCCTGCGTGTGACACACAACTGTCAGTCCAAAGATTCCGATGCTTAGGAAATACCACATTCTGTTCTTTGAAATCACCCTAATTTCCACTCTGTGCCCCTATCCCCAGGGGCTGGCGGGGTTCCCTCACGTCACAAGGTGCACAGCATCCCAGGAGCCCATGCTGCTCCTTCCCTGCACCCCTGCCTGGCCGCTGACCTCTTCCTCCTCGAGAGCACAGAGCCCCCTCCAGTCTGGGGTTTACCCCTGAACAACTGGGCACCACGAATCCTTAAACAGCACCAGCCCCCCAAGACCCAGGGTCCCCTCTTCTAACCTCCTCATCATTCTGCTCCGCCTTCTCCCCAAACCCTGCCAGGAACAGGACCAGATTTCGAAGCTCCTGGAGCCCAGCTCTGAGTGGGCAGACAGCTCCCATACCTCCTCCACTCCAAAGCCTGATCTCCCCCCTCAGACGCCAGCCCCTCTCTTCACTTTTTCGTGTGGATTTTCATTGCTCATTATACCTAGAACCTAAAGCTTTTACAGGAATAAGAAGCTCCCCTTCCCCAGAGGGCCAGGGGCACTCCTAGAAGGTGAGGGGGGTACAAATGGCACATCCTTCCAGCACTTGGAAGAAGGGCAGGAGACAACCACGGGAAGATGGCCTGCGAAAGGAGCCCTGGCACGCAAGCCCTGAGCCCCACAGTGTCCACAGCCCTCCCTGCTCTGTCCGAGGTTGATGGGGGCCAGGGATCTGTCTGCGGGCGTGGGCCAAAGCTTTCCAGACACTCTTCACCTGGACATAAAGCCTTGATTGCCAGCCTTTCCTCCTCTGTCATCCTGAAGTGTGATGCCCACTCCCCAACCCCATCACCCACCCAAAACCAGCCTCTCAAGCCAGGCCTCGACCCACCTCCCTCCCCTCAACTCCTGCCAACTCACCCACACATCAGCTCTGGTCCCACCCAAGTCCTAGGCCGTCTCATCACTTCTGTGTCGGTTCCTTAGCTTGAGCTGGCCCCTGAGCCCCCAGCGACTTGATTCCCTGCATCACTGGGCACTGGACTCTGTAGGCAACCCCAGAGCTGGCCAGCCTGGGCTTTCCTCTGCAGCTTCTCTGGGGGACCAGTGGGCCATGCACGGTCAGCAGGAAAGGCCACTGTTCCCTCCAGCTTGGCCCAGCTCCGCAGTGGGGGGACTGGATGCCTCGCTCTCTGGGTTCAGTGGTGATGTCCCCCTTTGGTTGTCCACGGGATACCACAGAGCAGAGGACAGCAAGGTTTTCCTATAAAAGGCCAGATAGTGAATACTGTAGGCTTTGTGGGCCACACAGCAGTCTCGATCACGGTGACTCAACTTAGCCCTGGGAGCCCAAAAGCAGCTGGAGAAGACAAGGAAACAATAGAAATGAACTTCATTTATAGACAGACACAAAAATTTTAATCCATATAATTTTCACATGTCACAGAATATTATTCTCCTTTTGATTTCTTTTAACCATTTAAAATAGGAAAACAGTACTTTAAAATGTAAAACAAAACAACAATGGGCTACAAATCTTACAAGAGGAGGCAGCCAAAATTAACAAGTCAGGAAACAACAGATGTTGGCGAGGATGTGGAGAAAGGGGAACCTCTTGCACTGTTGGTGGGGATGCAAGCTGGTGCAGCCACTCTGGAAAACTGTGTGGAGGTTCCTCAGAAAGTTGAAAACAAAGCTACTCTGTGACCCAGCGATTGCACTACTGGGTATTTATCCCAAAGATACAAACGTAGTGATCCAAAGGGGCATTTGCACCCCAATATTTATAGCAGCAGTGTCCACAAGAGCCAAACTATGGAAAGAGCCCTGATGTCCATCGACAGATGAATGAATAAGGATGTGGTCTATATATACAATTAAATATTACTTGGTCATCGAAAAGAATGAAATCTTGCCATTTGCAACAACATTGGATGGAACTAGAGGGTATTATGTTAAGCAAAATAACTCAAAGAAAGACAATTATCATATGATCTCACTCAAATGTGGGATGTAAGAAACAAAGCAGAGGAGCATAGGGGAAGAGAGGAAAAAATAAAACAAGATGAAATCAGAGAGGGAGACAAACCACAAGAGACTCTTAACCCTAGGAACACACAGAGGGTGGCTGGAGGGGAGGTGGGGTGGATGGGGTAACTGGGGGATGGGCATGAAGGAGGGCACTTGATGAGATGAGCACTGGGAGTTATATAAGACTGATGAACCCCTGAACTCTACTAAAACCCATAATACATTATATGTTAATTAACTAATTGAATTTAAATGAATTTAAATAAAATTTTAATGAAATGGGAAATTAAAAAAAAAAAAAAAGAAAGGCAGCCAGCCTGATCTGGCCCACGGCTGTAGTTTGCTAGTCCCTGGTGGAGAGGAGTGAGCCCCGGGTTTGGGGTCGCACAGTGGCCTTCCAGTGTGGCCCCTCCCTCTTCCCAGGACCTCGGACAAATTACTTAACATCTCTGGGTTTGTTCCTCCGCAAAACACTTGGAAAATAATAGTGCCCTTTTCATAGGATGGTCGTGGATGCTAACTGAGAAACAACGCAGAGTGGTTTGGGGCACAAGTACCCCAAATGACAAAGTCTAAGCAGGGACGGCAATGACTCTATGTTATCATGGAAGAAAAATCTGGAATCTGGAAATGTAAAACAGGCAGGGTGGGGGGCACAGAAAGCAGTTTGGAAATCAGAAAAGTCCTGAGTTTGTCTCCTGGCTTGGCCACGTAGAGCTATGTGATCTTGGTGGCATTACTGGACCACTGTGGCTCTCAGTTTCCTCGTCCATAAAGTATCCGTGATCTGCTCACCCCACAGGCTCTCCAGAGGATTCCTTTAACAGCACAAAAAGTAAAGTGCATAGAGTAGACAAAAAAATGGCAACTATTATTTATCCTGTCTTGATTTTTTCCTATCCCAAATTTCTTTTTCTTTTTTTTTTTTTCAGAGAAGAAGCCAACATTCTTTATCAAAAGCCTGCCTCCTCTCTGTCTCCAAAACATCCCTTTTGATGCTTCCCCTGTGCTCTATCAGTACAATATGCTGCTGCCTCCCCGAGGGAACCCTTGTTGCTGGAAACTAGGGCAGCCCTTTGAACCTGCATTCTTTCTCCACACTGAAAAACATCAGGCGATGTGCTGGGAACTGTTTGTTTTCTTGTCCTTATCCTTGGAGTCCCTCTATTGGGATCCGAGGCTGACAAGGGTCCAGCATGAAGAGAGGCTGCCCAAGGGCCCAGCACTGTGCTGGACTTTGTCTGCCTGGCCTGGGCGGCAGCTTTGGGGCCCTCAGGTCCCTGTCAGCTTTGTGGATCAGACTGATGGTCAGCTCCCAGCCCGGGGTGTCTCTGATCCCACATAAACAACTCTGACACAGGCCAGGCTTGTCCTCTTGCTGAAAAAGCTTCCAGACGTGGCATTTTGGGGAAAGGCCTGCTGGTAGCTAGAAGGCTAGTGCAGCTAGAGAAGCTATAGTGATTTGAGGGGGGGAGGGACAGGGGAAAGCACTCCTTCTGGTTGTCTGGTCCTCCTGTCCCTTCAGGAGATGGATGGGCCCAAGGCTGACATTTGGGGCCAAGAGGCCAGAGCCAGGATGGAAGCCAGAAACATGAAAATCCAGGCTGAACACTCACCCAGAGAAAGTTGGGTCTACTCACCAAGTCCAGTGAGTGAGGAGAGATCCCCAAGTCAGGACAAAACCAAAGAGTTAGATGTCTTCTATCTCTGTGTGGCCAGTGTCTTCCCTATGCCTGATACTGGACCATGCCCAGGAATGTGTGGCAAACACATCACAGTCCCAGCTTCCTAAAGAACTCCTTTTCCAGGCACAGAAATATTCACATACATGACTGCTTTGTGTTCCCAGAACCCATTTCACTTCACCCATGGCATGTAGCTGATCTACATTTCCTGGCTTCTTGGTCCTGTGGGCCATGGGACTGAGTTCTGGCCCATGGGTATATGTGCCAGGGGGCCTGGCCCACAAAATGACCCCAAAAACTCCTCCTCCTCCTGTGCCAGCTGTATGCAGAAGGCCCATCAGAGGCCTCCTGGGCCCTGGGATGGGCAGAGCCACAATATGGAAGGAGGCTGGGACCCCGAGTAACCCTATGGAAGGCCACTGGCTGGTCTGCATCAGACTTGGTATGAATAAGAAATAAACATCTAGCATATTGAGCACCAAGATTCAGGGGCTGGCTTGTTAGAGCAGTTAACCTAACCTATCCTGCCTAATGTGGTCAAAGAATCTGTAGTATCATAAGAGCTATGACACCGTAAAACAGGTAACCACACAGAATGAAAGCCAATCTCCCTGCCAGCTGGAGAGTTCCAGGATTTGAGCTCCCTCCAAGCCCTATCGGAGATGTTCCCAATCAAACCCGCACTGTTGCTGGAGTTTGTCACTTGGCCCCCACACTGACTCAGCCTCCTGCCCACCCCTGATTCATCCCGCCTTCCCAGACTCTGGCTGTCCCCGATCTGTCTCTCCAGAGTCTCTGAAAGCTGCCTGTGCCAGTCTCCCCAAGCTCAAGTTGGGTGCTCTTCACTAGGCTGTGTACTCCCTAGGACAAGGTCATGGGGGACCTGGGTTGGACCACCTCAGTGGAGTGGTAAACAGAACAACGGGAAGATACTCTTGGTTCTAATCATGACTCTGCCTCTCAGAAGACCCTGTCCTTTTCTAGGTCCAGGCTGTCATAGTGGACATCCATCTAACCATGACTGTCCACAGCTCTAGAGACTCTCATTTCAAGTCACCCACACAAACGCTCTCTTCACGTACATAGAAACTTGCTGTTCAGCAGACCTGTGATCAGTGTGTGTGTGTCCGGGTTTTAATTCACGACCACGCTGTGAGGTAGTACGCTCTTCCCATATTGTAGAAGAGGAACCTGAGATTCAGAGAGGAGAAGAGGTCTCTAGGATTCACACTCATGCCGCACTGACTCCAATATCTCTTTCTCACTCCTGATGGTTCTTTCTGTTGTCCGAAAACACCCCCGTTAAGTCGATAGTGGAATCTGCTCTAGCTTGGTTTGGAAAGTCAAGGATCAGGACCCAGACCTGCCCTGAAATCACTGTGTGACCTTGACTCCCGTGAGGCCATTTCACCATCCAGAGGAACCGTGAGATGCTCTGAAACCCTACAAAGGTGGAAAAGGATTGGATGTGTTTCTAGATAGAAAAATACGTTAAAGAGGAAAACCATCCAACCGACATAAGGTGGTACTTCCTCTGTGTGCATCAGACCTCGTTGAGGGCGGAATGCTGGAAGCATCTGAACTCTCCATGCATTCAGAACTTGCGGAGAAGAAGAGGAAGGTGTGTAATTTGTGTTGTTCTTGTGGCTTCAGAAGCTCAGAGAGGAGCTGGGAAATCGTGACTTCCACAGCTCACAGCTTTGAGTTTGTGTGGACATCTGGGCCTGGAGATGGTGTCATCTGGCATGAGTGAGAAAGCCTCCCTTTAGCAAAAAGTGATTTGCAGGAAGGGAATTTCTGTACTCCGCGTGTGGGCAAAAGACAACCAAATGTTCCCTGGCATTCATGCTTCGTTACCGATGAAACGGGGTCCCCTCCGCAACCATCCACGGGAAGGGAAGAGTATGAAACCACGCAAGACCGTGTCCCCTGTAATCCAGAACTGAGATCCTGCCTGTGAGCACACTTTGGAAAACAGAACATAAGGAGATAATCTGAGATGTACACAAAGATTCACAGCACACGTCTTACCTCCCTTCTCACAAAATAAAAAGTAGACCTGGCCTCAAACTTCCACAAGAGTGAACCAATTCCATCCATTTTGCGGTGTATCCACATATTAGAACGCTGTGGTGCTGTTAAAAGGAGGTTTCCGAAGGCGTGGTAGTGGACTGAGGAAGTGTTAACCATGGGAATGTACTGTCACCCTACAAGCTGCCCCTGCAGCACAGCCCATCTCCAGAAGGTGCCCGAGTAAGTGGTAACAGCAATGCTTCGGAGGAGAAAGTGCCCAGCCAGCAGCCAGGGTGAGGAAGGAGACTGGCTTCTCATCATTCACTGTCTCATAACTTTCAAATCTTCCAATAGAAAAAGGCCATCAATGCCCAGCCACAGTAAAGGAAATAAAACCCATACTAAGACATGTTGTTATAAGATCCAACCAACTTCCAGATGGAAAAGAAAAAAAGAAAAAGAAAAAATTTTAAAAAAAAAAAAAGGTCACATATAAAGGAACTGGAATCAGAATCCCATCAGGCTATTTCCAAGGAGCAAAATAAAGACATTTGCAGAGTCAAAAGTTAGCTTCTATGCAGCCTTCCTTGGGAAGCTGGAGGAGGTTATGCCTCAGTGTGAAAGGAAGTCGGTCAACAGGAGGGTGGGAGATGTAACAAGGCAGAGGGATGATGTGGACAGAGCAGCATCGGGCCCAGAGGACCCCCGCTCCGGACGACAGCAGGGATCAGAGCACGCTGGAGGGAGGTCTTCAGGAAAATAAAATAGATTGCGGGCATTTATGGTGTTAGGTTCCTTGAAAAACATGAGCAATAGATCCTTAGAAAAGTAAACAGATAAAACACACAAAATGATGTTTACTCACAGAAAAAAAATACAGTGCGCTATTTAAGGCAGGGCTGGAAATTATCTGTAGAGTCATCATGATGTATGTGTTCATTCAGGCTCCCTGAGGAGCAGATGTTAGAAGATGTGCATGAGATTTATTGGGGGAAACACCTAAGGAAGGGTAAGGGGGAGGGAGCCAGCAACAGATGGAAGCCGCCACGCAGCTCTGACACTGGGAAGGAAAGCAAGTCAACTTCAGGAAATGTTGTCCACGCCGACGGGGACCCTCCAGCCAAAGCCTCCCACTGAAGGAGTCCAAGATCTAGCACACAGGGGCTCGAATCTGGGCCCCGCTCGGCTGTCCCTGACCAGGGGGCGCTGGAAGGACGCCAGATCCAGGGGTGGTTCCAAGATGGTTCCAGAAGCAGCCGCTGGGGACCACGGATCGCAGGAATGGTGAACACTGACCGCAGGTTTAAAGGAGGAGGAGGAGAGGGGAGGGGGAGCAGGTGGTGTAGCAGAGATGGGGGTGATCACAAGGCGCCTGCAGGTGCTTCTCCAGGCTTCTCACCCCACCCGAAGTCAGACTGAGGCCACTGGACGATGGACGATGAGCAGAAGTGAGGAGCGTCCCCTTCCAGTGGAGTGAAAGCCTCCGTGCTTCATCCTGTGCTCACTTCCTCTGTTGCCGTGGGTTCGGAAGCCACAGGTTGAGATGGTGACAGCACAGGATGGGGTTCATGGAAGTCCCCGAGTCACAGAGAGAGGACAGACCGCACAGACCCACATCAGCACCTCGGGCCTGCACCCCCCCCCAAGACAACTTGGCCATTCACTCAAAGGAGAGCGCCGGCCACACTGTCCCCGTGGCTCCTGAGCTGTCCCAGCTTTTCTGCAGCGAGGGCTGGGGTCCCACGCCAGCTCCATCACACCCTCAGCAGCAGGAATTGACCTCTAGCCAGAGCTGACCCCGCACCGGCTCGGGTGGAGCACTGTGCTGGGAGTCATGGGATCCGGCTTCTCCATCAGCCAGGGGCTGTGTAGCGCATCTAGAAGGTGCAGGTGCGGGGGAGTTCGCCCCCTGGAGCACAGTTTGACCAATGAGAGATGGGAGAGGAGAAGGAGCCTGCAGACACATCCTGTCCCTTCTTCCCCATGGGAGATTGCTCCCCAAGATGTCCCACACGGCCAAGCCAGCAGGTGTGTCCTCTTGAGATGCTGCAGCCTCTGCAATGCACCCCCTTGCCTTTCTGTCCCCGTCCCCCGTGTCCATCTTAGTTCCCTGCACCGTCACTCCTGCTGCCCTGGGACCATATGTCCCCCAAAGCCTGAGTGTGGAAGCGGTGTCTCAGGCTCCACATTCTCGGATCTGCAGGCACCAGGGGGGCTCCGGGGGAAGAGGGATCTGACGACAGGAAAGGGAGGTTTGCTGAGCCCTGTGTTCAGGAGTACGAAAGAGAAGTAAAAAACTGAGCAGCTCCGAAAGGGAATGGAGATGCACAAACCAAGAAAATTGCTACGTGATCTCACTGTGCAGACTCTGGGAACTTGTTTGTTTACCCACCTCTGTGATTTCTCGCTGACTTTTTCCCACAAAGATGAGCAATAAAACGTACACGGTGCAAACAAGCTACAGATCCACATGGCAGGGCCGCAGGGAAGGGAAACAGAAACAGGAGGGGCCGCAGCCTGGAACCGATGGGGTAGGAGGGTAGCGGGGAACACGGAGTCATAGGGCACCCCCAACGGGGGCCCAGTGAGGCCCGAGGCCGGGGTTCTGGGCCTGCAGAACCCCCCCCCCCTCACACGCCAACAACAATAACAAAACCTGCAATGCAGGTGGATTGCCTCCCTAAGTCTCTGGTCCAAGAAATGCCATTGTTCCTTTTTTTTTTTTTTTACAAGAAATGTCATATTTCTATATATTGCTAAATCAAATTAAATCCACCCCAGCCTTGTCAGCCAAGATCAGCAATAAACCCACTTTCAGTTATTTGGGAGGGGAATGAAGCGGAGACTCCCGCCTCTCTTGAAACTCTAAAATGATACGATGCGCATTTTATTGACCACCTGCTACCTGCCGGGTGCTGTTCTAGGCTCTTCGTGTGTTAGCCGGCTCAATCTTCGCAACACTTTGGGGGGAGATACTGGTGGCATGTCCAGTGACTGACGAGGAAACCGAGGGACTTGCCCAAGATGCTACAACCAGGCAGCGGCGGAGAGAGTGCGAGCCCCTGAATCCCACATTCTCAGCAACCCCTGTGAATATGTGAGGCTGTCACAGTGGAAACGCAGGACGAGCCTGGGGACTCCCAGCAGCCGCGGTGGCTACTCCCGGCCCTGCTCGTCAAGCCCTGAGGTGCAGGGCATCGCTGCCATCCGCCCCTCCTGCCACCCCGTGAAGACCTTTCCACGGAGACAGGGGCCCACGTCCGGAACACAATGCAACCGGAGGCTCAATCCACCCACCCCCCTGCCTCTGTTTCCCAGCTCCAGGTTCCACTATCTGAGCAACCCCCACAACCTCTTCTTCTCTCTGGCTCAGGAATTTCAATTCTCTTTCTCTGGGATTGCACTCCTGTCTCTCCCCACCCCCTCTGGAGTATCAGCCTGCACCCCCAGAACCCATAGACTGGAAAGGACTGAGCCTTCATCCACGGGTCGGTTGCACACGGGAGCAAGGGAGGTCCATCCCTCGAAAGGCATGTTTCTGCTCAGGAAACAAAAAATACTTCTCTTTCTTTTCCAAAGGGATCCAGGGCCGTCGGGCACTGTTGTACGAGTTGTGCACGGTGCTACTATAGGAGGTGCCATAGATTTAAATACTTATTAAAGTATTTTTAAAGATCTTTTTTTAAAGATCTAAATAAAGTGTCTCGAGGAAGAGGGGGACTTTCTCTCTGGCTAGAGGTGGGGCTGAGAGTGGCCCACCGAGTGAAGGGGGAAAGTCAAAGCACTATTAAGGCTTCAGTAACACATCCTGTTGACATTTACTGAGTACCTAGTATGTCCAGGCACATTTCTAAACACTTTATATTCATTATGTCCCTTAATCTTTGAAACAATCCTCATAGGATTGAGGCAGGCATCACTCGAATCCCCATTTTACAGAAGAGAAGACCAAGAATTAGTTAAGCAGCTTGTTCAAAGCTGTACAACTAAAAAGTGGAGGAGCAGAGATTTGAACCCATATCTGCCTGACTTCCCAGCCCTCGGCTCTTAACCCCTGTGGATGACAAGGCACACCGGGACTCCGCCTCGGGCAAGGAGGGATCAGAAGAGGTCTGCAGCCACAAGATGCACTCCGGTTTTACAGAATGGGTGACGGGCACTGAGGGGGGCACTTGACGGGATGAGCACTGGGTGTTATTCTGTATGTTGGTAAATTGCACACCCATAAAAAATAAATTTATTATTTAAAAAAAGATACCTTTAAAAAAAAAAAGAAAGTTATGTTCCTGCCGTGTCTCTTTTCCAGAAGTTCCGAGATGGTGAGATCATATTGGGGCGGAGTGGGGGGGGGGGGGTAGGAGGGATGGTCTGCGTGTTAAGAAACCTAAGTGGAACCCAGTACCACCAACTGGCATGTGTGGCTTTGGACAAGCTGCTTAACATATCAGAGCCTCAAATTCCCTCCCCTGCAAAACTAGAGCTGGTGCTAACTTCCTCGGGTGGGAGGATTAAGTGAAGTCTCTTATATAAAGTGCCTGGGACACCTCCTGCACAAATGCGAGTATCCCTTTCCACCTAGAACCCTCCCCACTCCTAAATTCTCCACCATGGAGTCCATAAGGAACCTGCCTTTTCAGTTAAATTCCTGGAGTGAGCATTTAAAGAGAGGCTTAAGCTCAGTTTTATTATCCAATGCAGATAACTTTTTTTTGATGTGTATCAATCATTTTCATTCGTAAGGTGGGTGGATTTTATATATCTATAGCTAGCTGCTGAGAGAAAAATCTTTAAAGCTTCAAGATGGGATTTTAAAACATCTTTATAGATGAAAAAAAAGCCAAAGTTTAACCTTCAAGGAAAATAAAAGAGAACATGAAGTCTATACTTGAACACACACAATACAAAAAAAAAAAAAAAAAAAAAGACCGGTTTGAGATTGCAGATGTATGACCTTGACGTCCATTGTTCGGGCAGCAGAAAGGATTACCTTCACCTGTGTTGTAGAGGAGGCAGCGCCGAGCATCATATGATCGCTCCAGATCCGTCCTCACCCACGACGCCTGCCCTGGAGCCCAAAACCCCGTTATCAGAGATGCCTCGTCCATTCATACCATTTCTCTCCTGTCTACTCTTCTCCATTTGTTCATTCACATGAGGGTCTCTCTCCAACTGATCACCATGGGCCAGGCACTGGGTTAGCTGCCCCGAGGGCAGAAATTACTGGAGCCCCATTACCCGCTTTACAGACAGAGGGCCAGACAGGCATGCAAACCCCACTAACAACACAGAGGAAGTTCCATGCTGTAAAGTAACTACAGTGGGAGTCACATGCTAGTGAGAGCCATGAGAATGGAGGAAGGAGGGGATTCCTGGGTGGCTCAGTGGATTAGCGCCTGCCTTCAGCCCAGGGCTTGATCCTGGAGACCTGGGATCGAGTCCAGCATGGGACTTCCTGCATGGAGCCTGCTTCTCCCTCTGCTTGTGTCTCTGCCTCTGTGTGTGTGTGTGTGTGTGTGTGTGTGTGTGTGTGTGTGTCTCCCATGAATAAATAAATAAAATCTTAAAAAAAAAAGAATGGAGGAAGGAACATAGACAAACCCACAAGCGATGTGTTGTTGTGCTCTATGAGCAAACACGGAATCAGAAACGCTTGCATTGCCTGGGTTACAGGAGGCTGGGGGTGGGGTGGAGGGGATGAGGGGGCTGGTCTCTGAGCTGCCTGTAATAGACCTGAAGAATGGGGCACCTGGGTGCCTCAACAGGGGAGGGTCTGCCGTTGGCCCAGGTCGTGACCCCGGGAGCTGGGATTGAGTCCCATACCAGGCTCCTTGCAGGGAGCCTGCTTCTCCCTCTCTCTCTCTCTCTCATGAATAAATAAAATCTAAAATAAAAAAAAAAAAGACCAGAAGAAGAAACTATCATGGAACCTTCACCGCCAGTAACAGAGGGGGACCAGACACCCCCTCTTCGCCCTCCACCTGTGTCTCCAGGCCCCGATGCACAGCCTGTGGCCCCCCAGCCCAGCCCTCTCCCTTCCACTCGTGTCTTGCTTAGAGCCAGAAGGGACGAAGCTCCTACATCCAGAGACTGGAAGAGGAGGGGAGCTGATGGGAACGGCGGCTACACGGGTTCTGTACAGGCTGGGTTTCTAAGAGGGTTGGAGGGCTGCTCAGACGCTCCAGGGAGAACCTGAGCAGGAGAGGAGGCAGCAGAGGGAGAGGATCCTGAGGTGTGGCTGCCCTCCCTTCAGCATCAGAAGGGTGACAGAAATGGAGAGCAGAGGACCAGGCCACCAGCTGCCTGGCCTTGGCCCTTCACGCCTTAACACTAAGCCCACCTCCCTGCCCATCACTGGGTCGTGGCTGCTGGGCCCCAGGCTGGGTGACTTTCAGTATTTGTAAGCATCTCAACAGAACAATAAAGCATTTGGAGTACGTAAAAAAAAAAAGAGAGAGAGAGAGAGAAGAAGAAGAATTCAGATCATTCTAATTGCCCCCTCCTATGTTTGCTTCCATAATTTCTGATCATTCGCCAGATCGAGGCTGCAAAGGTAAAAGCACACAGGTTAGGGGTGTTGCATAAAAGGTGCAGAATGGGAGCACCCTGAGCATCCTCTGCTCCAAGCCCCTCTACAGAGGCCCAGAGATTTGCCCACGCAGGGCATGAAGACTTAGATCTGGGGTTGCCCTAATCCTCGCATTCCCTCCCCTTGAAGGGGCTTCTCAGAGTATATGAGGAGCCTTCACGTACCTGGGAGAGCAGGTGCTCACGGCCCCATTTTACAGAGGAGAACACAGAGGCCGAACACAGGACAGGAAGCCGCTGGCCCGAAGTCGCTGGTGGAAGTTGCAGCTAAGAGCATCCCTGGCTGGGAGCCGGGCCTGCGCCAGGCTGCGGGCTGCGCTTTCTGCGGTGCGGTGCTGCCGCCTAGAGGCACGAGCTGGGAGCAGGGCAGGGCGGCGGGGGGGGGGGGTGCCCCCGGGGCGGGCAGGCCGGCCCCCCCAACCAGGAGGGCCCGGCGGGGAGGCGACCCTCCCCTCTCCTCCCCTCCCCTCCCCTAAGCACTCCCCTAAAAGCCCTGCACATCCCGCGGGCCACTCCGTGAGCTACGCCGCCCAACGCGGCCAGGCTAAAGCTGAGGCTGCAAACAGGTGCACCTGCCCTAGAGGATCCTGTCCCAGTGGCCTCCGGAGGAGCTCGGGGAGCGAGGAAGGCACATCCCTGGGAGGCGGTTGGCAGCCACCTGTGGGCTTCCGTGTGGGCACCTGTGACTCGTGCAGGGCGCAGGCCAGGTGGTGTCTGCACAGGTACAAGGGGGCCGGGATGCAGCTGATCGTCTACCCCACCCCAGTCATTATTGGCCATTTTTGTGTGTGACATTAGACATCGTGAGTCTGACTGTCGTCGGTAGCGATCATCCTTTTGAATAATGCATTGTCGCAGAGCAGGTGGCGGCATCCGAGGGACCCGACTGCAGGCCAATAGCGCTGCCTTGTGGCCAAGCGAGAGGCGACAGCTTCCTCTCCCGGAGCTCGGGGCGCCTGGACCAGCGGGGAGATGCACCCGGATGAACCCACGGAAGGGAACTCCAGGAGTAGAAAATGAGTGGGAAATATCAGTGAGGGAGACAGAACATGAGAGGCTCCTAACTCTGGGAAACGAACAAGGGGTGGTGGAAAGGGAGGTGGGCAGAGGGTTGGGGTGACAGGGTGACGGGCGCTGAGAGGGGGCACTGGATGAGATGAGCACTGGGTGTTATGCATGCTATATGTTGGCAAATCGAACTCCAATAAAAATAAAATAAAATAAAATAAAATAAAATAAAATAAAATAAAATAAAATAAAATAAAATAAAATAAAATAAAATAAAATAAAATAATGAATTCCAGAGACAGGCCCACAGCTAGCCAGACCCACCTACCAACTCCGCAGACGCCTCATAGTCCTGCTCCGCGCCAGACACCAAGGCATTCCTCCTAGAATCGATGATGAACAGGGCCTGTGGCCCCTGCCCCGCGGGGAGGAGAGAGGTGACCCGAAGGACCCAGCGGGATCTGATGGCGATGGGAAGACAGGAACCAGGGTGTCCGAGGACTCAACAGTCCATAACCAGGCCAACGAGTCTCAGCGAGGTTGCCCCCTTCCTGCCACATGCTCAAAAGTCTTTCCTCTCCCTGGCAAATCTGAAGAATGAATTATATCCATCAGGAGAATCCTTCATAGAGACAGTTTTGTCTAAAGCAGTTGTTCTTAGCTCTTCTTGAAGTCACATAGCCTCGGAGTCTGGTGAAGTCTGCAGGTTCACCCTCCCAGAAAATACACCCACGTCCTATGCAGCAACACACGGCATAGCATGTCAGCCGGGAGCTTCTCACACCCACTGATGCTCCTGCAAGCCCCCCACAGAGAGCCCCTGGTCCGCAGGGTCATTCCCTCCTGATCACCTGGAAATCTCTGTCTTAGCACAAAAAGATAACCCTTCCTATTTCAGGTAACTATATTACTGACTTCAAGATGGGTGTAGCTCATCAAGGAAATCTGAGAAATCACCAAGCAGCCACAATGCACCCAAGGAAGCTCCTTTACAAGTTGGCAAGGGATGCAGCAGGGTAACCGCTACCCCTTCCTCTGATGGCCCAGATACCACAGATGTTCAGGGCCCAGGCTTGAGGTCCACATACCGGCTTCACCCTCAGAACAATCCCTCAGCCTCTCTGGGTTCTCACCTGCCAAGTGCGAGAAATGATGACAAGTCCCTGTCATGACTCTAGTTAGAATTAATGCAAATCAGAGTGCCTGACCCATACTAAGAGCTCAAACACTGGCTTTTATTGTCAACATTATAATTAGGATGAATTAATTCTTTAATCCATCCAGCAACAATTTACCCATTTCCCACTGTTTACCCGACGATAGATATAAAGTACCGGAGACGTAGATTTGGCCAGATGCCTGGCCATGGAGCCAGACTCTGGGTCCCAAAGTTTGGTCCAAGGACACATAGCAAAGGTACCCCCCAGGAGCTTGTTAGAAATGCCAGATCCCAGGGCCTTGCCCAGACCTACTGAATCAGAATCTGCATTTCAACAAGATCCCCAGGCAATTGCCAGACATTTTAATGTTTGAGAAGTCCTGCTGCAGATCTGGAAGAGAGAGAGAGAGAGAGAGAGAGAGGATGGCTTTTGAACAGTTGCCTGGCTTTGTGGTCGAAGTAGAATCAGAACCAGCCTGAAGCAAATTGTCATTGTTCTTTGTAATGCAAAGCGTCCCTAGAAGAAGGATGTCAGAGCACTGCTGTGACCTCACAAAAGTTGTCCCTCCAAATGCCCCTCCTCTGCAGACAGGCTGGGAGAAAAGGTGTACATGGGCACAGAAACAACGAGGCCTCCTAAGGGAAAGGAACTAGAAATGCCTACGCCTTTCCTTTGGAGATTCAATGTCACTGGAATTTGTCTGATAAACTGAGGTGGTTGCAGAGGGATCTCCAGGTAGGAAAGTCCACCCGGGGAGCTGCAGGGCACGGCGTGCAGGAATGTTGGGGCAATGGGGTTCAACCCCAAGGGAGAACACGCTCAGGGAACTCTCAGGGGAACTCGGAGCTGGAGAGAGTGAGCCACCTAACATCAGAAAATCACTGTGTCCCTGTCCACAGGGATCTGAATCCACGGAGGGGTCCTTGCAGAAGTGGGCAAAGATGTGCCAGTCTGTGTGGGACCCATTGCCAGCAGTGCCTGAAGACATGTAGCCAAATGCCATGGTGCCCACAATGGATTAATCCGATTCTCCAATTCCCCTTCCGCTTGACATTTATGTGCAGGGCAGGTTCCCTGGGAATTCATAAGCTCCTAGAGTTTCAACGGCCCCCTTCTCTGCCCTGAAGAGCCTATGGTCTAGTGGAGGGTGAGCATGTAAACACAGAAGTGAATCCTCATAAACAGGGGTCATTCTCCCCACTTCCCAGGAAGGACACTACAGCTTGGAAGAAGGTAAAGTGCTCGAAGAAGATCACAGACAGCTTAGGTGGCAAAGCCAAGAGTCACGCCCAAAGCTAACCCCAAAATCTGTTCTCTGCTCTCAAAACACCCGCCCAGCACACCTCTCCTCTGCTGAGAAGAATAGCCACACAAGTCACACTGGGTTTGTTTTGGGTTTTTTGTTTTTTAAGTACAAATTCGGGACGAACAAGACAACATTCTCCAGGGACACACAGGAGGAAACCTAATTTGACACTGAGCCATCAGGGAGACCTCCCCACTCTTTGAACCAGGCTTGGAAGAAGGTGGGTGCCCAGGGAAGGTGGAGCAGCCCATACAAAGGCGTGGGCCTTGGGTACAGGGCAACTCGGTCTCACACTGAAGCTTGAGAGCAAAGCAATTCGGAGGCTACAGAAACTGATTAAGGCCGGATCTCTGAGGACCTAGAAGACCCTCCGAAGAACCTGAAATTAGCTGGGGAAGCACTAGAAAGCCACAGCAGCTTTGGAAAAGGAACTGAGCTTTAATCTGTTTTCAGATCCCCTGGGGTCCCCAGCAAGGATGGTTTGAGGAAGGAGAGAGATTAGCGGCAGGAGATCCAGTGAGAGGATATCCCCAAAGCCTGACCCAGGCCTTATTTTGGAGGGAAAATGCAAGCCTAGCCTCGCTAGAGAACAAAGAAAAGACAAGGAAATAAATACGACTCCTAGGTACCCCCAGACACACCTGGGCAGGTTTGAAGCCAGATGAAGAGGAGCAGTGGGAAGAGAAGGGAAATCTCTGGGGGCGCGGGCGGCTTTTCACTGGCACGCAGCGTGCAGCTCTCTTCTTACTTTGTGTCCACCCTGCAGCCTCAAGGGAAAACACCCTAAAACCCAACCAATGCTTGGCAAGATCTGAGCACAGCCAGAGCCCAGTTAGCACAGGGGGCTGGAGAGTGAGCGGTGAACATCAGGCATGCAGATGTGATGTCCCAGGAACACCAGCGCCCGGACACCGAGGCTCAGTGAGCTTCCCTGTCCCCCCAGAGCAGCGGGCCTGCGTTGTCTCACATCATATATTCTTGCGGGGCATTAACCTGTCCGTGGGACTCTACTGAGGAAGGGAAACTGCAAGCTCCCGCCTGGCTTCCCCGGGTCTCTGCCCTGGGTGCCTTAGTCCGGACAGGTCTAATCTGTACCCAATCACTGTGACTACAACCTCTTGTCTGAGTCCTCCCAGTGAATCATCAAACCTGAAGGTGGCCCGGGGGCCCCCCAACACAGCCACCATGTCCTCTCAAGACCCTGCTGTAGCAGGGACGCCTGGGTGGCTGGGAGGTTGAGCGTCTGCCTTTGGCTCAGGCCATGATCCTGGGGTCCTGGGATCGAGTCCTGCATCAAGCTCCCCATAGGGAGCCTGCTTCTCCCTCTGCCTGTGTCTCTGCCTCTCTCTGTGTGTCTCTCATGAATAAATAAATAAAATCATAAAAAAGAAAAAAAAAGAAAAAGACACTGCTGTAGCAAATAGCAGCAAGTGCACAGGTGCGTCCCGACAGCTCCTTGCCTCAGCTGTTCCATGTAACCGTTTCCTGTGTGGGCACCTTTGTCCACATCAGATGGGGCATATTTGAGGATTTAGCCATTCTAGTGCGTGTCCAAACCTGGAAGATGCATGGTAACCCTCTTCCTTGTATCGACCCTTCATGAATGGGAGACTGCAGCCAGGGGGTGGGCTACTGGGTGAGCTACTCTCATCTCTTGGGCAGAAAATTCTGAAATGCACCTTGCACAGTTCTTCCGAGGGTCCTCAGTGGTGAGACCGAGCTCGACTGCCCACAGCACTAACCGCTCAATCCCTTGCCTGCTTTGGCTTCTCCTCCTTCCCCATTGTAGTCTTCTCAGCTCTCCGCTCCAGCCCTGTAGGATCACTTTCCTAAACAGACTCCATGTACACAAGCCCACGCTCAGGATCTGCATCTGGAAGGAACCCGGGCTGAGGCCAAGGAAGCTTTCAGATGATGACGGCCTCATGCTCCTGAGTCTCTGTGGCATCTTTCATTTCGGCAGTGAGATCTTCTGGGGTAAATGCCATCGTTCAAAGGTCTGATTATTGCTAGAGATTCATATGGCAGGTTGGAAGCCCAGCCTCTGCCTCTGTCTCCCCAGTGTGGTCAGTCTGCAGGTGACCACGCACAAACATGTCCAGGGAGAAGATGCATAAGAAGGGAAATGCACACACGTTCCTTCCTCCCCTCTGCACAGGCAGGGCCGCCAGCGCTGGGCCTTCTCTGCATTGTCAGCCGGGTATAACCTTCAGCCTGTGCTCCTGTAAATCCAGCCCCATCATAAATACAGCAGCAGCCACACAATTAGCCCCTCTCGCCAGAGCGAGAGCGCTACCCAGTGTAATGCTGTGCACTTGTGAAACCTTGATGGGTAGCAGTGATAGAGGATGTCATTTTATCTTGCCAAAATGCAGAATGTGAATCTGATCAAACCTCTAGATCTAGTTACCACTTTATAAGAAATAGGGAGGGTAGAGGAATATGTTAGGACACAATCCGTCAAATCTAGAACATGGAAAAAAAATCTGGGAGATAAATGACCTGGTTTCTTTGATAAGAAACTGATGAGAAGAAGAGCCGAAAAAGGAGAGGCAGGAATCATCCAAGATTAAATGAAGCTTAGAAACATGTCAAACAAATGTGATATGTGCACTTACTCAAACAAAAGCAATTGTAAAAAGATTTCCTTGTACTCAATTGGGGAAATTTGAAAACTCTCTATATATTTGAGGATATTAAGGAATTATTTTTAATTTTTAGCAGCGATGATAGTATCATGGTTATATATTTTTTTCTAAGAGTTTCTCTGTTCTACTGAAGCATTTACAGATGAAATAATTTGATGTCTGGTATTTGCTTTAAAATATCCCAGCATGGGGTGAAAAAAACAAAGGGGGGGGGCAGATAAATGAGACCCACAGGATTGTGATTATTGTTGCAGCTGATTGGTGGGTGCCTGGGAGCTCATTAAGCCTCTCTCTCTCTGCTCTCCTGCAGATTTGGAAGTTTTCCTTATTACAAAAAAGGAAGGGGAGGAAGAAAGGTGGGAAGGAAGGAGAGAGAAAAAGACAGAGAGAAGCTATTGTTTCAAAGCTATGAGATGTGGTTGCTGTTTCTCTAAAGATGGCATCCCAAGTGCACTTTTGCTGGGAAGAATGACAAGGATGGTGGTGGTGATGATGATGATGATGATGATGATGATGATGATGATGTCGTCTGCAGCGAGGTAGGACAAGCATCCTTTTCTGGGACGGACGGAGAAGGAACCACAGTGATTCACCGAGTTCTGTCACCAGCTGCCCTCGGTATTCGTGGCGCTGCCTCTGTGCAGGTTCTGTCTCCGTCCAGAGCTGGGCCCCCCTGTCCCTGACGTGGTTGTGTGGGAGGGCATGCGTGTTCCTTGTCTAAGCCCATCCTCATGGGAGACAGAGTAGAAGCGATGATGGCAGGGAGGGCTGGCCAGAAGGGATTTCTAGGAGGAGAGGCTTCCCTGGGCCCTCATCACCTCTCTGCCCATGGGGTCTGGGCGTGCAGTAGAACTTCCTGGTTGGTAAGTAAGAGGGAAATACTGGATATCCATAGTTCAGCCCCCTCCTTCCTTCTTCTTGGGAGTGAGGTGCCCCAGCGAACAGGCCCAAGAACTTGAACCAAACTGTAAGGACACAGAGAACCCCTACAAGATTTTAAGCAAAGAGGTGTTTATCTTCTGCCCTTTGCATCTTCTGCTCCTCTTGCCCAGAATGCTCATCCTCTCATTCTCCACCTCTTCTCTTGATTGGCTTCCTCTCATTCTTTAGGACCCAGCTTAGCTAACACATCCTCCAGGAAGACTTCTCTGACTGTTCCAGCACTTCAAACCTACCTGTGTCCCAAGTCCATGTTCACTTGTCTCCACGCTAGACTGCAGGTCCACGGGGACAGGGACCACCTGCCCTGTTCATCCTTGATTGCCTTGAGTCCCTAGCTCCCCACCACATGATAGTACCAACTTAATCCTTCTAACAGGAATTATTGAATTACTGAATTGAATTATTGAATGACTTTGAAATGTGACTGTGTGTGTGTGTGTGTGTGTGTGTGTAGCTAGAATCAAAGGTCCTCTGTCAAGAAGGATGGACAGAAGATGATAAGGACGGGAGAGGACCAAACATGGCTCAGAGATAGGGCCAGCCAGTCTTCCCTGGGATTGACAGGGGGGTCCTTCTCTTAGGAAGTCCAAAGCTGCTTTGCATATCACCTCTTGCTACATCCCTTAGGATTCCCTTATGTTCCTCAAGCCAGTCCGCCTTCACTCCAATCCCTTGTTACAATGAAGGCTTCTTTATATCCTACTTGCCCTGTTCATATGCACTGGGTTCTTTTCTCTCCTGACTGTGTCCTGACTGATACAGTGTATCAACAACATGATAAACCTCCTCTTTGTTTAAATTATTTTCTTTATTTTTTTCTTCAATTTGCCTATACATCCATTGATTTATTTATACTTGCTGTGACCATGGTGGTAGGAGAAAAAAAAAATTGATAGATATCATGCCCAGTTACCTAGAAAAGTGCTCTAGATAAGTGTTTCCAAATATCAGTGTCATATGAATGACCTGGGATTCTTTTATATTTACACATACATATTTGGGGGGGAAATAATTGACATAACATGAGACTAGTTTCAGGTATACAACATAACAATTCAGTATTTGTATATATCGCAAAATGTTCACTGCAATAAGTCTAATTAACATCCATCACCACAGATAGTTAACATTTTTTCCCTGTGATGAGACCTTTTAAGATCTTCTCTTTTGGGGCATCTTGGTGGCTTGGTGGTTGAGTATCTGCCTTTGGCTCAGGTCGTGATCCCAGGGTCCTGGGATCAAGTCCCGCATCAGGCTCCTTGCAGGGAGCCTGCTTCTCCCTCTGCCTGTGTCCCTGTGTCTCTGCCTCTCTCTCTCTCTCTCTCTCTCTCTCTCTCTCTCTCTCTCTCTCTCATGAATAAATAAATAAAATCTTAAGAAAGACAAAGATCTCTCTTCACAACTTTCAAGTATACAAGACAGTATGATGAAGTACAGTCACCAAGCTATAAGTTACATCCATGACATATTATCTTCTCATTGAAAGTCTGTACCTTTTGACAACCTTCACCCATTTTTCCCATCCCCATCAACTTTTTTTCTGTTCCTTGCCATTGAGATCTAAACCCACCCACATGAAGAAATCACTGAAAGGGCTTTGGTATTGTGGAGCCCTGGACACCACAAGAGCTCAGGGGGTGATTCTTAACTCTTCCAGAGAAGACGGTACCTAAGCTGGACTTCAAAGGGCCCACTGCTCACCTTTATCCCTGCCTACAGCATAAGCTCAGGGCCATGGAGGCAGAGCTGCGAGGATGACTGCTCCAGAAAACGTTCCCAGAACTCACAATAAGAAGTCCCTGCCCACTCTGAACCTCCTGTGAACCCTCCCAGACCCTGGGCCCTTCAGAACTTGCATCACAGCCTTGAAAGACTTGACAGAGAGGGCAGGGACTGCAAGTGTGTACCAGAACCCATTCCCTACTCTTCCCCCAGGCATACAAACAAAGTGCACTGCCAACTTTCCTTGAACTTAGAGATGTCCTTATGATGAGCTTCAAGCAGGAGAAACGGGAGCAAATGAGTCCACCACTTGGGAGCTGTGATGTCATCCTGATTCCCTTTCCCCGTCTGCCACCCAAGAGACTTTAGGATTTCTTTATTAGACCATCTGCATCATCTACCTTAATCATCTACCTTTATTTCTAGATGTATTTCTAAGCTATGAGATACTCAAGAGCCTGTTCTGTGTCTTAATCATCACTGGTACCCAACCCCTGACTGCAACGTGTACTCAGTAAACGTTCTTCTGGTATTTCCCCCAATATCTGCCTTATTCTTGGTCTTTCAAAATTTAAGTGAAATTAGTTTGAACCCCATATTTATGGCAATTTTTCTAAGGATTTGGGAGAAGAGGTGAAGCAGCAAAGTAGAGAAGAGTAGCTTTTATTTCCCCCTGTTTTAAATCCTCTTGCCCTAGATGCTCCCCCTAGAACCCTCTCTCTTGATTTGTACAAAGTTACTTGCATAACTATGTGTGTTTCTTGCAGAATATTTGAGTGTCTGAGGAGAGAAGAAAGAAATAGTTGCATCCGCACAATGGAGGTAAATTAACTGTTCCTAAAAATTACTTAGGAGGATGACATCGTGAGGATGGTGGAGCAAGGACCTCCAAACATCCACTCCTCCACAGAAGCAAAATGGTCAAAATCAACTTTTCTTCAGAACTCTAGAAATAACCAAAGGCTCACAACAATCTGGGAAGCCTGTGTTTAAGAGAAATGGCTGAATCTCAGTGTGTAAAAAGGGAGCCATGAGGCATTTTAACTTAACTTGCATTCCCGTCCTCTCTCTCCAGCTCCATGGCAGGATTGAACACCAACAGCCCTAACTCACAGTGAAAACCAGTGGCCTGTATGCTGCTGGAAGGACAGAGAAGGATTGAAGCTCCTTCAAAGCCCTAGTTCTCTGAGAATTGTAACTATTCATTTGCAGGGCTTGTTATTTTTTTTTTTTTTTTTTAGCCTGACTCAAGAGTTTCCCAGTGGGAAGAAACGTTTCCCAGGTCACTTGTGGGAAACATTCAGTGGCAACTGTTCAATATGATGGCTGCCTGAGCCGGTGACAAGAGCTGGGGAAAAGAGCAGGCTAACCAAATACCTTAAAAGGAAAGCAGGGGGATGGGATGCTCATAAATGACTGAAAAGTTCTGACATTAAAAAAAAAAGTTCTGACATACCCCTGGAGACCTAGAGGACTCCTCACATGTCCTAGAGGACCCAAGGTGCTCACCTCTGTCTGACCTTGAGGTTTTATGCAAGAAGGAAGTGAAGGCTAATGTAGAGTTGTCTCCTGTGCAAATGGCCATTGCAGGTGTGCCCCAACACACACAGGGAGCCCTTTGGCATCGCCTGGGAAACTCACTGGTCCCAAGCATTTCAGGAAATAACTGTCCAATGAGTAGCTGACAACTAAGCCAACCAACCAGAGGGTTTGGTGGCCACAAAGACAAAGATCAGAAGATCATCACAGCAGCCAGGCATGGCTGTTAGCAGCAGGCCAGCTCCCAGTACCAGGGACTGCATTTCTCTTTCCCATCTTCTAATGGCCAGTCTGTGTTCACTGAACCCCAAATGTCTCAAAATGTGTTTTTACAGCCCATTCAAATCGGATGCAAGGTCCACGCATTACACATCCCTGCAGTGTTCTAATCTGTAATGGTTCTTCCCTCCTCTTTCTTCCCCAAACTAAGCTGGGCTGATTGCTCCTCATGCCATCTGGCCCTGTTCTAGGACTTTACAGGCATTATCAGATTTAATCTTCACCAAGAAGCTGATAAGACAGTCTTTCTATCATCATATTCCCATAAAAAGGGGAATTCCCATATTGCCTTTTCCAGGCAGTAGCAAAGCAGCCTGGGTCCCAGGCTGCAGCTTAACCTACACAGTAACCCACCTAACAGTCCCATACCTTGTCCAAGAAGTCCTAGCATCTCCACGAAACAGGTGAATACATTGAGTGCGGAAAGATAACGCGCTCTGGTCTATGAAGCACTTGATACCTGCTAGCTGGCTCTGCATCAGCAACAGTAGCACCCGCTCCACCTCATCCCAGCATCTGCTTCTCCCACAAAGCTCAGCAAAAGGAAAAGGCTCAGGACAGACATGTGTGTGCCCTTTAGTGTGAGCTGTGCCACACCCACTCCTTTTGACGGCACAAGGGGCCACCTCCGGGTTTTTCTAACTAATGTCCTCCCCCTCTGTTAAACACAAATGGGAACCACTCTGATTCTCTGCCTTCTGGAGACCCCTTCTGTGTCTGAGAAGAAGGGAAATACCCACAGACCCCTTGAATGCAAGGCAGGTGTCGAAAAGCCCAGCATATAGTAAGTAGTTTCTCAATAAATCAGTGAAAGATGACTGGAGAGTAAAAACTGAGTAGGCAAAAATTATTTGCGGACGGAAATACAAGCATGGAAAAGATCATGTTTGCCAGGTCTGCCCTGGTAGGTGCGCAGAGGGAGGCACAACAAACAAATTTGTTACCAAGAAAACAGAGCGAAGAATATAACTTTGTTGTTTGATCAAGACCCGCGGCCATGTGGTTCCACGTGGAGCCAGCAGAGGGCAGTGCAACACGTGTTGGTATTTAGGGGAAGGAAGTTGGCTTTGGTTTTGGTTTTGGTTTTTTCCTCCACCAGGTTCAGTTGTCAGCAAAGTCTCTTAAGTTTCTGGCTTCTGGGGACGTGGCTAGTTCTGGGCATTCCTAGCGCGTCTGCACATGAAAGGGCCTTGGCTGTAATGTGAGGCCATAACGTATTTTGGAGGGATTACTGTTTTCCACATTTGCCCTCATCGCCCTCCCTTGCACCCCTACTCCTGCGAAGAGGGTCCCAACACCCAGGTTGAGCAGTACCCACTCCTAACCCTTTTATCCCCCCATCAGACAAGCTCCTATTCGTTTTCCAGGACAACCTCTCTAGGACCCCCCCGCCCCCGCCCCCGTCCCCCAACCAAACAGTGGTTCCATTCATGTGAATTACATTGGAATGTAATTATTTGTGTTATTTTCATTAAGAATTCTTAACAGTCAGAAAAGGACTTTTATTTTCTAACTTCTCAGGCCCATCTCGAAAAAAAAGCAGAAGACAAATTTGCGTGTGTCTTGTCCCCATGGGAGAAGCTGACGCTCACATCCCTGCTGACCAGCACTGGCCAGTGGTTTCCTTGTAGCCCAGGAGCACGCGACTGCCTCAAGGTGGGAATGTGTGCTGGGCTACTTCGTATACTCGGTGCCCCTCAGAGTGCTTGGCACAAGGTCATTGCCCCTAAAAACATTTGCTGGATGAAGATCAAGCGAATGAATGAAGTAGCTCTTCTGATTCCATGACAAGGGCCCCAGTTCAGGCTTTGCTATCTGGCCTTTGAGCCTTACACATGTTAGGACCACTAACACCGCAGCAAAGGGGCTGGTGTGTCCCTTCCCCGCCTACCACCCTCATGTTTCCTAATGCACCTAAAGAGGGTCCTAACTCCCCACATGTCCCCCACAGGGCCTCTCTCATCTCCTACCACACTTCCACCCACGGTGCTCCATTCACTACTATGTCCACACACCCATCCTGCCGTCCTGCCTTCCATGGGCCACTGGCACACACAAGTGCCCCTTGCCGGGATGTCCTTCCTTCTGATCATCCTCCAGCTGGTTCTTTTTTATTTTTTTATTTTTGTCTTAACGATTATATTTATTTATTCATGAAAGACACAGAGAGAGGCAGAGACATAGGCAGAGGGAGGAGCAGGCTTCCCACAGGAGCCCAATGTGGGACTCGATCCCAGGACCCGGGGATCATGACCTGAGCCAAAGGTAGACACTCAACCATTGAGCCACCGAGGTGCCCCATGGTTCCTTTTAAATATTCGGATCTCAGCTTCAAAATGACTTCTCTGAGAGGCCTTACCTATCCAACTCAAAACCAGATGCCTATAACTGTTGTTCACATGAGCCAGTTTTAATGGTCTGTATAGCATTCATTTGCATTTTTATGTGCTAATTTAAATATCATCTGATGCCCTCACTAGACAGCAAGATCTAGAAGATGGGGTGTCTCCCCAGTGCCCGGCACAGAACCCAGCCCAGAGTAGGCCCATGTGTGCTGAGCATCTTCTCCTGCGAGGGAGACCACGGTTAACCCTGAACCAGAGCCTCTGCTCCCCAACCTGCACCCTACTGACTCCAGAGCCTGCCTGCCTTCAGCCACGATGAGGTGAGTCACCGAGAAGGAGGAAGGCCAGGGTTCAAGAAGAAGTGAGGCCAGGGGCAAGAGCACAAGGCTGATTAAAACGAGGATCTGGGATTTAAGAGCCAGCAAATGCACCATTTAAAGCTCTACACTCTCCAAAGGAGAGCCCTTGATAGGATGAGCACTGGGTATTATACTATATGTTGGCAAATTGAATTTAAACAAAATATTTTAAAAAGAAATAAATAAAGCTCTGAGTTCTCCGTATTTCCCAAGGTGAGCCAGAGACAGAAACAAACCAGCAATAAAGAGCCTAGGCCTGGGATCCAGAGGGCGTGGATTTGAATCCCAGGTCCTCCACTTAGTAGAGAAGGCCTTGGGCAAGTTACTTCACCACCCAGGCCTCAGTGTCCTCTTCTGTAAAATGGAGATGATAGTCATAATATCTCTATCACTAGGTTTGGGGGAACTTAAATTACTCCATGCTTTTTAGGTGCTGGCATATAGTACACACCCCACGCGTGTTAGCTGTTATTATGAACTTGCTCTGTTGTATCAAGAGGGCTATTTTTGTGCATGTCTCCCTTCCAGCAGAGCTGTCAGCTTTGAGAAGGCAGGCATGGTGACTTGTCCCCTCTTTCCTGTGGCCCACTGCCTCCCACAGTGGGTGGCACAGCCTGTGATGATCAACGGGAGTCTCTTTCATCCCAGCTGAAAACCAAAAAATCTTGGTTTCACCTGAAGGGCCTGTGAGGCCCCTTCAGCGGATTCCACTTGGACATGCCTCTGGTTACCCTCCTTTGAATTTACTTACCTTTAACAAGCCGTTTGCAAGTTCCCTCGTTTCCCAAAAGAGGCCGCTTCCCAAGAGTGGGCTGAACCCATGCGGTAGGAGACACAGCTCTGCAAAAAAAAATTAAAATAGATGCTTTCCTTTCAGCTTATTTCTGCTTCCCCCACTGCCTTACCAACAGCATCCTTGCGTCCCGAGGCCCCGTGGAGAAGCTCGGCGAGGAGAACATAATGTATGGCCCGCACAACTGCCAATATTGCAGCCGATTTCCAAGGAAAATTGCCTCTATCCATCAGAGCGGCCCTGAGCCAGACGCGCATTAGTGAGGAAGACCCCGCGCCAGCCTCTCCCGAGGGGCTTCTCAGAGGCAGTGGGAAGAAAACCCATCGCTGCAACAAAATAAAATGAGCAAAACAAGGAAGTAAAAGAAAAACCACCCCAAATCAATAGACACCCCCCCACCCCACATGCAGGCCCTTTGCCACCTTCCCTGAACCCGGGGCCAGACAGCATCTCCGAATCCAGGCACAGTTTTCCGACCAGCTCCCCCCACCCTCGGGCAGGCAGTGGGAGCCACACCGGATCGGGGCTTGGAGGGCCGGGGCCCACAGCTGCGTGGGTGGCTGTCCCCAGGGCCAGCCGGGGCAGGGCGCCCAGCCCTCCAGGGAGACGAATAATGAGCAACACAGCTGCTAAACACAGTCCTACAGAATCCATGCGGGCATTTCCTCTGGGGTGGCCCGAGAACCCACTCTTGAAACTGGGACTCAGCCACAAGCACCTGGAGCCTCTGGGGCCCACGGGGTTCTCTGACCTTGGTGGGCACTGAGCCCACTGGCCTGGACGGCCCACATTTCTCACTGAGCCTCGTGGCTACTTTAGCTTTGGCTCAGAGGGGCTGATGACAGGCGTGGGAAATGGGGGGGCGAGGGTCTGAGCCCAGGTGCCCTGGCTCCTCCGGGCCGCAATGCCTCACCTGTGCAATGGGAAGAGCAACTGCCTTGCTAGGATTGGCGGGGAACAGTGCAGATCCCCCACAGAGAGCGTCTCAGGGCTCGCACAGGCATGTGTCCTGTCTTTCCTGCCTGCCCCCCCTCAGCACCCCCAGCCTCTCAGCCACAGCCTGGGACACGCATCTGTTTTGTGCCGCCTGCCGGAGTCCTGCCACCAGGCCGGGCAGTGTGCCCTCCCTGGGGTGAGACGCTCCCGCCCCACCTCTGTCCTCCTGCCCACGGTGGGCAGAGTCATGTGTCTGGGACTGAACCCAGCTCGCTGGCCCTACCATGAATGGGGAAAACCTCCTCTGCTGAGGCTCCTGACAAACAGTAAATCTTGAATCTCCTTAGGCCCGGCAGGAAAATGAAAGGATGGAACCAAGAAATCTGCCCCCAAAAGCAGGCGGCGCGTTTGTTCCGGCACTGGTTGGGCCAGCCCGGCGGTGACGCAGGACACATTTTCTTGCTCTGCTTTAGGAGACAGAGGAGCAGTTTGGGCTTTGGAGGGAATCAGGGGCCTCTCCACTTGTGTAGTTGTTTGAATGGAAAATTTGGAACAAAGCTGCAAAGCTTTGCAGGCCACCTCTTGAGCGAGGACATAAGTGATCGAAATGACTTCCAGAGGTGAACATCCCCAATCAGTAAGACGATGAAAATCACCCAACAAAATGTCTGGAAGACAAGGAGTGGTATCCGTGGTTCTTGTGCACAAAATTTCAGCTTCCTTCACATATGGGGCTCGTCGTATATGCAGGGCACTGGGCTGAGGACTCCATGAAATCAAGAAGCTGGGGTACAGCTAGAAACGTGTGCAGCTGGGGTACAGAGGAAGCTAGGGCACAGCTGGAAGGGCACAGCTGGGGTACAGGGGAAGGAGGCTGGGGTACAGCTGGGTGGGCATGCCCCCTGGAAACTGGGTGTGAATTCCTCCCCTGCCGCCTTGTAGTTCCATGATCTTGGGCGAGTCCCTCTGACCCTCGGGGCCAGCTGCCTCTTTGACCACATGAGTTGGGAGGATCCAGGGAGTGGTGGCTATATGTTCCATGTCTTTCGGTCCCAGTGTAGCCGACCGTGGTCACACAATACCAGTCTCAACTCTGTTCTGCAGATCAATCCGGTTCCTGCAGGCAGCAGGGGAAACCCAGTGGATTTGCTGGAGCTGATCTCATAAATGTGAGCAGCCCACCCAGGGTGTTGTGTAGAAGAAAAGGAGACTCCTCCCCCCCCCGCCCCCGCCCGGCCCTGCTACTCAGGTTTTTAGTTTCCTCGTCTGCTCTCTCTGACCATCTGTTCATTGCCTTGTCTCCCTTCAGCTTCCCCATACCTGGTTCAGGTTAAACACTCCTGGCTTCAATTAATTAAGGGAGCTCTTCCATTGAGAAATACTTAATATAATAACAACAACAAAGTCATTGACTCTAACAGAACGCAGGGCATAATGGACCACACCCAGTTGGTAAAATGGTTAACAGTTTCAGAGCACGTAGGCAACATTTCACTATAGTCAACCCTGTGGGCAGGCGTCACGGCCTTCTCCCGAGGATTTGGTAAAAGCCCCAGCTGAGCACGAAGATGGGGAAGTCCGCTGTGCATCCTCTGTTCTTCATGTAACATGACCACACAGGTCGCTCTCTGGGACCCCATGGTGGTGAGACAGCTAGGAGTGCTGGAGACAGTGCGAGCGTTTAGACACCAGAACCTGGTTTCAATCCGGATCACGTTATTGGAGGTTGTGCGGTTCCACTGGAGCCCTGGTTATCTCGTCTGTGAAGTGGACATAACCACTCCTAGCCCATAGGACTCGAGAGGGCATTGGAGGTAGTCCACCTAAAGCACTCAGCACATAGAACTCCTCGGTTTGTGATATTCTTTTTTTTTTTTTTTTTTTATGATAGTCACATAGAGAGAGAGAGAGAGAGGCAGAGACACAGGCAGAGGGAGAAGCAGGCTCCATGCACCGGGAGCCCGACGTGGGATTCGATCCCGGGTCTCCAGGATCGCGCCCTGGGCCAAAGGCAGGCGCCAAACCGCTGCGCCACCCAGGGATCCCGGTTTGTGATATTCTTATACTCAGGAGAGAGGCCTTCTGGGGGCAGAGTCTGCTTAACTTTGCAAAGTCAGAAATCTGATTTTGTCAGCCCATGGAGAGTTTCAACCACGTACCCTGAAACTGGAACATAAATCAAAATGCCAATTTATTCACTCACATTGAGAAAATCGCCGCCATGGTGTATTAGTTTCCAACTGCTGCTGTGACAAATCCCCACCAACTTAGTGGCTTAAAACTATGCAGATTTATTATCTTACAATTCAGTAGGCCAGAAGGCTGGCCTGAGTGTCACGGGGCTCAAATCGAGCTGTCAGCTGGTTGCTTTCCTTCTGGAGGCTCTAGAAGAGAATCTGGTTCCTTGCCTTTCCAGCTCTGGAGGCTGCTACATTCCTTGGCTTGTTGCCCTCTTCCTCCACCTGCAAAGCCAGGAGCACTGGCTTGAATCTTTCTCCCACCACATTGCTCTGCCCTCATTTTTCTTCAGCTTCCCGATTCCATGTTTAAGGACCCTTATGATTTCGAGGAGCCCACCTGGATGTTCCAGTCTAATCAGCTTCTATTTTAAGGTCAGCTGATTAGCAACCTTAATATTATTTACAACCTTAATTTGCCTTTGTCATGTAATATATTCTCAGGCTCTAGGAATTAGGACATGGACCTCTTGGGGGGACCATTTTTGTGGCTACCATACATGGAAACAAGAATACTTGAGACCATATAATGAATACACTATTTCCTTGTAAGCAAACCCACCCAACAGGCTTGTTGAGCATGAAATTGGAACCACCATGGTGCCAGGCTTATGTCCAGGTGTTCACTTCCTGTCCACCATGGGCATGACTGGACCAATGGACCCCAATGCCAGTATAACTCCTTCCCTGATGAATGCTGGGCTGGTCCTGGCAAGATGTGCTTCTGTGATTCCCTTTTCCATTCATCCAAAACTGATCAAACCACCACTGACAGGGCCAGCCAATGCTGCCTTCTGACTGACACATTTTTCTTTAGGTGCTGATACTAAGGTCTAGATGCCCTAGGGGTCTTCACATTTAAATGGCCCCATTTGGCATCTCTTTTGTGATCCATTACGTGTGGCCTTTAAAGTTGAATTCTCAAAATGTAAACTTATCTCCAAGTTCTTAGGGAAATTCTATGTCCCCCAGGTACTCACAACATCATGGTTCATTCCTGTGGGTCCCCTGAGAGCCTTCTTTGTGTCAAGCACAGTGATATCTGGAGGGTACATCAGATGTGGTCCCATCCCTCAAAGAGTTCACCCTGTTTAGAGCTAGATAAGGCCTGTGAAACACAGATACAAGAAATCACACACCAAGACCCTCAAGACAGGCTTCAGAACAGAGAGATGCTTATAAGCTAGGGGGAGCAGGAAAGGGGATCCAGGGCTGTGACACGGTCGTTCCAACACTAATTGAATCATTTGACTGTGGAAGGCGTTGTACTGTGACCCATTTTTATCATGCCCAGACTCTGATTGTGGGCAATTTTCCCTTAATTCTGAATACTCACCCAAAGGAAAAGAACAAGTCGTTTGTTCTTATGATCACACAATAGGTATGAAACCATATGCTATGTTTTTCGGTTGCCAAGATTCTTAATTATGTTCTTTATGTTCTGCATAACGATGAGTATCTATTAGGTTTTTTCAAGATCACCCGGTAGGTGTTGTCTTTTATCAAGTACCAACAACAGCTGACATTTACTGGGTGCTTCCTTCTTGCCAGGCTCCATGCCTCACACTTTCCTCTGTCCCATCACTCAATCTTCCCAACAACACCAGGAGGCAGGTACTATTATTATCTTGATTTTGCAAATGAAGGAACTGCAGCTCATGGAGGTTCCATAAGTTGCCAAGACCACAACGGCTGCAGCACACCACTGGTGGAGACCAGATGTGAACGCAGAGTCCCCAGCAGAGCCCGTGAGCTGAGGGATGTTGTGGCTTCCATACATCCTTGTCCTTAAATAAAAGGTCACCAAAGATAAACTGCAGTACAAACAAAACAAAAACAAAAAACACTGGAAAGGATGGCTCCTTACAGGAAGCGGCTTACAGAATAGTAAGATTTTGGGGTACCTGGGTGGTTCAGTTGGGTTAGCATCCGACTCCTGGTTTCGGCTCTAGTCATGATCTCAGGATGGTAGGATTGAGCCCTAAGTCAGGCTCCACGCTCAGCAGGGAGTCTGCTTGGGATTCTCTGCCTCTCTCTCTCTCTCTCTCTCTCTCTCAAGCAAATAAATGTTTAAAAAAAAAAAGAATAGTAGGATTTTACAGGATTTGCATTCCAAGCAGATGAGGCAGTAATCATAATCTTTTTTTTTACTTGTGGTAAAACACACATAACATAAAATTTACCATCTTAACCGTTTTTAAGTGCACAGTCCAGTGGTATTAAATACATTCACATTGTTGTGCAACCATCACCATCATCTCCAGAACTCTTCATCTTGCAAAACTGAAACTCTGCCTCCATTAAATAATAATTCCTCATTCCCTCCTCCCCCTACCACTGGCAACCACCATGCTGCATTCTGTCTCTGTGAACTCGACCATCTAGAGACTTCATAGAGGTGGAATCATACGGTATTTGTCCTTTTGTGGCTGGTTTGTTTCACAAAGCAAAATGTCCTCAAAGTTCATCCAGAGTGTAGCATGCATCAGGATACTTGAGTCCATATAACCAGAATTTAGCTTGTGTCAGGATTTTCTTCTTTTTTAAGACTGAATACCCGTTGTATGTATATACCTCACTTTGTTTATCTGTTCATCCATCCATGAACACTTGGGATGTTCCCACCTTTTGGCTACTGTAAAAGAGACCCTGCTTTCAATTCTTCTTGGTACATACTCAGAAGCGGAATTGCTGGATCACGTGGTAATTCTATGTTTAATTCTTTGAGGAATCGTCACACTGTTTCATGTAACAGCTGCACAATTTCATATTCCCACCAACAGTGCAAAGGGTTCTAATTCTTCAACTTCCTGCCAACACTTGTCATTTGCTGTTTTTTTTTTTTTTTTTTGATAGTAACCACCCTACTGGGTATGAGGTGGTATCTCATTATGGTTTTGATATGTACTCCCCTAATGATTAGTGATGTTGAGCATCTTGGTAGCCATTAGTAATCATAATCTTGATATCCTTAGTGCACATCAATAATGGAAATACTGACTAGACCCTCACTCTCCAGCAGAGCTGTTTTGAGGATTAAGTGAGAAAACAGACATGGAAAAACCAACATGGCACCTGGCAAAGAGCAGGTGGGCAATAAATGGTAACTCCGTTTATCAATTGACTCTACAGTGCTATATACCAAATCACCTAAACTCAGCAGCTTAAAACAACAACCATTTATTACTGCTCGTGAATTTACATTTCTAGTCTTGACAGCTCACTCATGCAGCTACATTCCACTGAAAACTGGATAGGCAACTCTATGGATTTTGGCTAAGCTCTTTCACATGTTTGGAATTGGACTGGCTCTAAATTGGTCTGAGCTTTCAAAGCTGGGATGACTCAGCTCTTCACGTGTCTCTCACTTCCCTGCAGCTGATTAGCCCAGGCATGGCCTCAGAGTATTGCCAAGGGCCCAGTGGACACATGCAAGCACACCTGTAAGTTTCTGCCTGTGTTAAGTTTGCTATTGTCCCCTTGGCCAAAACACGTGTGATAGGCATAATTCTAAGATGAGGCCCAGAGAGGCATGAACACTGGAGCCATTAGCATACTCCATCTATCACATTCTCCAAGCACCACAGGGGGTTGGGCCAACGCAGGCAGCACTTGGTCAAAGTAACATTGCACCACCAGCACTGCATACTCTACAACCTTGGATCAGCCTTTCTTCTTCTCAGTTTTCAGAGATCAGTCACAACCTGCCTATGCTGGCAGCTGCAGATTCAAAAAAAGAAGTGAGCTTAGAAATAGGGTCAGTGGGGGTGTCTGGATGGTTCGGTTGGTTGAGCATCTGACTCTTGAGCCATCAGGTCATGATGTCAGGGTCGTGAGATCGAGCCCTACATCGAGCTCTGCACTGGGTATAGGGCCTGTTTAAGATTCTCTCTTCCACTCTCACTCTGCCCCTCTTTTCTACCTTTCTCTCCCGCTCTCTAAAAAAAACAACAACAAAAAAAAAAAAACACAAAACTTTAAGAAATAGGGTCAATGTACTTGATAAAAGCAAGAATTCTGGAACCAGGTATCATGGGTTCAAGTCCCAGCTCTAATACTGTGTGATCCTGGCCAAGTACTTAACCTCCCTGTGCCTTAATGACATCAATGAAAAGGAGATAACCATATTATCGTAGGGTCATGGTGGGAACTGTAAAAGCTAATGTAATAAAGCACTTAGAGCAGAGCCTGGGACCTTGCAAATATCATATAAGTGTTGGCCACATTATTCTGTTTTTTTTTTATTCTGTTTTTTAATGTAATCCACGTGAACCCATGTAAAGATCATAATTATTCCAACAGAATTCTCTCAGGCAAGGAGAACGCTTATTCCCTGATACTAACGCGTGTATTCCCTTTTTCTTTATGCACTTCAAAATTCTTATAAATGCAAGACGTGTAGGAAAATGCACAACTAAAATACTTGCTGTAAAACATGCAGCCCACTACATGTCATATGGGGAAGAACAAGAAGTAAATAAGAAAAGACATCGTTTTAAAGCAAGTTCCCTTTAGAACTATAAACCTCATGTAATAATCCTATTTTACTGAGATTCCTTCTTCCTTTTGGAACTTATCATGGGGACTCACTAACAATGCTAATGCTTCCTTCGTATTTCCAAGGAATACACTCCTTAAAGCAAAGATTTTTACGTTTGTGACAGAGTACATGATCGCCTCGACTTTACGGGTCAAGGTGAGCATCCTGGAATTTTCCCTTGTAGCCAGGAAAAGCAGCCAGGCTTCGGAAGGATGGGCAGGGGACAGTGAGTCCAGTGTTGGCTCTGCCACCTACTTGAGGGACCCTGGAGACACGGCCTGAGCTGCCTGGACCTCAGTTTCTCTGACACCATTAACAAACCCTGCTCTACAAGATGCAAAGGAGGACCAGAGTGGGGAAAGGATGCAAAAAGAGAGAGACTATCCTTGAAATTAAGAAGTTGTGTGTCCATGAGAGTCCCCTTGGGAGACAGGAGCTCTCCTAGTTACTTTAACAGAGAGAAGTTGACACCACAAAGAATCACTGACCGGGTGTGGGAGATCTGGAAAGGAAAAAAGGACACTGAGAAATCCCAGGACCACACCTGCAGAAGCACCTATGGGGCAGAGCTGGGGAACAAGCAGAGGTCGGGATTGCTAAAACGGAGGCACTCCCAGGCCCCCCCCCCCCCCCCCCCCCCGCCACGGGGCTACAGCAGCACAGGAAGGTACTGCAGCTGGCTAGCACTGGAGTCTTTACTGGGGACACAATGAGACTGATCCCCCACTGCAGAGCACCTGCCGCCTGGAACCCAGCCAGGTCCCATCATCGTGCTGAACCCCTTCTTCTTCCTTGGCCCCAATTTCATCTGTAAAGTGTGGACTTGCTGGGTGCAGGCACTAGAGTTTCTGGCATGCATGCATCTCTAGCACTAGAGTTTCTGAGTGTGCAATTCTTGTAAAGACTTCACTGGGCCTCCAGCATCCTCTTCCAGAAGGAAGTGTTTCCCTTGATTATCCTCCTTGAGAGAGAGAGACAAAGAGACACAAAAATGGGTTTCCTGGAGGCTAAGCTTGGCTTGAAGGTATCCACGGGCCCCTTGCATCACCGGATCAACCACAGAGCCCACGATTTCCAGGTGGGGATGCCAGCCCGGGGATCACCCCTCAGCCCTATGTGTACCTGATAGAGACTACAAAGGACTAATGGAGGGCTCACAGCCAAACACCTGAGCCCACCTGCGGAGGTGGTCCACACTGCCTCCCCACCCCGACTCCCACAAACCTCGCTCACACCACTCAGCCACCAAGCTCCTGCGCCCTCGAGCTCACCAAGCTCTCACCCACCATGGGCACTTGGCACAGACCTCCTCCCTTTGTCTAGAATGCCCTCCGCAGAGCTTTGCATGCCCGGCTTCTAGATGAGATATAGCTCGGCTTTCTTCCTTGGAGAGACACCCACCACTGACTTCCACGTCTCTCTCTCAGATATTTTGCACTGAGCTCTGCTTCAGCTTCTTCCCAGTATGTATCATATCACTGTTTCTAACTTATTTATGGACTCGTTTACTTTCCATCTTCCCCACCTAGAATTAAGATCCTGAGGGCAGCAGCCTTTTCAGTCCTGGTCACAGTGGCATCCCACACCAAGCACAGTTTCCGTCCCATAACAGGTACTCAAGATCTGTTTGTGAGATGAATAGATAAGTAAAATATTTTAAGCTCGGAAGCCTGGCTTTTGAATGCCTGAAAGCATTTCGCATGACACTGGGTACACACATGGCACTTAATAAATTCCTGATGGAAGTATTCTTTCCAGAAACTCTCCCAGGGAACCTGGCAACTCTGCGGATGTCTTCACAGCATGAGACCAACCCTGCGCTGGGGGAAGGAGGTAGAACAATGTGACCCAATCTCAAGTCAGAGGAGACATCTAATCTCTCACACTCCAACCCATCACCTGGAGGGTTTGTTAACACAGAAATGGAGGGACCAACCTACCTGCAGGAAGTCTGGGGTAGGGCTGGAGAACTGGCATTTCTTTTTTTTTTTCTTTTTTTTTCCTTTTTTTTTTTAATTGGATTTCAATTTGCCAACATGTAGCATAACACCCAGTGCTCATCCCATCAAGTGCCCCCCTCAGTGCCCATCACCCAGTCACCCCATCCCCCCACCCACCTCCCTTTCTACCACCCCTTGTTCATTTCCCAGAGTTAGGAGTCTCTCATGTTCTGTCTCCCTTTCTGATATTTCCCACTCATTTTTTCTCCTTTCCCCTTTATTCCCTTTCACTATTTTTTATATTCCCCAAATGAATGAATTTCTAAACACATCCCGAGGGTTGCTGCTGCTGCTGGCCAGGCACCTCACTTGGAGGCTCTCCGGGTAATCATAGGGACAGTCATCCCTACACACAATTGTTGCAAAGATCAAATGCAATTTTTAGGAACATGCTTAGCACCGTGCCTGGAAGGCGAGCCGTGCCCAATAGTTTATTTGCCCTCCTTGTACCTGCCCTGCTTACCTGGAACACCTGAGCAGCCTCCCAGGGACCTCTCTGCCTCCTCCCTCCTCCATGCGATTGATTTTTCCAGCACTTCAGGAAACGGAGCCCTTAAATACAAATCCAATACCACCGCTCTTTTCAAACATGCCAATTGCTTCCCTGACACCTGCAGACTCGAATCCAAAAGGAAGCCAACGAACTGTAAGGCTTTTCCCAACGTACCCCCATATTTTATCTATTCTTCTCATCCCATCTCCTTCTGAATAAACCTTCCTTCCAATCAAACCCTCACTTGTTGGGGGAGACCCGATTTGGCGTCATCTATTGGGCACCAGGAGCAAGGAATTTGTGCAGCAAGGGGGTGGTTGGGGCAGGGGTGCTGGGATTCCCACTTCCTAGCCATGTGCTTGAGGCAGGTCACTTCTCAGCTCTCTCCTCAGTCACCAAGGAAGGAGAAGAGCAGTCCTTTCCCCAGTGGGCCCTTGACAGAAAGAATCTATGAAAAACACTTAGAACAGCACTCTGCATGGTGATGACTCAGTAAAGCACCGCTGACAGCTGCTAGCGGTGGGAGACATGAAGACAACCACTGATCTTGCCTGCAAAGTACAGGAGACAGCAGAAGTGGGGGCAGGGGGCAGGACAGACCCCAGTCCCAGGGCCTAGTCCTTAGCAGACTTCTTTTTCTAGAGCTCTCTTCCCCACTACTTTGTGATCCCCCTGCAGACAGGGACTGTTTTTCAGTCCATGGAAGGAAAGAAGAGCTGTCACAGGTGACCAGGAGTCACTCGTGCTTTGGTTCTAGAGTGAGAATATCAACAGGGTGGTTGTTATGGGGGTGTAACAGGAAAAGCCATCTCCAGCTTCCAGCCCATCCAGGGGCACTGACTGATTTCCCACCCTCATCAACTCCAATTCCAGGTCTCATGCTTCTCTCTGTCTGTCCAGGCCTTTCCTGATTCCTGTTACACAGGACCTTTCCTGCCAGTGCTCTTTGTCACTCATCTCTCCTGAGGCTATGATTGTGAGGCTCCAGGGAGCCCTGGGACAACTGCTGAACAGCCCCAGGAGCAGCCCAAAAATGGAAAGTTTCTTTTCCTTTTTTTAAAATTTTATTTTATTTACATTCAAGAAAGAAGAAAGAAAGAAAAAGAAAGAAAGAAAGAAAGAAAGAAAGAAAGAAAGAAAGAAAGAAAGAAAGAAAGAAAGAAAGAAAGAAGAAAAGCCATCTCCAGCAAGCCTGTCCCAAAACCTGAGTGGTCTTACCCCTCCGGCCTTGCCTCCAAGAGACCCCTGAAAACAAGTGTCCAGTTTGGAGCCCTGAGGCAGAGCCTTGGCTCTGTTCTCTGCCAGACTCTCGCCTTTGCCTCCCCTTCTCTGAGTTTTTAAGTCTTTTTAAGATTTTACTTATTTATTCATGAGAAACACAGAAAAGAGGCAGAGACGTAGGCAGAGGGAGAAGCAGGCTCCCTGCGGGGAGCCCGATGCAGGACTCTATCTCAGGACCCCGTGATCACACCCTGAGCCGAAGGCAGATGCTCAACCACTGAGTCACCCAGTCCTCCTGGTTTTTTAGCTGTTTTATGGGTTATTAAGATACTGTTATCCCTCATTGCAACTAAGCGATATGAATGAAACAAAAATCAGTGCAAGGAAACAAGAAATGTTGGCGCACAATTGATTCAATATAAGGTCTGCAAATTGCTGAAGCCTTCAGCAGAAGTTCAGGCAGATGTGGAAGGGGTGAACCTTTGCACTGGAGGGTTGCACCCAGAAGCTGCAACCTGTCTGTCGGGAAAGTGCCCCAGCGTTCCCTGCAGGGACAGCTGGACGTGACATGGGCAGGCATTGCAGGGCTTCTCTGGGCTCTTCCCCAAAAAATATTCTGGGTACCAAAGTGACTGAATCCTACTCTGGTAGTCCAGCCCCTTATGTCCACACAGAAGCGGAGAGAAGGCTGGGGCACAGCCATCCCGGGTCAGGGGGTCCCCAGCTCCACGCTCACTGAACATCGCCCTGCTTGAGCCTGGCTGACCTCCTCCCGGGACGGGCTCCTGAGGTCGGCGAGCTGCACAGAAATGCCAGGTATGCAATCTCTTAATTGGATACTTGGCAGAGACTGAGGACGATTTATTGGCCCCACTGCCCAAGCCTACATGTAGGCAGACGGGGGAGAAAAGAGTCCCCAGCCAGAGCAAAGGATGCCAATTTCCACTTGGCAAAGTGGCAGACATTTCAGAAAGGATTACAGGGCAATTCTAACCAGCTGTCACAAGGGCTGAGTGTTGTTCTAACCAGTTGCCCCTGGGTGAACCCTCCTGTCCAGCCAGGCCAGTCTGCCCTGTCCCCTGAACACTCTGTGCTCGCTTCTCCCTGCACCCCATGCACACGCTGTGCCCTCCCTGAGATGATTCCACCCCGCCCACAGCCCACCCACGTCCTCCCTGCCCTCCGAGGCCCAGCTGAAGTCTTTCAGAAGCTTCTCCAGACTCCTAGATGGTGAGGACCTCAGAACCACCAGAACACATACTCGTTATTAGAGTAATAACAACCGCATCAGCCATTTTTTTAAACCTGTATCGTGTGCCAGGAGCATGGTAAGTATTTTACGTACATTGTGCTAATTCTCAAAACAATTCTGCGAGGAAGGAAGGTGTCCCCACTTTAAAGATGAGGAAACTGAGACTTCATACTACTCGCTAAGCTAGTGCACAACAGACAAAGTCACAGCCTCCCTGGCTCCAAATCCTGTGCTTTCTGCGCAGAAATCAAATGTAATTATTTTTTTTAATTTTATTTCAATTCCAATATAGTTAACATATGGGTTATATGAGTTTCAGGTGTACAATATAGTGATTTGACACTTCCGTATAACACCCGGTGCTCATCATGACAGGTGCACTCCTTAATCCCCATGAATGTAATTACTTTTCTTATGGGCACCCCTTGCCCTTGGGAAGGAGCCCACGCTTCTTGAGATCAAGGACTTTATATTATAATCCCGTGTCTCCCAAAGTACTTACCACAGAATATAAGCAAAACTCCCTCCAGTACATTTTCCTTTGTGCCTCTCTCTTTAAAATTGAGTTTCTGCCTCTTATCATCAAAAGAATCCTAGGAAACACGGTTTGGAAATTTGCTTCCTGCTGAATAATCATAGACCTCTGAGTGAGAGGGCTCAAAAAGGTCACCTGCAGCAGGTAATCAGGTCACATCCGGGGCATCATTGTTTAAGGGGATGGTTATGACTAAGTGTCTATGCAAATTCCCCAGCCTGAGCATTTGAATGATTTGGGGAAATAAATGAAAATTTCCCCCAAACTCTTTTAAGAAAGGTGTCTAGATGTGTGTTTAAAAAGCATGTATATGGGACACCTGGGTGACTCAATTGATTGAGCATCTGACTCTTGATTTCAGCTCAGGTCATGATCTCAGGGTCCTAGGCTTCTGAGCCCCGCATCGGGCTCTCCACTGAGCACTGAGCCTGCTTGGGATTCTCCTCTGCCTCTGCCCCTTCCTCTGCTTGCACTTACTCTCTCTCCCTCTTTCAATAAATAAATAAAATCTGCAAATAAAATAAATTAAAATGAAATAATAAAATAGAAAGCTTGTTATGTTACAACTCTCGAGGCAGTCAGAGGATGAGAGAAAATTATTTTAGGGTTGTCCCCCAACTGTGAGCCACCCAATTAGCCAGAGAATGTTGTCCCTCTAGTCAGTTACTCCCTCCCCGCCCCGTGCCAGCCCCACCCTGTGCTTGCTCCATACTGAGCCTGAGCAGTATTTTCACTAAGAGTCTTGGAATGTTGCCTCCAAGATGCACATAAACTGCCCAGTTCCACGCCTGACACGCAATGGGGCCCGTCAAGGGGAGGTATTGGCATTAGGCCTGCAGAGGCCGTGTGGGTCGTGCGGAAGTGTGAATACCAGCCATGCCAGCTCAGTGCTGACCAGAGGCTGACTCCACTGTGCTGGGGAGACCAGGAAGAGAACAGGAGCCTGGGGAGGAGAGCCCAAAAGCTTTGCCCAACTCAGGAGACAGCAGCTGCCCTGACTGCTTGGTTGTTCCCAGCAAAAGTCAGGCCCGGAATTGTTAACCCTTCCCAGTTTTTCAGAGAAACTATAAATCCTTTCTTACCTTTAAAATCTACCCATTTTTAAATTCTGGCAATGTATTCAAACTACTTTTAAAACTCACTTGAAGGGATCCCTGGGTGGCGCAGCGGTTTGGCGCCTGCCTTTGGCCCAGGGCGCGATCCTGGAGACCTGGGATCGGATCCCACGTCGGGCTCCCGGTGCATGGAGCCTGCTTCTCCCTCTGCCTGTGTCTCTGCCTCTCTCTCTCTCTCTCTCTGACTATCATAAATAAACAAAAATTAAAAAAAAAACTTTATTAAAAAAAAAAACTCACTTGAATTAACAAGCCTGATTGAAGGCTGAATCCCGCCTACAGGCAGCCAGTCTATAACCATCCCGTGCAAACAAGGCCTGAGTCCAGAGAGGTGAGGCAACCTGCCAAGGACACACAGCTCATTGGTGTGGAGATAGCACAAGGACTGGACCTCCCGGTAGCCAGGCCCAGTCTAGTCCTTGCTCTGCAGCATCTCAGTGGCATGGACCCCTGCCAGGGTCACTCTGATGTGACACATCTGCCAAAATCCCTACACGTCACTGTCATGTTCACCCCTCTAACCCACAACAACCCCTCCTTGATGCCCAGTGGCTTCAAGGACTCCCATTCAATCTTTAAGGCTGAGAATAAAGTTCTTTCTCTTCCCTTGCTTCCTCCAAGGTCATTCTGGGAACTTTAGAACTTAACTCATTCATGCTCCTACACACCCTAGGCACCCACTGTGCAAAGAACAGTGTCCAGCCCTGGGAACAGAATCAAGGGAGATCCAGGCTCTACTTTGAGGAATTGTGATGGTCAATTTTGTGTCAACTTGGATGATCCATAGTGCCCAGGTGCATCATCAAACACAAGTCCAGATGTTATTATGAAGGTATTTCTTAGATGTGCTTAATATGTAAACCAGTAGACTTTGAGAAAAGCAGAAGACCCTCCAAGATGTGAGTGGGCTTCATCTAATCCGTTGAAGGCTTTAAGAGAAAAGACTGAGGTCCCTATAAGACAAGAAAATTCTGCCTTCAAACTGCCTTTGGACTCAACCTACACCAATTCCCTCCTGGTCTCCAGCCTTCCAGCCAGTCCTAAAGATTTTGGATTTGCCACCCTGCACAATGACATGAGCCAATTCTTAAAATAACTCTCTCCCAACACATAATAGATGGATAGATAGGAGAGAGAGAGAGAGGGAAAGAGAGAGACACACACACATACCTTACTGGTTCTGTTTCTCTAGAGAACTATGACTAATATGGAAACTCATAGTCTGGTGGGAAATACACTAACTACAACTTCCTTTCATCATACTGAATTCACATTTGATGTGAAGGCTGAGGAAAATGAGGGAAAGGGCAATTTTTCCCCCAGACTTGTGCACAAGATTTTGCGTATCTGTGCTATATGCATTTTTCGAAGAAAAACATCAATGAATTTTGGAACCCCTCCCCCACAAAAACACAAGGACCACTCAATTTCCTGCTCCCGGACAGCCCTCCCAGCTCCAATATTCTGTAATTCCATGGTATATAAAGTGTTTCTGTGGGTCATTTTCGCCCTCACCAACCACAGACTTAGAAGGCGTTTGGCGCTCATTCAAAATGAAACCTCCTAGGAATGGCACAAAATGTCCTATGTCTGGAATCTGACATTTGTGGATCCAAGCTCTGCTCCTGCCATTTATCACCTCAATGACCCAGGACATGAGCTTCAACATCCTCAACTGTAAGATGGCAGCAATACCAACCCACAGAGGGGCTGTGAGTCTCTAATGAGTTGGCAAACGTGTCTGATCAGCATGGGGCTGAACCCACTGAGAGTGGACTCAGTAAATGTCCACTTCCTCATTTACTCATACAGAGACACTCAAGGCCTGAGGAGCCACCATCCTCAGCTTGCAGGACTTGAGCATAAGCCAACCAAGGTCAAGTTGTTCTCCTTCCAGTCATAGACACAAGGAAAGAGAGATGACGCACACTTGCTCCTTTAAACCCAGACTCCTGGGACAGGACAGATCCTTTCCTCTTCCTTCACTTTTCTCAGCTGCCAGTTAGGGGGTAATTATACCTCTCTTAGCATTGTCACAGTGCCAGGATGCCAGCGCTTTAGCTATCTCTCAAATCCGGAAGGCAGAGGAGCATGGCTGCCTGGCATCTGGGGTCAGAGCCAGAGAGACCAGCCTTGCCATTCTGTCTCATGGCGTCCTGGCCTTTAGATCTTGGTTCTCCCCACTAACAAATGGGGGTTGGTGAGACCAGGTACCTCAAAGTTTATAAGGAGTTCTTGAGATTAGTTATACAATGCCTGGCCTCCCTCTTTAGTGAGGTAGTGAGGGTTGTAAGCAAGTATGCTTTTTTTTATTACCCTAATTTTGATGGGGAAATGTGGTCACTGGACTGCTGACACCCGTTCTTGCTGCAAAACTCCCCTTTTGTCTAACCTCCTTTTGTCTAACTGGTGTTTGAACTGGTGTTTGAACCTGCCATCAAAAAGCCCTGGCAAGTGCCTTTTGGAAATGTACTTCTCACTTTACATCTTGGATCACTGAACGGAGTAGGCACTTAGCTCTCACCCCGCTTTCCAGATGGGACTTCTGAGGTCCAAGAGGCAAAGCCATTTGCCCAGTGGGGCATGGCTGGGAAGCCGTGGAAAAGGTGTCCCCTCTGGTCTCTGGTCTCTGCTTCATCTTACTGACTGCACAGGGGTCACGAGCTTGATACGGCAGCCAAGAATCTTGGCAAGGGCTTCTTGGTCAGGGGGTCACAGAGCAGGAGAAAGCATGGGAATTTTATCCCAATTATGTCCTGTTTACCTTGGCCTTCCCCCTAGCCTACCAAGCCAAACTGCCAGCAGAGTTCCTGCCCTTGGGTGGCCATCAGGAATTCTGACTTCTAATTTGGGCTGAATACTTTGGACAAGTTGCCCAGCCTCCCTGTTCTAATCTTCCCATTTATAAGTCTGGGATAATAATAGCTTCCTCTCTTTGGGGAACATTTCAATGACTTTTTTTTTGAACAGGGTTACATCATTTGTTCCCCTTAATTTGCTTTGTTTGGGTAGGCAGGAAATTATTTTCAGCCAACAGCCAGTAATCACTAATCACACTGATAATTTGTAAAAAATGAACTGCCAAATATATTTCAAGACTAGATGTCTACTTGCTAATGAAACATTCTCCTAGGAGTGGATTTTAGCTGATGTTCAGGCATCACATGGCTATGGTTAGATTTTGGACTAGGATAAAGTGCAATGGACTATGCATTAGGAAACCCCAGGTGAGGCTGAAAGACCCTAGTGGAGTCATTTTATCTGAGTCTCTGACTTTTCACCTATGAAAAGAGGGAAGTGAACTAAAAGACCTCTGGGTCCTCTTCAGAGATGCTGCCCTGACCCCATCTACAATAATTATTTCATAAAAGTAGTTCTCGCTCCCCCTGGTCCTTCCCAACCCTCATCTTTCCCCATTCACCCTCCAGAAAGCTATCAGCATAAACCAAATTGTTTCACTCCCTCTTTGAAACTCCTCCAACCCCAGAGGAAGGAACGTGAAAATCATGGTGGGTTCATGCAAAGATGTAGTATGCAGTCATTGAAGATGATCTAGGAGCTTTTGATAATATGGAGAAATAAAGAGCTTAGTCTAGGTGAGAAAGGAGGATGGAAATTATGCAATAACATCTCAATAATTAAAAATACATGAGACAAAGATTAGGAAGAAGTATCACAAGATGTTAACAGTTGTTAATTGACTCAGCGAACTAAGTGCCAGAGCTGGTACTCAAACCCAGGCCCCTGGGTAGAAACAATGTGAGTGAGTTGTTAGAGAAACAGCACAGGTGATAAATGTCCAGCACTGGAAAGAGTTCAAACAATGAAAGAGGACCAGAATTGTGATATGGACCAAGAGGACCTGTGTCTAGAAGTTATCACCATTATCTGCCATCTACCTAACCACGGCTTACAATCAAAGTTGCTTAATGCGTTTTTCCAGATCATTCACTTTATTCCTTTCCTTCAGCAGAGTTTCTGCACACATTAAGAAAGCATGTTTTGTTCATCCTTCAGAATCATCCTCTAAATACTGATAGAAGCTAAGCAATAAATCTTTGGTGCCATAAGCAGTGAATTATCTTATTCATTCCATTAGATCACTATTAGAGGTCCTACATTTTAAAATAATTAAATTACTTGATATTTCAGGCAAAAATCATGTCTTTTCCTCTGGGATGGACCACGGCCTTTAAAATTACACTCTTAAAAAAGATAGGTCATTTATCCTGGTCTTAGTGTTTCAGGAATCTCAGGATGCTCCCATATTCCAAACCTAGCAATCCCCCTCCCACCAATCAACCCACAGGTATCTGGACACAGCCCTAATTGTCACACTCACTGATGACAGACATGTTCCCGGGGCTGAGGCTTACATCCTGCATAACAGGAGGTAATAGGAGCTAGATAAGTACAGACTCAAGAAGCAGGTAAAAATCACTGGATGTATTATTTTCTTAGATGAAAGAGTCAGCTTTAAACAAACAAAAAGTACCCTGTTTCATAAGATGATCGGGTGCAAGGCTACTGACACTAGAAAGGCAATTCCCCCTAAATGATGGAGGAGGAACTGTTCATTGGAGTTAACCAGTACTTCATGGGGCCACTCTCTCAAAACAAAAAATATCTAAGACAAGATATCAAGCAGTATTTTCATGGAGATGGCATTGTGCTTGAAGTTGGGAGGCCAGGATTCGAACGCCAAAGTCTTTCATTTCCTCCATGGGTTTTTTCCTACAAGTTTGCAACCCACCTGAAGCTTCACTATTGCTCTCCAAACAAATGTGCCTAACAGAGCTAGCATATAACTAGCACTCCAGAAAACATGAGTGGAATATAAGCTTAAACATAGAAGGAAAAAAGTCAATACCATTCTTACATATTATACATAAGATACATATTATATATAAAATATACATATATATCTTTCAAAAATAGGACTCATAAGAGCACCATTTTATCTATCATTGTGGACTATTAGTAGAGAGGCACCTAAGGGCTCCTGAGTCTGGAAATTTTCAACGCGAAGCCAAGTAACTTTAGGGGTACCCTAAAGGGGTACCCATTGCTTCTCCATAGATAAGAGATGGATGTCCGTAGTATTTGTCTTCCTGGTATCCATTGTCCCAACTCATGGTAACAATATCCCAATTTCCTTTTGGAAAACCATCCCTACCCAACTCTCCACGTGGTTCAGGTGGGGCTCACCTACCCCATGTTGCAGTGACAGGCACATGACCAGTCCAGAATCCATCCCACTATCTATCCACAGGGATGGCATCAGGTCTGGCCTGGACTTTTAACAGAACCACAAGAAAGATTTGTGCTCTTTATGGTGGGATTGTTCAACAGGTAGAATGTTAGCCTGCATTGCTGATGAACCTATTTATAATCACTTGGGGAGACCCTTCCTGAAAAGAAAGCCAACAACTCAGAGAGCAGCCCCAAGACATAGAGATTGGCTCCTGAGGGCATTCTTTGGACTCCTGGATCTAGCCATGCCTAAAGCTATTGCTTCTCCAAAACGTTTAAGCACTATGAACTGTTACACTGCCTTTTAGTATATGCCAATTTTAGCTGGGTCTCTGTCATTTGCAACCAAAATAATCCTGACCAACACAAGAGATTTCATTAATTCCTTGAAATGGTATGGAAATTTTATGTAACTATGCATAATATATTTTCCTGGAAGGAGGATCAAATGTTTTTAATGAGTTCCTGAACTAAAAAGAATAAAACTAACCATTCTAATCCAATGCTCACATTTTTCAGGTGAGGAGCCCAACCCACAAGTCGAGGGAGTAACTTGCCTCAGGTCACACAGCAAGTTGGTGATAGAACTCAAGAGCAGAATGCAGTTCTACTGACTCACCCTACCCTTACACCTCCCTCCTCATCAGTGGAGCTCACCTCTGGCCACTCAGAATCACCAGGTAGTTGCTAACCATCAACATGTGCAGGCTCTCCCCTACCAAGTAAGTCAGAATGCCCAGGGTTACACATTTGAGCACTGGTGTTTTTTAAAGCCCCCTGGAAAATTCTAATGTGCAGATAGTATGAGAACCCTTGCTTTGCAACATGAAAACTATGGTGAAGAAGCACAGACAACCCAATGACTCCAATATTCATTCCATATTAAATAAATGCCTATTAACATCAAATTAAATATCTTACTCTGAAAGAGTAAGAGTAAGCACTGTAGTAGGCGTTGAGGTGCAAAATTTGAAAAAGACATAATACCTGCCCTGAAAAACAGTTAATCTCGTGTGTGAAAGAGAGCAAGGACCATCCATCCAAAAAAGGGCCACTTTTCATCAGCAACAGCATGGAATTCTTGGCAGCCCTACATTCAAACGCTCAGCCACCTAACTCTTGGTCTCTTAAAATAAGTCAACAGTTCCTTCAGAAGATACAGTCAAGTGTTTGCATCTGTTTGAAACAGTCCCATTTATGGAATGTATGGCATTTGAGTATATTTACCAAAAGGGTAGAATTTAAAGGTAAAGCTTTTGTGCAATCGAAGTTAAATTGCTGTCAGCGTAAAATAGACTGCTGTATCAATAAGATGTTTTATGTAAGTCTCAAGGTAACCACAAAACAAAAACAAAAGATAGATCCAGAAACAGTAAAGAGAAAGGAATCAAAGCATATCACTACAGAAAATCATTAATTCACAAAGGAAGGCAGCAAGAGAGGAAGAAAGGAGCAAGGAACTACAAAACAAGCTAGGAAACAATAAGATGGCAAAATAAGTCCTTACACATCAATAATTACTCTAAAGGAAAATGGATTGAATTCCCCAAAGGAGATAGAATGGCTGGATGGATTTTAAAAAGAAAGAAAGAACAAACAAATGAATGAACCCAACTGTATTCTGTCTACAAGAGACTCACTTCAGCTTTAAGGACACATGTAGTCTCAAAGTGAAGGTATGGAAAAAGATAGTTCATGCAAGCAGAAGTTAAGAAGAAGAAGAAGAAGAAGAAGAAGAAGAAGAAGAAGAAGAAGAAGAAGAAGAAGAAGGGGAGTAGGGTGGGGTGTTTGGATAGCTCAGTCAGTTAAACGTCCAACTCTTGATTTCAGCTCGGGTCATGATCTCAGGGTCATGATGTCAAGCCCTTTGCCAGGCTCTGCACTGTGAAGCCTACTTAGGATTCTCTTTCTCCCTCTCCTTCTGCTCCTCCCCCTACTCTTGCTCTCATGCACACAGGCTCTCTCTTAAAAAAAAAAAAAAATGAGGAGCCAGGTAACTTTATTACCTTTACTTCTATCAGACAAAATAGACTTAAAATCAAAAACAGTAATAAGAGACAAAGAAGATCGTTATATAATGATAAAGGACTCATTTATGAAGAAGATATAACAATCATAAATATATATGCACCCAATATTGTAGCACCCAAATATATTAAGCAAACACTAATAGATATGAAGGGAGAAAGAGACCACAGTACAAAGATAAGAATCTACTGCAATATCTCACTTTCAACAACAGGTAGACTGTCCAGACAGAAAATCAACAAGGAAACATTATTAGACTTGACCACACTTTAGACCAAGTGGACCTAATTGACATCTACAGAACATTCCATCCAACAGCAGAACACACATTCTTCTCAAGTGCACACAAACATTTTATGAGGCACATTTCTACACACTGGCAATACAGAGGTGAAAGTGAGAATAAGACTCCTGTTCTTGAGGAGCTCACATTTAGGGCAGAAGTCAAGCCATAATTTTAGAGAGTATTAACCATTCTCAATAAAAGAATGTATGTCCTAGAAAGGAGTACTAGAGAAAGCATAAGAAACAGCATCCTGGGAAATGTTTTATGTCAAAATTGGGAAAGGTGGATGAAATTAAGGCAAGAGAGGTAGAAATTGGGGGGCAGGTATAGATAATAATCTTGATACCTTATACCTATAACCTTCTCCAGAGGCTTGCCCTTGGACAAATTAGAGTTACTTTGCTTGGATATGCACCTTAGGCAGGGACAAGAAATACCTGACCCACTCGACCCAAATGCAGACAGTGCCTACCCCAAGCTGGGCCAGCACATCTATCCTGCATGCCTGGTGAAAGCCACACCTGAGATGGAGTGACATTCTCAAAGCCACGTTGTAATCTGTGCTGGGAACTGGGATGGAGCTACAAACGGAGTATTTCTAGGGCCCCAGAATGCCTGGATCCTGCCCACACAATCACCCCTCTTTCCTACGGAGGTCCTAAAAGATAGACCTACTAGAAAGAGTGGCCATCTCAGAGACAAAATTCTATTATTAGCTAGGCCAGCAACCAGCAATTGAATTCAACATTCCCTGTTAAAGATGAATTTAAAATGCAAGTTACAAAGAAATCAAGCGCAGCCTCTAGCTCACAAAAAAAAAAAAAAAAAAAATCCACATCCAAATTTTAACTTCTCCCTCTTGCCTCTTCCACATATAAGGAGCAAAAATGTGGGACTGGCACCATGTTAAACATGGCCTCATTGATACTGGTTTTCTAAATGAAAGCAATAAAATTTATGAATGAAGTTGCCTGCCAGCCTTTCCTATTTGGTACAGCTGTTCTGTCTGATACAGTAGCTATTAGCAACATGAGGATATTTAAATTTAAACTTAAATTAATTAAAATTAAAAATTCAACTCTTCAGTCTCACCAGCCACCACTCCAAGTACTCAATAGCCACTCGTGACCAGTGACCACCATATTGGACAATGCAGATGCAGAGCATTTCCATCTTTGCAGAAAGTCCCATTGCATAAGGCTAACCATAAGGAAGCAAGAGGACAAGAAATAAAAGGAAAATCTGTCTCAGAGTAAGGCAGGGCAGTTTACCCAGCCAGCCTCTAGGGGCAAAAAGGAAGCTGGAAAAACAGACAGGAAAACTGATCTATACCCTTCAATACACAGTAAACCCACTCAGTAATGAGCCAGCCTAGTCTGTGCTTCAGGATCCAACCATAAATGCATATCACCCCCTCACAGAGAAACAGAGGTGGGACCAGGGGCAAAGGATCCTCTCCGTTTTCATGGTATGCATATGAGACTCCTATTAATCAAAGCGGTACTTTTTTTTAAATGATATGATTTATCATGAGAAAGAAGTTCACTTGCCATTCAGAATAACTATGATTCATAGAGAAGGACTGAATAAACCAGTTAGCTTTAGGTACTCACCCTTGGACCAGTCTCTCTTGGGAGTTGGACAAATATGGCTGCCTAAAGGGTGGCTGGGTGATTGGAGCATGAGTGCTACTCACAGAAGTCCCACTACGCTGATCACATATCCCTCATTTCATTTCTCATTTTGTTTAACCAAAATTGCCTTGCTTGTTCCTGGTCTTTGAGATTTGAGAGGGCAAGGATCCTGTTTCCTCCACTGCCTCACAGTTGGTTCTCACGTCTCAATAACTGAATGGTGGTAAATGACATTTATGAAATCCTACCAAGGGCCTGGGACAAGCCGTGTGCTCCATATGCATTAACTCATTTAAGCATTATAGCAACCTTATGTGGTGGATTTTATTTCCCTTATTTTTCAGATAAAGAAACTGTGTCTTATCAAAATAAAATAACTTGCTCAAGGTCACAACCAGTAAGTGCTTGTTGTGGAATTCAGACTCCCATCTATATGTAACAGATCAACATGCTTGTACCATCCATGCTGCAGAACATGGGTGAGCAGAGAAGTCAGGGGTGGAATATGTGGAGAAAGACACCAACGATGCCCACTTGACACATCCAAGGTCACACAGCTTGTCGACTGTGAGACTAGAATTTGAATTGATGTCTATGGAAGTCAAAAGTGTGTTCTCTTTCCAATAATTGGGACAGTGTGTGTGGAGGACCAAGGTGAGTCCCTGACCATGGTAACAGCTCAACTAACTTCAGCTGCTGTTACTGTATTCTACACCGTGTTGTTAGAAGGGTCTGTCCCTAGTCAATAGTCATCTGGCCCAATGGCAAAGAATCCACCCAAAGATCCATGGGATTGAAAAGAACCAGCTGTGGGGCACCTGGGTGGCTCAGTGGTTGAGCGTCCGCCTTTGGCTTGGGTTGTGATCCTGGAGTCTTGGGATCAAATCCCACATCAGGCGTCCCAGAGGGAGCCTGCTTCTTCCTCTGCCTATGTCTCTGCCTCTCTGTGTGTGTCTCTCACGAATAAATAAAATCTTAAAAAACAAAAAACAGAAAAAAAAACAAAGAAAAGAAAAGATCCAGTTGTGAGGATTCCAGATGATTTCCATGCCGTGAGTCCTCCCTCTGTAACTCACATAAAAGCCTGGCAGTCACCTTCTATTTCTCAGAACAGAATCTGCTGGGAACTGGGAGATTAATCAGACTTCATTAATTCTGCAAAATAAACGATGGCATGTTTACCCTTGCACTCAAAGGCATTATCATCAATCACCAAAATCAAAGCTCACCTGTCTGAGCAGAGGTGCAGTGTGCACGAGAGCCCCAGGAGCAGGTCACAACATCAACAGCTTCCCGATGCCTTCATTTCTTTTTGAGCCTTCCTGGAACCAGCAGGACCAGCTGTGCAGTACTCCAGTTTGATCATTAACAGTCATGAACATTAACCCAATAGTTTGGAAGGGGCTCTAGTGTGGTGTATTTTTGCTCCCAATAAGTAGAGACTTAAGCTACATTCAGAGGAGATTAGAAGTTTGAGGGACACTGATTTGTTTTTTCAAGCCATAGCTTCTTAAGTCAAAGCCTAAATAGGCCTGAGAGATCCAGAAAGGATTAGTAATGTGTGTTCAAGGTCACATAAGTCATTCACGGCAGATCTAGGACCAGAACTCAGGACTCCTGATTCTTAGTCTACTGCTCTTTCCACACCAATGCTTCTGTCTAAGGGCTTCAGGTTGATTAGAATACACTCAAAAATATTTACTTCTACCTAGGAAGAATATATTGCCTACCTTGTTCTTGTCCAGGTGATTTCCTTTGGCTGTTAAGTGGAAGCAGAACCTACTGCAAGCAGGGGATAAATGTGCTTGAGCAGTGAGGTATGCTCTGCGTTCCAGAGAAGACACTACCTAGATGAGTCCCCAGGGCCAAGGAAGAGGAGAGGCTCATGGAGCAGACCCAGATTCAGACTGCAGTTTATATGGACCTGGTCCTGCCCCATCTAGGTCAGCTGGGCCCCTGCTGATGCATAGACGCAGGAGCGTATAAATGCCTGTCTCTGAGATCTTTGTGGCTGCATATAATGCAATTGTAGTTGACGGATTCAAGTCCCATCCTGCAAACAAATGTACAATTCCCAGGATGCAAAATGATGCGTGAAAAGAAGCCTAGGCTAAGGAAGAGTTTGAGTATTGGTTTGGGCGTTTAGTTACTTTAGGATCTCAGGAAAAATCATTAAAATTCTCTGAGACTCGATTTCCTAAGCTCTGAAATGAAATAATATCTAGCTATAGGGGTTTGTTTATGGACTGAATCATGTTCCCCAAAAATCACATGTTGAAGCCTTAACCTCCAGTGTGGCTATACTTGGAGGGAGATGGGGCCTAAAAGGAGGTGATTAAGGTTAAAGGAGACTTTAAGGGTGGCATCCTAATCCTATAGGGCTAACATCTTTATAAGAAGAGATACCAGAGCATTCTCACTCCTCCTCCTCCTCTTTCCCCTGCTCTCATTCTCTCCAGCCCTGTGAGCACACAGTAAGAAGGTAAGAAGGCTGGAAGAGCTTCTCACAGGAATCCACCCTTGCTGATCTTGGATTTCCAGTCTCCAGAATCATAAGAAATAAATTTCTGTTGTTCAAACCACCCACTCTGTGGTATTTTATTATAGCAGCCCAAGCAGACTGATACAGAGGACAAGCAGAACTTCAGAATTTTACATCAACTGCCTAGCATATAGCGGGCTTTAAGTCTCAAACCTCTAGCTGGAGAGTTGAGAGAAGGTCAGTTGTAACTACACTGAAAATCTGTGTGTCGGAAATGTATCCTCCTCCTGTGTGGTCGTAAAACCCTCAGTTTTAGGCTATGCCCAAAATAAGAACACTCAAAATAAAAAACTATATTTTCCAGATTTCTTTCAGCCACTGTGATTCAGCTATTTGCCCAAGAAGATGTCAGTGGAAGTGTCATGTACAATATCTGAGACGTGTCCTTAAAAAGAGAGGGGACACCCCCTCCCTTCCTCATTTACTGTATTGGCTTGAATGTGCCCTTGATGGCTGGAGCGCAGGCAATCATTTTGGAGTAGAAAACCACATCCCATTTAACGCAGAAAGCAGAGAGGAGCCCACGTTCTGACATCTTGGTGCCAACCTTGGACCACCTACCTGTGAACTTCTTTATATAAGAGAAAAAAAATAAACTAACTTGATTTGGCCACTTGTTATTTAGGGCAGCTCTACCCAGCATCACTTGGGAGCTTGCTAGAAATGCAAATTCTCAGTCCCCACTACAGACCAACCAAATTGCAATCTCTTGGGCCCAGGACTCTGTGTTTTAACAAGCTCTCCAGGTGATTCTTGTGCTCTCTAAAACTTCAGAGACATTGATTTAGAGTTTTCCAGCACATACAGCTAACCTGATAACTGATAGAGTAGTCCTAAATTGCAGGTTTTGTCAAGGATTGGTGAAGGCTTAAAAGGCAGATGATATAAAGCCAGGAAGGATGGCAAAGCCAGTAACTGACAGTGTCAAGATTTAGAATGATTTTGACAAAGTGGAATGCTGGACCAAAGCCAAGAAGATGAAATGTAATGGGGATATATAAAGAGCAAATCAAAATGTTATTTTTTATTGAGGGAAATATAAAATGTTCTTCTGTTTGACTTCTTAAATTAAAAAGAAGGAATGTAGAATTACATATTTTACAATATAGCAAATAATGCTATAAATCAATGTCAATTAGGACTAGTGAAGGGAACAAGGGAAGGAGAGACCGGGAAACGGAAGAACATAGAACACAAAGGAATAAAGAGACATAGAGTCAAGGACAGGGAGGGTGAGAACTGAGGTCCCTCCCCAGTCTCACTCTGTGGATCCTGAGATGACCTTCGCAGCTGGAGGCAATCATCATAATTAGCTAGATTATGTTGAAACTTACTACGTGCCAGCCGCTGTACTGTGTGTGTTATGCAAATTTATTCTCTTGGGAACTCTGTGAGGTAAGATCTATTATTATCATTGTTTTTCAGATGCAGACTGAAAGCAGAGAGAGGTTGAGGAAGTCTCCCAAGGCCACACAGCCTAACACAAGGTAGATGCGGGACATGAACCTAGGTGACGAGGGTTCAGGGCTGTGACCCTGGGCTGTTCTGGTGTACTCTACCCTTGGCTGCTGCCCTACTCTTGTGACTGACTGATTAATTTCTACTGATTGAAACCCTGCCATAAAAATAAGGAAATCCACTACCTCACAGAACTGTAGGTCCAGAGGTAGGGTGGGATCCAGGAGTGGGATAATTATCAGCTCAAAGATGTCATGGCAGAGTCCATTTTTTTCCATTCCTGTGTGCTACTGTCCTCAGCATCTGGCTTCCTCCTATAGCTGGATCTTCTCATAGTGCCATGATGGCAACCAACAGTCTTGAAGCTGTGTGCTTTCTTTTTCATGGCCAGCAAGGAAGAGAAATCTTTGTTCCCAACATGGAATATTCTGGAATATATATCCTTTAATGCAGTTTTATTGTACCAATGTAGGCAGATGACCATTCTTTGACAATAGGGGTTATCAATAGGAATGCTATGGATTCATTGTGATTGGGGACTTGGGACCCACCCTAGAGTTAGGAATAGGCCCAACCAAAACAGGACTCTACAGTATCCGGGACAAATGGGCTCTACTATTTGTTGTGATTCCCTCTCCTTTTTCTTCTAAAGCAAATCAAGTTTCCTCTTCTGTTTGAATCCTAGCAAAATAATAAAATAATGAGAAAATCAAAACATTTGCTAGAAAGCAACTTGGATATAAAACCATAAGCCCCTCTTTCCAACTCTTCAACAGCCCTCCTAAATGTCATATTTTGGGGCAGAAACCCTCATACTCTCCCCTGACAGGTGTAACTATGTTCAGCAAGGAGGGGCCAGGACGTGGCGGTGGTAGCAGGTGCTCTAGGAGGGAGGAGGTATCCAGCATTTACCAAAGGTCTAGGTGTCAAGATGGATGTGTTGTGCTGAATTTTTTAATTTTAATCCTTACAAGGAGATAATATTATCCCCATTTGATAGATGAGAGAACTGAGGCCTAGAACCTTTGTGCATCTGTTCATGGTCATTTGGCTAGTCAAGTGGTAAAGGTGGATTTCAAGCTCCAGTCTATCAGATTCTACAGCACAAGTTCTTCCCACCATGCCACAAGACCCAATTCAGAATCTTCTCCATTTACTGAAATTATTAGCATTGAACTTTTTAACTGAGCTTCCTTGGCTACTTCCATCTGCTCTCTGGCTCACATTGGTTGTAAGAACTACTCTCAGTTTATAGCAGACTTTATACAAACTTCTCTTTATTGAACACTTACTGTGTTCAACGAGCCAAGAACTACGCTAGCTGCTTTGTGTTACAATCTCAGTTTGTCTTGCCAATAACCCCATGATGCAGTTTATTACGCAGAATGCTTTTAGTTGCCAGGAGTAGAATCCTGAACCAAACGTCATGTACCAATGGCTTACATCTACAATTCTCTTCTAGTTATAACTGTCTCTAGGCTTAACTGTGGGTATCTTGAATTTATCTGGCTTCAATAGAAGAACCATATTTGCAATCTCTTTTCCCTGTGCCGTTTTGTCCATTTGAAAAGATTTAAATGGTACCCACTCAATCAAGTCAGAGGTTTTATTTTTTTTAAGATTTTATTTATTTATTCATGAGAGTCAGAGAGAGAGGCAGAGACACAGGCAGAGGGAGAAGCAGGCTCCAGGAAGGGAGCCCGACGTGGGACTAGATCCCAGGTCTCCAGGATCACGTCCTGGGCTGAAGGCAGCACTAAACCGCTGAACCACCGGGGCTGCCCCAAGTCAGAGGTTTTAATGGAGGGATCATACCTTCTATTGGTCCTCACCATAAGGCTGGATTTTAATCAGACTCTGTCACTTAAAGACCTCAGTTTTATCTTTTATTGTTTGGGAATCAGAATCAAGAATATTCCGTAGTCCTGTGAGTCCTCAAATTTCTGGGTATTTCAAAAAAAAAAAAAAATTTCTGGGTATTTCTATTCCCTCTGAGCTCTCCAGATGGACAATTCTTTCCTAAACTCAACTCTCTTATAGCACCATAGGTGTGTAACATACTGTTTCAAAACTTCTTTGCCTAAACCACAAGCTCATTCAGTACATGTCTGTCTCCCCAGTGATTACTGGTGACACTTTTACCAACGTTTCACCATGAGATAAAGTGAGGTGCTGTGTTTTCCACCTTTCAATGACATACTACTCCTACTCCTAAACTCCAGAGGTAATGCCCCTTTAATTTAGGTTTTCTGCTATGGCAGCACTTCCGTTATAAATCTCAATTGCTGTATCAATCAGCCAAGCCCGAGTAACTGCAGAAGCAACAAGCAAGCCACAAATCTTTACAATAGGAATGATTATTCCTTGTTTATGCCCATGTCCTCTGTAGGTGGGCTGTGCTTTTCTGCTCCATGTCTTCTTTATTCTAGGACTCAGATTGAACACAAAGACACTTCCTGGGACATGCCAACCTGGGGCCAAGGAAGAAGAAAAATCGGGCACATGTTCCTCTGCTTAGAAGTGGTACATGTACTTCTGCTCACATCCCATTCATGCAAACAAGTCATGTAGTCAAGCCTGACTTCAATGGGTGAAAATTATTCTCCTGGCACAGGAGAAGATATCATCAAGACCCACTGTAAAGACAGTAGATGTTTTTGAGCAAATAATACAACCTACCCTGCAGTGTGCCAGTAAGTGTTTAATGGTTTTTGGAGAATAAAAGCTCTAATGTGTGGCTTTTGCCAATTTCTGTGGTGTAAATACTCCCACAATGGTGAATTTCAAGCTACCAGTGTCACTGAATGCAGAGTAAGAAGAGGTGTGTGTAGTCAGCTCTCAGGTGCAGTGTGAGCAGGCTACAGGATGGCACTAAAGCTACCTCCACTTAAAATCAGCTACTAAACATAAATTGAGTCATACCTGTTCCACAATTAGATTATGAAACCCTGTTGTGAGCTGCAGGAAGGGAGGCAAGGGAGAGGAATATCATTTGACTCAGCACAAACCTGAATGGAACCTAAATTAAGGATTTTCAGTACGGCTGAGGACTTAGTCCACTCTTCACGTTATTTGCTATTTCTCTATTAATTGGTAAATTCAAGTGGAGAGTAAGAATGTGTGATCGAAATAAGAATCATCTCTTGTGTCTATAAATAAGATTCAGCCCCAGGTTCCTCCTTTGCAGAAATTCTTATTAAGGACTTGGCTCTCCTCCAAAAAAATAAGGCAGAGATCATTCAAAACTCTTTCATTCCAAATTACCGCTGATAGGAACTGCTTGGTGAGTATATCTCTCTATTTTTATATGTGCCTACAATTTTCCAGTAAAAAGTTTGTTTAAAATGTCTCTGAACTTGGAATTAGCTCTAAGTTGTTGTTCCTTTCCAAAGATACTTTTTAAGTACATTGGCATCACCACTGTGGTGCCATTGAGCAAGTTGCTTACGTGTTCTGAATTTGTTTCCCAATCTATAAGATGGAATAATGACTCCTACCTTGTAAGACTGTTATAAGCTGAAATATCTGGCATTCATAAAGCACCTAAAAGAGTACCTTGTACGTGGCGGTCACTCAATAAATAATTATTATCATGTATTACTAAGAATACTGATAAGCATTCCCATAATTATTATTGAGGCATGGGACAAGAGAGTTTGAGTCATTATTTAAAATAGGGCAGGCCTTAATTCTGTAGCCTCAGAGTACCTGGCAGGAGTAATTTGGCTGTTGATTTTGAGTGTTATCTGACAGGAATGGCTTCTGTAGTTCCTATGGAGGCATGGATACTATTGTAATTTAACAGAACTCACCTCTCTAGTTCTTAGTGCATTATGTCTATTGGCTTTGAGCTTGGCCCAAATCATCAACAGAAAGACTGAATGGTTTCCTCAGGGCAAAATCTTGACCTAAAAGGGTGGATTCTGAACCCCATTTCCAGAGAGAATGGAAAGCTCACTCAACCATGTTGCAGCCTTTCATACTGATTCTGACATAAAATACCAAAAGGAAATCCTACCTCCAACTCCACAATAACTCTGAGAAGCTGGGATCCCTGGGTGGCGCAGCGGTTTGGCGCCTGCCTTTGGCCCAGGGCGCGATCCTGGAGACCCGGGATCGAATCCCACATCAGGCTCCTGGTGCATGGAGCCTGCTTCTCCCTCTGCCTGTGTCTCTGCCTCTCTCTCTCTCTCTGTAACTATCATAAATAAATAAAAAAATTTAAAAAAAAATAACTCTGAGAAGCTGAAGGGTCATTCAAACACAGATGGCTGGCATGCTATATAAGGTCATAGGACAGACCTCTGGAGAGATTGCAATTCATAGAAAGAACAACCCAGATTAGTTGACCATAGAGTTGAGGGTCCATTTCTGGGTTCTCTATTCTGTTCCATTGATCTCTGTTTTATGCCGGTACCATATTATCTTGATGGTTACAGCTTTATAATGCAGGCTGAAGTCCAGAATTGTGATGACTCCAGCTTTGGTTTTCTTTTTCAACATTCCTCTGGCTATTGGGGGGTTCCCTACAAATTTTAGGATTGTTTGTTCCAGCTCTATGAGAAATGTTGGTGGTATCTTGATAGAGATTGCATTGAATGCATAGGTTGCTTTAGGTAGCATAGGATTTTAACAACATTTATTCTTCTAATAAATTCCACAAGCATGGAATGTTTCTCCATTTCTTTGTGTCTTCCTCAATTTCTTTCATAAGTGTTCTACAGTTTTCAGAATATAGATCCTTTACCTCTTTAGTTAGGTTTAATCCTAGGTATCTTATGGTTTTGATGCAATTGTAAATGGGATTAATTCCTTGATTTCTCTTTCTTCTGTTTCATTGTTGGTATATAGAAATGCAACTTGACTTCTGTGTATTGATTTTATATCTTGCCACTTCACTGAATTCCTATATGAGTTCTAGAAATTTTTGAGTAGTTATTTGGGTTTTCTACATAGAATATCATGTCACCTGTGAAGAGTGAAATTTTGACTTCTTTGCCTTTTATTTGTTTTTGTTGTCTGATTGGTGAGGCTAGGCCTTCCAGTACTATGTTAAATAATAGTGGTGAGAGTGGACCTCCTTGTTTTGTTCCTGATCTCAGGGGAAAAGCTCTCAGCTTTTTACCATTGATATGATGTTAGCTGTGGGTTTTTATTTAAGGCCTTTATTATATTGAGGTATGTTCCTTCTATCCCTACACTACAGAGTTTTTATCAGATGGAACTAGAGGGTATTATGCTAAGCAAAATAAGTCAGAGAAAGACAAATATCATATGATTTCATTCATATATGGAATTCAACAAACAAAACAGATGAACAAAGGGAAAGGAAGGAAAAATAAAATAAGACCAAAAAAACAGAGAGGGAGACAAACCATGAGAGACTCTAAACTCTAGGAAACAAACTGAGGGTTGCTGGCGGGGGGGGGGGTGGGGGGGGGGATGGGGTAACTGGGTAATGAGCATTATGGAGGACCCGTGATGTGATGAGCACCGGGTGTTCTACGCAACTGATGAATCACTACCTCTGAAACTAATAATATGCTATATGTTAATTAAATTGAATTCAAATTAAAAAATTAAAAAACATGAGAGAAAAAAAAGAAAGAACAGCCCACCACCTTTCTGGGGTCAATTCATTCATTCTTCCTGAGTTGTTGTAAATAGTCAAGATGATTAGTTCAGACTTATTCATGCCTCTCAACTTAAAAATTAATGATGAGAAAGATGCTGATAATGATAATAATAAAAACGGTGCGTGGCGCAAGTTGCCTGGGAGTCTGCATCCTACTCTTCTGCAGTGTTTGTGTGTGTGTGTGTGTGTGTGAGAGAGAGAGAGAGAGAGAGAGAGTCTATGTATGTATATGTGTATTGGTTCCTCCCAAGTGACTTTTTTAAGAAGCAATTATTAGCTTGTAGAATTTCACATAGCCATGTTCCAGCAGTGACAGTCACACATAGTAAAGCCACCAAAGCCTTAGAAGCAATTTAATAAAGACTCCTGAAGACAGAGCTTCACTTAATTGGGTGTTTCAAAATTAAGAATTTAATGCTATTTGTATGCTCCACGAATGTGGAGTACAAATATGGTCATATTATTTACCTTTCCAATTTAGTCATTGAGTAATGCTTGCTGCTGTAATAAATAAACCCCTAAATTTTCATTTAATTCTTGCTTATGTAACAGTTTCTAGTTGAAATGTTTCTAGGTGGAGATCAGCTCTTCTCCGTAGAGTGATCCAGTGATCCAAGCCTGATTACACTCTGTTTCCTACACTATGGACATATCCTACGAAAAAGTCAGTTTCCCTGGTGCTCGTAAGAGACCCTTAAAGCATCCAGCTTAACTTTCTGGTGCCTCTTCTGATAGTCTTAGGGAGAAAAAAAGGACAAGACAAGAAAGAAATATATGAAAGCTTTACATTCACTAGGACATCCTACTATATTGAATTGTTTGAAATAGATGAACCAGATGTCATCTCCAGGTTTTAGTGGATGAGTGGCTATGAATTAAAGCTAATTTGGAGAATGCCTTCATATGTAAAATGGCACAAATAAACTGAAAAACAGCATAAGATTTTATTTTTTAAGGAATCAGTTAATAGTTTTCCTAAAGTATACAATTCGTGTTCAATGATTTGTTGATTCCAGGTTTTTGAGTCATGCCTGGAACTTAGATGCTTCAATTGTTGTTTATTAGAATAAATAAATGAATGGTAGTGATATTTATCTAATAAGCACTTTGAAATATGCCCACATCTTTAGACATAACTTTGTACAATAAAATTCATTGAAATTTTTGAGATGAACCTATAGGCATTAAACAAATATTTATTTGCATGATCAAAGATAGAATCAGGATACCATCAATTACCAAAGTAGACAGAAAGGTGCCTCATACATGTCACTCAGGATAGCTATATATGTTTATGCAGGTTGAACACAGCCCCAGAGGATGTCACTCACATAGACTCCTGTGTTAATATCTCCCCCTAGGTTTGCGCAATGCAGATTGTGCACGCAGCCTGTAACTCCCATGGACCAGTTTTAACAAGCTCTGAGGATGGAACTACTGATTCACCTTGTTCAGGACTGATACAGCTGGTCTGGCTAGATGGGGAGAAAGGGGCTCTCACTTCCCCCCTTTCTTCTCATTCACCACCTCCCCTCCAAGCTGCAGTTGACCTTCCCAGATAGGGGAGGGTGCCCTCCAGCCAAGGCTGTGCCTGTAGCTCTGCTAGAGCCCCACTCAGACTCCAGGGACCTCTCAGTAATCTTGGAGCAAGAGAGTCCCTCAGAATAGGAACTGAATGTTCTTCTCCTCTTCGTAATGAGGCACGGACACAAACACACAATGGCTTTTTCTTCTAACCCAACTTTGTGGATCGCCATTTATATAAGATTTATTTATTTATTTGAAAAAGAGAGAGAGAGTGGCAGGGAGGGGGGAGGGAGAGGAAGAGAAAGTCTTAAGCAAACTCTGTGCTGAGCATGGAGCCTGATGCCTATACAAGGTTCCATCTCACAACCTTGAGATCATGACCTGAGGTGAAACCAAGAGTCAGATGCATGACTGACTGGGCCACCCCAGCACCCTAAGATTACCTTTTAAGTACAGAGATTCACCTTAGCTGTTCATGAACTTACAATGCTACTAATCCAAAGATGTTTTCATTTTCCAAATATCTCCAAAAAGCCCTCAGCTGGGTCCTTCATATCCCAAAGGCCAACTTTACACACCTTATCCTTACATGCTCAACATCTGTATGCTAAAACTATGTAGTTTTTATTTTGGTTATGGAAAAATTGGTCTGAAAAACAAAGAAAAAGGAAAAATACAGCCCTTCCATTTAGGTTGACTTGTGCATTCCCCATATGTAATGTAGTCACATTTCTTCCTGTTGGAACAAAGGGAGCACCAATTTCTCTGATAAAAGTAAGAGCCTTTGGTCATGACAAGATAGGTGTGATAAGGAAGGGCAAAAGTCCCAGCAGCACCATCACCATCACATCCACAGCAGCAGAATGCCTTCCGTAATAGTCTATTTCCAAATTAGATGAACTGGCCACCAAATCCTGGCCTGGCCAGGATTGGCTAATAGTGTGACCTTGGTCCAGCCGCTTCCTCTCCTGAAGTTTGGGCTTCTTAATCTGCAGAATGTAGATAACATTCTACTAAACAGGATTGCTGGGAGATTAACTGAAGGAATAAAAGGAAAACATTAAGTTTAGTCTCTGATTAGTGGTTGGTTTTTAATGTCTCATTACTACCCATATTTTTAATACTTACCATTTGTGTAATAATGGACATGGTTTTGTGAAGGCTCAAAGACATGTAATAGCTTTCTCCCTCATGGAGCTTATAATACATACGTTCATTGGTTCAATAAGCATTTTTTTTTTTAAGATTTACTTATTTATTTATTGGAGAGATAGAGAGAGCTCATGTGGCAGGAGGGGCAGAAAGAGAGAGAGAGAATCTCCAGCAGACTTCCAGCTGAGTGTGGAGCCTGATGCAGGACTCAATCCTACAACTGAGATCATGACCAGAGCTCAAACCATGGGTCGATGGCTTAACCGGCTGAACCACACAGATGTCCTGGTTCAATAAGCAATTATTGAGCATCTATTATGTGTCAGGCACCCCGGTGGGTGTTAGAATAACCTACATAAGGTAAGTCAAGGCCCCTGCCCTAAAGTGGCTCACGTTGTAGCAAGAAGATAAGACGTGACAATATATACATACAGTATATTTACAAACTGAATTGAAAAGAGCTACCCCGGGGGTGTGCGGCATGGCTGTTTTCCCAGGCCTGGAAAGCATAAAAGAGATTAGCCTGGTGGAGGGGCCTGAGCAGAGAATTCTAGGCCCGTGATCCTGTGTGCACAACGAACATGACAGGTATGAGAAGTTGGCGAGTTTTCAAAGTCTGCAGAATTCCTGCAGAGGTAGTGGGAGACACGGCTGAAGAAGCTGGTTGGGGATGAAGCACAAAAAGCCACCGAAGAAGTGGTCTCTTTCCTGAAGAGGCAAAGAGGAGCCAAAGAGACAGTTAAACTACTGGAGGAACGTGCTCAATTTTCTACCCTTTGGAAAAGTCTCTCTGCAGTCTGGGGTAGGGGGGAAGCGGGGCTGGATGAGCCCAAGACAAAGTGAAAAGTCCAGTTCCATTTTCAACCAGATGAGAGAGATGAGGACTCCCACAAAGGCAGTGGCTGAGGCAGTGGGGTACCTCCGTGCCTACCACCCCACTCAGGAGGAGGATCACGGGGTACAAAATGGACAGAATGGGGATGGGGACAACCTGAGAATGATTCAGGCTATGAGAGTTTGGCCGCACCTCGAACATGATCAGGAATAGGAAGACTGGGCTTGGTGAGGATTTAACACATAGTGAGTAAAATAGCATGTCAAGAGAACTATGCTACGTCCGAAACACCACTGGGCTTTAGGTTATTGTGCCAAATTAGACAAAGGAACAAATGCTGCCATTTCAGACTAGACAATGTTTGATCTCTTTTTCAAGATTCCTCTTTGCATAATTTTTCCACTTTTCTGGGACCAACTTCACTGATACCGGTTGGAGTAATTTGCCTATTATCCTTAAGAGCTGAAAATCTCTCATTTGAGGCCCACAAGAGCAGCTATTAAGACACTATGACCTCTTCTTCCCTACATTTCCTACTTCTCACTCTGCTCAGTATCTTGTGCTACTGCCAAAGCCTTCTTTCATTGCATGAGTGTGACCATGTAATTTCTGGTGCATTTTAGAGTAGTCCAAGATTTATTGAGAATCCATAACTTCCCAGAAAATCTTTGGGTCTGAGTTATAAATATAAACAAGGTAAAGTCTGCCCCCAAGAACTTTATGAAATAGACAGGGAGTCTGCTCAGCCATTCAATAGCTAGTTGATCAGTAGTGTTTTCGTACTAAGGGAGACGCTGGAAATGCGAAGTGGAACTCGACACGATTCCTGTCATTAAAGAGTTTTACGTCTGATGGGGAAGGCGAATAAATCAAGCCTTAAAGGAATGGGTGATAAGTGATATATTAGGCCATAAGATGCCTTGGGAGCAAGGAATAGGAACAGCCAACCCATATCTAGATGTTCAGAGAAGCTTTCTGTATGTGACACGTACATAAATCACAGAATGCAAAGTCTACTAGGAATAGTGTCCAGAGCGAGGGAGGTATAAACCAACTGCACTGGAAAACGGACTAATTCATTCCAACTGAGTAGATCCAGAAGGAGTTTTTGGAAGAGACTACATTTTAGTTGCAACTCGATAGGGTCAAGTAAATTAATTCCTACCAACAAAGTGGGAAGCATAAGGGCACGTTTGGGAAGCAGGGTGATGTCCTTTACTCAGATCAGGTTTGGGGCTCTAAGACAGAAGGAGACAGACACACACTTTTTGAAAAGGTACAGCATCAAGAATATAGTCAATAATGCTGTAACAATGTATGGTGACAGGCAGTGACTACGCTTAACGGTGAGCACCAAGTAATGTATAAAATTGCCAGTCACTGTTGTACACCTGAAGCTAATACAACATTGTATGTCAACTACACTTCAATAATAGAATGTTCAAAAGTCAACAGCAAATCTAGAGTTAAAAATACTGACACTCAAGAATTACCATGAGGCAGTAAGTGATTAAGGGCTAAGTTAGAGGGAAAGGCTGGAAGCACAAGTTAGGTCACCAGTGTGTCTCCTTGTGGGCTGGAAAGGCATCCCTGCCCACTGCGGGGACTCTGGGTCACTGATGACAGTTAACGGAGTTCATCTTTCCTCAGCTAGCGGGGAATTGTGAGGACCTGGAGCTCCTTGCTACTGCATTTACAATCTATCCTATAGAGGTAAGAAGAAATTTAGGGGCCCCCAGGGAAGTGGGGATAGCACCATTCTGGGGCTGGTTCAGATGGAAACGGAGAAGCCAAATGAGTAACCACCAAAAGTTGCACTCAGGTATCCATCCAGCCCTTCTGTCCAGCGTTGGAGACCTTTTGGGGGGAATGGGAGTGGGATCAGTGGGGGAACCAGAGGATCCACACATATCAAAGGAAGCGCTTTACGGCTTTTTCCAGAATGTTCCTCCAGTCACCCAGAGGGAAGGCCACGTAAAACAGAGTACTGAACTCGAAGCCTGGGTCTCTGCCACTCTCCGAGGTTGAACGTTCAATCTTTTTTTTTTTTTAATTTTTTTAATTTATTTATGATAGTTACAGAGAGAGAGAGAGGCAAAGACACAGGCAGAGGGAGAAGCAGACTCCGTGCACCGGGAGCCCGATGTGGGATTCGATCCCGGGTCTCCAGGATCGCGCCCTGGGCCAAAGGCAGGCGCCAAACTGCTGCGCCACCCAGGGATCCCCGAACGTTCAATCTTTTAATCTCTCCGCATAGGGGCACATGGGTGGCTCAGCGGTTGAGCACCTGCCTTTGGCTCAGGTCATGACCCCGGGGTCCTGGGGTCCTGGGATCGAGTCCCCCCCATAGGGCTCCCTGCATGGAGCCTGCTTCTCCCTCTGCATCTCTCATGAATAAATAAATAAAATTTTTGAAAAAAAAAATCTCTCTGCATCTCATGGCCCCATTGGTAAAGTCAGGAGGCTAGTGGGCACCATACTAACAGCTAAGTTTCAGGGTTGACCTAGGTCAGGTCAGGCCATTTTCCACTGTCTCTCTTTTTTTTTACAAGTACAATTGACATACAATGTCATGGCAACTTCAGGCATATAACATAGTGATGATGCTGCGCTCCCGGTGAGCGCAGTCCGCACCTGTCACCGCGCAGCTATGACAACATTGACTCCTAATATTAACTGGCGACACTCCCTATGCCGTACTCTTCACCCCCCCACCCCGAGCCTCCCGACCCCGGTGGCAGCCTTTACGAATCCCATTTTGCTTAATTAAGACTCCAGCTCAGAGTGTGTAGGACGCACGTCCGAGGTCACACAGCACGAGCTGGCGAGGCCGGCCTGCAACCCGAGGTCGCCCGACCCTGACATCACGGGCCCCGGCTCCCTCGGGCTGAATCCCGCGACCCTGGGCTCGGGTGGGGGTGGGGGGTCGCTCCGCACCTGCTGCCTAACCTCGGGCGGGCGCGGAGGGAGGGAAGGCAGCTCCTGCACCGCCGAGCATGCTCAGTCGCCCTCGGTGCATTTTCGCTCCGCCCGGGGGAGACTTTTCACGCGGCTCAGGCAGCCCGCCCCGCCCCGCCCCGCCCCGCCCTCTCAGGATTGGTCCGACTCAGCGGATGGAGGGCGGGAGGCTCCGCCCATGACCTTCCAACCCCGCCCCCTCCGGGCGCTCCGGGCGCGCGCGCTCCGAGCGTGCGTGCGTGCGTGTGAGTGAGCACGTGAGGCCCTCCCGGAACGTGCACCGAGCGGAGGGCGGGGGCGGGAGACGGGAGGCGAGGGGCGGGGCGGCCGTTGCCATGGCAGTGACGTCAGGCGTCGGGGAGCGACCCCGCCCCTTCCCCACGCGCGCGCGCGCGCGCGCGCACACGGGGCCAGGCACACGCGCGCGCACCGCCGCTCTGCCTCAGACACACTGGAGGGAAAGGTCAAACTAAAGGCGAGGGAGCGGGGAGGCCGGAGGGAGCCGCCGCCGCCGCCGCCGCCGCCGCCGCCGCCGCCGCCGCCGCGCGCCATGACGGACACGGCCGAGGCTGCCTTCTCGCCGCCGCCGCCGCCGCCGCCGCCGCGCCCCCTCCCCGCGGCGCTCCGGGCGGGCGGGCGGCCTCCCCGCGCGACCCCCGGCGCCCCCGCCCGGCCCCTCGGCGGGAGCCCGCCAGGTGAGTGCGGGGGCGGGGGGAGCGCTCAGCCCGCCGGGCCCGCGGGACCCGACGGCGCTGCGGCCCGGCCTCTGGGGGGCGTCGCGGGTCAGCCCGCCGGGGCCCCTCTCCTTTTTTTTTTTTTTCTTTTTTTTTTTTTTGGCGCCGCTGCCCCTCGGGGTCGCGCCCCCGGGCCGCTGCGGCCGCCCCGGCGTGGGGTCGGGCGGCCGGAGGCAGGTGGGCGGGCCAGGTGCGCGGGGGGCAGCTGGGAGCCTCCGGGACGCGGCCCCGCGCAGCTGCGGGCACCCTGCCCCGGGCCCCGGGCCCCCGAGCGGCGGGGCTCCCCGCAGAAGTCGGGGAAGCCAGGCGGGACGGACGGACGGACGGACGGACGGGAGGGCAGGGCCGGGCCGGGCAGGGCAGGGCGGCGCAGCCGGGAGGGGGACCCGAGCGGAACCAGCCCGCCTGCGGGGAGCCCCGGGGCACGCATGCCGGGGGGACGTTGCCGGGCCAGTGTTTGGGGTTTCGTGGCTTACGGTTATTTTAGGACGAAATGATTTAAAAAAAAAAAAAAAAAGTTACTTGGGAGAGAGAGAGGGAACTGCTTTGAGGGGTCATGAGTTCTTCCTCGGGTCTGCAGGAAATGGGTAAATCTCTCACATCACGCCCCCGCCCCCACCCCTGAATCTGGGCCCACTGGGCCTTTTTGGAATAACAAGTTCAAAACTCTGCAGCGCCGAGAGCCGGTGCCTGTGTGTCGGAGGAGTTTCAGGTGTCAGGCTCCGTGTCGGCGGGGGAAGAATGGGAGGACGCCCGAGCGAGCCCTCGGGGTGCTCCGGCCCCCCTCCCCCCCTCCCCCCCGCCTTTTTCTGCAATCAGCCCTGGAGCCCATCAAAGTGGAGTTGGGTTAGAGCTGCCAGGGTTAAGTAATCACGTTGACCCGGCGCCACCCGCCAATCAGGAGCCTCCCTGAGTGTAACTCCGACGCCTGCGACCAGCCCAGGTCTCCGCCGGTGGTGAATACCCTGTGGGTTCTGCTGGATCTTCTTTTTCTTTCTTTCTTTTTTTTCCCCTCCTCCCCTCTTTAATTTTCCGCTATTATATTGCACTTCACCCAACGTCCCAATGGATGATCCAGTGAAACTGCTCCCCCACGAAGTCACTTTTCAAATGATCAGGTGCTAGCTCTGACCTGCCTTTTTTTTGGTGGTGGGGGGGGGGGGTTGGCTCCATCTTTGGAAGTTGTTTGGACATTTCAGATGCGATAGCTTCAGATTGATAAGGGTTATTATTATTATTATTATTTTTTTTTTTTTTTGAGCGTGAAGTCCCGGCTTAAATAAACAGTATAGCGAGTGGGTAATGGGTTTTAAAGTGTAAATCTGATCCAAGATAACTTGCGGTTTGTGAAAGGTTGCAGAGTTGTGGCAGCTGGGGAAATGTCCAAAGGAGTCTTCTGTGAAGGGTAGGAGAACAGCCAGGGCACCTGGTGACTTCCACGTGAACTGGCAAGGCCCAGCTTAAGCAAACTTGCTCCTTTCTTTCTTTCTTTTTTTTTTTTTTAAGATTTATTTATTTATTCATGAGAGAGGCAGAGACACAGGCAGAGGGAGAAGCAGGCCCCATGCAGGGAGCCGGACGTGGGACTCGATCCCAGGACTCCAGGATCAGGCCCTGAGCCAAGGCAGGTGCTCAACCACTGAGCCACACAGGGATCCCCAGACTTGCTCCTTTCTTGAGCGTTTCTGACACGTGGGAGCTGCTTCTGTTGATTATGGATCTTTGGTTGTCATTTTCACAAAGTTGTGTCAACAGAAAACCCTCACTTGAAAATTGAGTGGTTGTGGCACGTACCCAGGGTACCAAAGAGTTTCGATACAAGAAGTGAAGGAGGATTATTCAGTTTGGGATCTTGTTGGTTCTTTCTGTGCAGCAGTTTTTGTACTTGACTCTGCTCTGACACCCTTTTGAGGTCTTGTTCCTATTGGCTGTTGCTGACATATTATCTGTATACAATCCCGAAATGGGCTGCTTGACTGTTAGAACTTCAAACATCATTTCCTGCGACATATAAATAATTTTTTTCAACCTTCCTTCTCTCTTTTTAAAGGGAACTGTAGAATTGGGCAAATCAGCACTTACTCAGCATGTGCCCCTCCTGTAGACCTCATTGACCTTGGTAGCATCATGGAGGTCATGTGCTCATGGAGATAAACTGTTCTTGAACAGTTTCCACCAAGTGATAAAGACACAGGAGAGAGATTTGAGATACGTGTATCTTGGTTTTTTAAAATCTTTTTTATTGGGAATTTATTGTGCTCACTGCCAAAAATAAGTCATTGATTTCTTTTTGGAGAATACATACCTTTCTATTTTGCATTAAAAAAAATCAGTTCTTTTCTCAACCTTTCTAGTATTGCTTGTGTAGTCTACCACCAATATGGTTTTCTGGGTGACATTTTTAAAGCTTGGGAAATAGGGAGAAGGGCAGTAATGCTGGGATGAATTTGGCCTTGGAAAGCAGCTGTGCTCTAAGAAATTTGATATTTACAAGTATAAGATTACAAAACAAATTAAGTAGTGGTTAGTTCTATGAGAATTCTATATTTTACAAAAAGATTTCACTAAAAGTTGCCTTTAATTCCTTTTACATGGTACTTATCAAACAGGACTTGATTTATAAAAGATCATTTGGCATACGGCAACTTAGGAATAGGTTTCTGGCATAATGTAAGTTTTATCACTATGTTCCTTGACTTGTCCCTTTCTCAAAAGTGGGGACAAAATTAATATTTATGGGCTTCTTCAGTTCGAACTTGTGCTGCTTGTATGCTACTTGCTAATGTGTTAACTGAATGGAAAGCTTGTCATCTGTTTTGTGCTGTGCCATTTAAGGAATACATTGAAACCTAATTAAAATGCCAAAATGTTATGGTCAGGTTTGTGCGAAAGCCCATCCGAGGTAGTGGAGGTAGTGTAGTTACTACTGTATCAAAAGCACCTTGTTGTGAGATACTGTTACTAGGAAGGTGGTCCCCTAGCATAGGCCGACAAGTGGTTATACCCAGACTTCAGCAAAATCAAAATAAATAGATTTGGTCTGAAGTCCACATGCAGTGAAAACCATTACCTTGAATTTTTCTCTAGGTGCAAATTATTCCTCAGAATTAAAGGCTTGATTTTCCTAAGCTGTAATTCTCTTTGGGTCACTTGTGAAAAATTCTATTTTGATAAAAGAAGGACTATGTACTCTTTAAACTTTCCAGGGAGCTTTTTTTCTTTTTGTTTGTGCAGTTGGGTTTATTTGGAATCGCAGGAGATATTGAATGAAGTACTTGGGAGAGTTTTTATTCTGAAATCATCTTGCTTTGGCCATATAAAAACAAAAAAAGGAATGTGAGTTAATGAGTAGAACTTGTTTATGGGTTAGCTCAAACTTTATGTTGGGATAGAGGGTAAAGGAAGGAACTGGGCACAAACTTTATTATGGATAATTAAGCGAATTTACTCTGCCTTATGCTGTTCATGCCTGGCTTCATAAGAGTGACACTCCTCCCCAGTTTTAGAGAAGTCTTATTTTTGGAGATGGAATTTAAAGGTTAAGAGCTAAGCATACGGGTGTATAAGCTTTCAAAGCATCAGAGTATTTGACTGCTTTAATCATTTTTGTTTTGTTTGTGTGCATTAGAAAGCAAGAAATTATTTTCCTCCTGAATGTGAGTTGAGAGCCCAACTTTAGGATAAAGGGCACAGTTTTATTCCCCTTATAGCATAATTGAATATTATAAAAATTGAGGGAACAGCTTGAATGATGCCATTGATTTCTTAGTATAGGCTCTTAGATCTCTGTTGAACGAGTAAAAATGAAGATTGAAGATGTGATACTAAAAGAAATGTTTTCAGTTTTTTTAAAAAAAATGTCAAGGTATTGTCTCAAAGGATTGCTAACTTTAGAGCATGGTGAGGTTAAAAAAAACCTCATTACTTGGATTTATCAGTAATGAGGGCATGTAATTTAAAAAAAAAAAAAAAAAACTTTAAATACATGCAAAAAAAGTAAGTAGACTATAGTGGATTTAAAATATTTGTACCAAGGGGTGCCTGAGCCGCTCAGTCGGTTGAGCATCGGACTCTTGATTTTGACTCAGGTCATGATCTCGGGAAGATGGAGCCCAACTGCATGGGCCTGGGGCCTGCTTGAGATCCTCCCCCCCCCCCCCCCGGCCCCCACCACTCTTAAAAATTCTAATTGGAATGGAAAGTTGATTTATGTTACCAGTTTCATTATTTAACTCAGTGTCACTTTAAAAATGTCATTCAATTATTCTCTTCCCAGTTTTCTTTTCCATAGAATGCATTAGTAGTGCAATGTACTTTATGTAAACTTGGGTTTTTAATATTTGCTAGACTTCTTAAGTATAAAATATTGCTTAATACTGATATGTATATGTAATCTACTATATGGGACTTTTAAAAGTTTGGACCTTATAATCTCAGAAATTTGGGCAAAAGTTTGAAAAATCAGGAAGGCCTACTGAGTTCAGAGTTACAGATGACCCTGTGAATTTTATTTTCCTCATTCTCCTTAAAGGATTGTCTTTCACTCTTGCTTGTTTATATATTTTCTAGATTCCAGCCATATACTTTTTAGTGTTGGATGATGGTACCTATACCATCAATAGAAAGTTTACTTATGAAAACTGCCCTCTGTAGTATCTTCTCCCAGCTGTTCCATCTGAGAGAGTGTTTGAAATTCACTTACTGAATGTGCTTTAATTACAAGTTATTGCTAAATAGAAAGGTTATTGCAATTTTCACAAACTAGAGGAAAATATAAATTTATCTTAAGATATTTTATAAACATTTTTATATTACTGCAGGAACAGTTAAATGCAGTATGTGTAATTTAGTATTTTTAACTATTGATGTTTTTTCTAACTCGATACATTATTTAAAGTCAGCATAGTAGGTGTGCAGTCTCATTTAAAAATATCCATCTATGGAATGTTTTTGAAGAAAACTTGGCCTTAAATGGGCAAAGGATGAAATACTTTCAAGTATGTTTTTTTATTTTTAAAAAAGCTTTTCTGTAAAATAAAGGCACTTTGTTCTTAATGACTATTTTTGAGTCCTCACACTTGGATGTTTGAAAGAAGTGGAGATGAGCAATTTATTAAACTCTTTTCATAAAATGCAATAATTTAATTGGAAAAAAAACTTAATTGGAGCATGTGATATTACTTAAATTTGCTATAATCAGAGAGTTGTCTTTATCCTAAACAAATTTAAAGAAGAATAGTTAGCTATTTTGGCAAATTTAGGTAGTGTAGCTGTGCCCAGAAATGATCAGTGTTGGACTAAGTTTACAATATCATATGGAAATGTTATTTCCCTTATAAAGACATTAATATTGTGTCTGTTTAAGGACTCTTTCTTAAATATGCCTATAAATAAAGATATTATATGTGTTGGTCAAATGATGTATTGAAGAATTTAATTTATATCCTATGCTTCTCTTCCCTCTTCCTCCTTTTAATAATTGTCAATAGTTGGCTTTTAGCCGCATACTATGGAGGGAACTTTTAATGCTTGAAAGAGTAGCCCAGGATAGTGGTGATTTTTTTCTAGTGTCTTATCCAATGGAGAAAAGTGAGATTGTTCTGTAATACTTAATATATGTTAAGTACTGTTTTGAAAATTTGTTTCAAATCGGGCTACGATTTAAAAAGGGGAAAATACTTTAAAAATTCTTGAGATTATTTAAGTGGTTATATACCCCTTCCCATTCTTCCCTGAATATTACTGCAAGGAATGGAGAGGATAAAGATAAAGAGAAGCATTGTAGGGGTTAGATTAGTTGTATAAAGGGAATATACTTGTTTGTTAAGTTAATCGTTGTATACCTTTTCTTCAGATTGTAACCTTGCTTTTTTTATTAGCACTTCTGACTGTGAAGACTCAAGAATAGCGAACTGCCAGGAGAAGCATATGGAAATCTTTAATCAGTTTACATATTATTGCTGATGGCTGAGGAAGATAAACGGTTCTACACTGATGATCATTTTCAGTGATCACATGTAGAGCTCCACATTTTATAAGGTGGGAGAACACATGCTCACGTAATAAGTGGGAAAGGATTTTTAGATTCTAAGTCATTGTTAAGAAAATTCAAGATTGCCAATCTTGAAAAAAATTACATCAATTACAATCATATATCCTATATTTTCCAACACTCTATTTTGAATATCATATGGCCATAAATATACTAGTTAGTATGCGTCCAACCATAAATCCTAACTTTTAGGTTAGATAGTGTGGTCACTTAAATTATAGTTTAACTGAAGGACGAACAGGGTGGTAATTAATCTTTATCTTCTTTTTTCTGTATTATAATAGTTTGTCATTGATTTTTTTTAAAGTCTAGTACTATTCCCTTAGTTTTGTGTATGCTTAGTTCCATAATTGAAGAGAAATTACAAGAATGAATCCTTGAGAAGTTAAAATCACTTTGGGAAAGGTATGAGGTAAATAGAACATAATTCTAGGGGCACCTGGGTGGCTCAGCTGGTTGAGCATCCGACTTGATTTTGGCTTAGGTAATGATCTCAGGGTTGTGGTGAGGTGGAGCCCCACTTTGGGTCCCATGCTCAGCAGGGAATCTGCTTGAGATTCTTTCGTTCCTCTGCCCCTCCACCCCTACATGCATGCGCAGTCTCTCAGATAAGTCTTTTTTTAAAAACAAAAAACAAAAAAAACATAATTCTATAGATATATTAATTTTTCATTCTAAAGCAGTGATTTTTATTCTCTGTAAAAGGTTTTGGAGGAAGTCAAGCCAGGTTCATTCTAATTTCAACCAGTGCAGTCTTACTTTGATCAGTTTTAAGTATGGAAGTTTACATAAGGTTTCTTTTGAGAGCAGAGTTCTGTTGTTTAAAATAAAAGTGTGATAACCACTATTAGCATATTTGATCTTATCACTATTCTGCTTAAATCCTTAGAGTGGTTGGGTCCTTTTATTATGATTTTTCTTTATCTAAATCTTTTCTTTATCTACTGCCTCCTTCATTGTTTCTCTCTTAATCACTCTTTCTCTTGCTTTCCATGTAAACCCTACATTTTAGTCCTACTTAAATTGCTTGATATTCCCTGAGAGGAAAATGTTCTTGTATATCTCCATGCCTTAGCACAGGGAGCTGCCATCATTCTTGCCATGCTAGGCAGAGCTCTGCTCCCTTGGAACCTTGGTCACAGCTCCATAAAAGCATTTATTTCATTGTTTTGTAACTGTGGCCTCCCTTGTGAACAGAGACCATCTAATTTTATCTTTGTATCCGTACTACTTGATGTTCATTAGGTATTCAAATGTCTGTTGAATAATTACATTTAGAATTTGAGAAGTAGTAGAATTACTTTAATGCACACTCATGTGAATAAAACATCACAGATCTAGTCTGTGCAAAGTATTTTTAGTGACATAGTGTCAGGCTAAGTATGTCAGAGGCACCCAGTCGCACTTACCGTGAAGTAAAATAAAGCCAAAAGATACATAGAAAAGATGAGATTAAGTCCTAGTGTCTTAAATGAAATGTTGAATTGGATTCAGTTATCTATCTAATCCTAAAAGTTGGTTGTGAAAGCTTTTAAACAATAATTTTATACAGTCTTGATTGCCCGTGAAAAAAAATGTCTTTGTATATGACTAAAGTGAATAGACTCGAAAAGACCTTCATATGTCAAAGTACATAATACACACACACACACACACACACATATATATTTATATTTTAAGATTTTATTTATTCACGAGAGGCCCAGAGAGAGAGAGGCAGAAACACAGGCAAAAGGAGAAGCAGGCTCCACGCAGGGAGCCCGACGTGGAACTCGATCCCTGGTCTCCAGGATCATGCCCTGGGCTGAAGGCGGCGCTAAACTACTGAGCCACTGGGCTGCCCAAAGTACATAATGTATTGATATGCACTCAGGTTAAAAAATGGGCCCTGGAGCTGCCCTGCCTAAATTCATATCCCTTTCCTGTCTGTCGATATTGTGTAATCTACAAGTTACTTAACCACTCTGTGCCTCCTTTTTCTTATCTGTAAAGTGAGGGTATTGATAATACTGCTTTATAGGGCTGTGATGAAGTGTATACGTGAGTTCATGTATGCTGAGCTCTTAAGAGAATGCCCACCACACGGAAAACACTCAGTAAATGTTAGCTCTACTTAATTTCTAGTGGCTTCTTATTTAAACAAATGAATGTTTATTGTGCATCATTTAAAAATAATTGCTTTAACACTTGAGTATCTAATTGAAAAGAAACTTAACAGTTTTAGTTAGCCTTATTTTAACCTAGCAACTGTTTTAACTCCTTTCTGACTCATTCTCTGGTCTCCCTGTGGAGTATAGACTGTTTCTGTCAGATGGATGGACGTGGGAGATTTTAAATGATGTCCTCCTGGTTTCTGCAGCAGACTGTTGTGTTCCTACCACCTGAGCACAAGAGAGTAGTGCCCACTAGAGAAGAGGGAGAGAAATAACAAGTTTAAGAATCCAGTGACAAGAGTTTAAACAAGCCTTAACCTGTACCAAATAAGTCCTGCTGAAGTTTCATACTCCTTTAGTAGAGGATATGTGTTCAACTTTTTTCCTTTTTTTTTTTTACATTTTCCTTTATTATTCTGGCTTGGAATAACAGATTTTTTTTTAGAAATCTGAATTTACATTTATTCCAGAAAGGTAAATACACACTTACTGTAATTAATCAGTGAACCTTTTTTTTTTTTTTTAAGATTTTATTTATTTGTTCATGAGAGACACGGAGAGAGAGGCAGAGACATAGGCAGAGGGAGAAGCGGGCTCCTTGCAGGGAGCCCGATGTAGGACTTGATCCCCAGACAGGGATCATGCCCTACCTAAGCCAAAGGCAGACGCTCAAATGCTGAGCCACCCAGGTGCCCCTGAACCTGTTTCTGAAGGTCATTTTTTACATTTTTGTCCCTGCAGTGAGGGAAATCAGTAGGGTGTCAGTACTATGCTCTGTGAAAATCCTATGTACTGTGAAACCTTGTTAAATATGCCCATTTCGGTGCAAAGAAAATGTTAAGGGGAGAAGAAACTTGTATTCCAAGATACTACTTTGTAAAGAGTGGTTATTCTTTTAACAAATAATAGCCAGCTTGTCCTTACAGCCTCCTTTGGCTTTCTCTCTTCCATGTCACAAGATATAATGGTTAACTTTTAAAAACTGTTTCATTAAAGGAAGGAATTTAACAAGCCCAATTTTGAGTATTCACTGTGCTAACTGCAGGTGATTTGCAGATGAGGAGCTATGGTGTAAAGACAAGTCAGACATTCCTCTTAATATGCTGCTTTCTGACCTGCTAGTGAGACCAAAGGGTGAGGGGAAAGCTTGGGAATGAAGGCTGGAAGAAGCCTGGAAAAGTGCTGGATTTTGAAGAGAGTGAGGAAACCGCGTACGACAAGCACCAGGGACCATTTTTAGAATGCCAGTGGTGTGTGCAGTGTGACAGTCTGCCATGAGAAATTTGAATGTTGATACAAATTGATCAATACACTTAGTATCATCTTATAATAATCAGGACACCAGTTCAATAGAAGCAAATTTTTGCTTAAGTACCATTGTAGGAACCTTTAAAATATTTTTTGCACCTCCCTGAAAATTATAGGAGGTAGGTCATGCTAAGAAAAACAACTTCTAGAATAAATACAATTTTGACTAAGCCTGTTTCCTCTGTACAAACCAGGACACTGTGTTCATGTTTAATGTTATCTGGCCTTGAAATTTCATTTCCCTCCAACAGCATGCCTTTCTGTGTTTGTTAGGCTGACAACTTCTTGTTTTACTTCTTACCTCAGTTCTTGTTCCTCGTTGTTACTATTAGGATTAATGTTATTATTATTTTATCAGAAAAGAGAAATACTCTTGGGCATTTTCAAATGCCTCAAAAATGCTTGGTTATGTAGAGGAGTGAGCTAGGTTTGTACGACTTTTCCCAGTTCTGTCTTCTCAATAGCATCTCTCCCATGGTGTCCTCTGCCCTTCCTTGTTTTAGAAGCTTTCTAATTGTTGGAAGGAACTTCTCATTGATCTCAGTTTCCCATCTAACTTTCACTTACTGGTCCTTGGTGTTCTAGGACTATGTATATGAAACTACACTTCTTACACACAATAACTCCTCAAGTAATTGAAAACGACTGTTTAATCCTATTTGAATTACTTTTTACCACAATAAGGGGAAACAAACCCTAATTCTCAAAAGATACGCACATGACATGGTTTATAGACCTTTCTCCATCCACATCACTAACTCATGACAAAGTCTGTTCGTCAGTATACCTCTTCAAATACGGTGGCCAGAACTGAACCAACTGCTTCAGATATGGTCTGACCATGGCTAAATACAATGAAGCTATTATCTGGATACTGTGCTTCTGTTAATGCAGCCTGAAATTTGCATTACATTTTTTGGCAGCTACATTACCCTTTGATCGTATTGAGCTTCTGGTCAACTAAAACCTTGTCTCCTTCTCACGTGGGCTGCTTCAGGTCTAATCTTTCTCATTCTTTATTTGCCACTGGGATCTTTGAAAGTAAATGCAGGATATGAGGTCTTGGCATTACCATGAAAGTTTAAATGAGTTTTATCTTTTACAGATTTCCTCCCATTTGACTATCTGGAGATTTAAGCTAACATTTGTAGAAAACAGCACAGTTTTCATGGTGCTTTCACATATATTTTAATTTAATCTTCACCACAGCCACCCAAGAATCAGAAGAGAGAATGACTCTCTGCTAAATCAGGAATTGGCAGATGTGGGACTACGTCACTGGTTTTTTGATAACAGATCCCATGCTCATCTTATCACTGCTCACTTAGTAAGCATTAAACATGCCCTTTAATATGTGGCCAGCGCTCTGTGGTGCTGGTGAGGGAGACAGAATACAGTCTCTGCCCTGTGGTATTTGTGGCCTGGCACATAAATAATTACTGCCAATTACTGAGCATTTTGTATTGGTAAGGCACTGTGGTGGATTGCTTTTATTCAAAGAATCTGTTGCCTTTCTTTACGAGGGTCCTCTGTAGGAGGATTGTATTTCCTGCTATGTTGACATCAGGTTTGGACACTTGGCTTTCCTTGACCAATAAAATGTGAGAGGAAGTGACCTGTTCCTTGTTTGAGCAGATGTTTTAAATTCCATCTTGTGGTTTTGCCAGTGACTCTTTTCCCTCTGTCATGGAACCAGCATGCCTTAGCTAGAGCTGGTCTCAGAATAGTGGGACTTTCAGACTGGGTCCCGGAATGATGGGGCACAGCTGAAGCTGATCCGTGACAGACGTTATTAACATAAGTGAGAAATAAACCCTTGTATTGTAGGCACCATGATTTTGGTTGGAGTCATTTGTTACATTGCAACATAATACATCCCAAACACAGTGTGATGCTGATACCATTCGAGGTACTAGACGAAGACACGTAAGAAGATGTAGGTCATGTCCACAAGGAGAGTGCAGTTTCTGTGAATGCCTTCAGTGTCCATGGGTTATTGATAGTTGAGGGAAAGGAGACCACATGGATGGAAAGGTCTTTGAATTTGGGGCTCTTTGCTGACCTTCACCTCACCCCTAGACTGAACCAGCCAATGTGTTGTAAATCCTTTGGGTCTTTGACCCAGCGTCTCACTGTTACCTATCATCCAAAATTTGATCAGCATGGCTTTCTAAATCCTCATTCAAATAACTTTTTGTTTTAAAAAAAGTGTTTAAGAAGATGGGCTTCTACAGAAAGTCAGCAGAAACGTCCTTCATAAATCTGTTAATCAGCATTCATTCACTAGGTAACCTAAGAATCTGTCTTAGTTGAACTGTCTCACCAACATATCCAGAAAAATACCAGGTCCTAGGCCCATACCAGTTAATGTTTATGAACGTTCAGATTTCCCATTACCACAGCTGTGTGTACATCTCATTTTGCATGGGGATATTAGAGACAAAGCCCAGGTGAGGATTCTGAGAGGAATTTCCTCCCCCTGAGAAGCTAAGGAATACATACCTAGGGTTCAGGTAAGCACTTGAAACCTTTGAAATAATTACATGTAAAATTGTATGTGGATATACATCATTGTGGGGTGTAGCTTTCATCACATTCACAGAGGGAATCATGATTCCCCTGGAAGGTTACAAACCCTGTTGTGGAGTGAGAATGGAAGTCAAATCAAGGATCTGGAGAGCGCTGGTATATAAGGGATAGGTGGGTTAAGAACCCAGAAGGAAATCCAAGAAGGAATAATTGGAAAAGGCTGAGGACCAGGAGCAACTATAATGTTAACAGAAGTCAGCTTCTTATTTATCATATTAAAAAAAATCCGTTCTAGAATTTTGCATGAATTCTACATCCATCCTCATGGTATTTCTTTATGATTCTTTAGAAGTTACCAAACTTGGAGATATATTTAATGTCTTAGGATATGATTTTTCTTGATCTATAAATACGAATTTAAAGCAATTCCTTCTTCTTTTTCTGTCTCCTTTTTATTTTGGGCTTCAATTACTTTCTTCTTTTTTTTTTTCCCCTTAATCCTTTTTTACCCTTCCCAGATTAAAGATCATTCTTGTTTAAAAAGATTGACTCAAGATGGGAATGAAACAGTCTTTTAGGTTATCTGTAGACAATTGATCCCAAGTAAGAAAGTCAGCTTTTGTTATTCTTTAAGTCTTTAAAATTATCCTTAACACTTCTAACAAATTTATATCTTTTTAAAACAACTTTATTGAGATATAAATGTTACACAGTAAATCGCACATGTTCAAAGTGTACAGTCTAATAAGCTTTGACATGTATGTATGTATGTCCATAAAACCATCACCACAGTCAAGATCCTGAACATATCCATCACCCCCAGAAGTCTTGGTAATGCCTCTCATTATTCCCCAGGCAACCACTATTTGTTTTCCTTTACTTACATTAGTTGGCATGTCTTAGAATAAAGTTCATACTCTTTTTGGGTCTAGCTTCTTTCCGCAGCGTGATTATTTTGAGATTTATCCATATTGTAGCATGTATTGGTAGTTTGCTTATTCCTTTTTT